>NC_135572.1:128743834-129046864 GCF_965152235.1 Eretmochelys imbricata
TCTCCAATTGACTTCAGTGGGAGCTGACTTCAATAGGACCCCCAACTATTCACTCATAACTGTAGTTGGTTTTGCACCAGTCCATTCTTCCTACAGCCGCAACCCTTTTTTAAAAAGAAAAAACGAAAAAACCACTTTTTTTAAAAACTTTCTTTTTACTTTCGGAAGATGACAGTGTAACTGCAAAATCTGGCCTCTACTCACAAGCCAGGTCATACTTGAACATTTGCAGATACAGCCCTCACAGACTCATAGGTTTTAAGGCCAGAAGGGACCATCATGATAATCTTGTCTGACCCCCTGTACATTGCAGGCCATAGGTGCCAAATCTGTGAATGAGCCAGTGCTCAAGCATCCATGGACAATGGCCCCCCGCTGCATTCTTCCCTGAGACCCCACCCCTGCTTGGCCTCTTCACCCTCTTGTGCTGCACTTCTCTCCACCCTTACTCCACCTTTTCTCCTGAGGCCCCTGCCACTCACTCCTCTCTGCCCCATCCCTCCATCACTCACCTTTAAGGCCAGAGGGGGCAGAGAGAAGAGAGGGGTGGGCAGAAGGCACTCGGGGATGGGTTGGATTAAAGTGAGCAGCAGGTAGATGGGAGGGAGGAGCCTTGCAGGAGGCGGGAAAGAGGAGCTAGAGGGAGATGCTCAGGAGAGGGAGGCAGAGAGGAGAAAGCAGTGGGCAGGGGGGCTCAGAAGAGGGAGTGAAGGGGAGTGAGTGGCAGGTGGGCGGGGCCTCAGGGCCAAAGAAGAGCAAACGGCAGGGACATTGGGGGTGGGGGCAGAGAGGACCCAGCAGCAGTCAAAGTGGGGGAGGAAGAAGCAGAGCAGGAGTGGGAAGAGGCAGAGTGGGGATGGGGCCTCAGGGGAAGAGGCTGAGCAGGAGCGGGGCCTCGGGGTAGAGTGGTCATGGAGCACCCACCGCCAAAACCAAAAGTCAGCGCTTTTGTTGCAGGCCACAGAACCTCACCCACCCGCTCCTGTAATAGATCCCTTGCTTCTGGCTGAGTTACTGAAATGCTCAAGTTATGACTTAAAGACTTCAAGATACAGTGAATCAGCCTTTTTCGCTTGTTTAAACCTGCAAGTGACCTGTGCCCCATGCTGAAGAGGAAGATGAACCCCCCACCACCCTGCCAATATGCCCCATGGGAAACTTCTTTCTTGACCCACAAATATGGCAATTAGTTAGGCCCTGAGCATGTCGGCAAGACCCACCAGACCAGACACCTGAATAAGAATTCTCTATAGTAACTCAGAGCCCTCCCAAACTAGTGTCCAATCACCGGCATAGGAGGTATTTGCTTCTAGCAGTCGCAGATCAGCTACATACCATTGTAAGCTGTCTCATCATACCATCCCCTCCATAAACTTATCAAGCTCAGTCTTGAAGCCAGTTACATTATTTGCCCCCACTGCTCCCTGGGAATGCTCTTCCAAAACTTTACTCCTCTGATGGTTAGAAACCTTCATCTAATTTCAATCCTACATTAATTGATGGCCCTTAATTTCTATAATTTAAACTGATAGAATAAAACCAGCATGCATGTTGAGCAACACAACAGAAGAGATATTTTAATTATGAGAAAGCCATGTGGCTTATGTATTAGCTATTTTACTTGTATTCCATTTAATTGAAATGAAAAGTGAATGTTTTTATAATTATCATTTTAATATTCCTTGGCAGATTTTAATTTTATGGGGTTAACAAATGGCTCTTGTGTTTCAACTAGGTTACTTTTAATAACAGTAGGAACATTTCTTGACACTGGTAAACATTTTCTGTTGCTTAACTTGAATTTGAGTACGTGTGGGTATGATACCAAAATATTGTAGCTGAAAATGTAAACTTTTCAAACATAAACAATGACATTGGTGTTATAATTTTACAAATCTGATGGGCAACATGGTAATTGTATTGGACATAAACTTTCAATCAACTTTTTCTACAAGCTGTGCTTTAATGATTCACTAGACACTCAGATAATTAATCATTGACATTCTTATAAGATAATATTTCAAAGGCTGCAGGAGATGCATCTAGATATGTAAGTCTTACTTAGAAAACTAACATTATGTTATGAATTCCAAAGTGTAATTAAAATCTTCCTGTGTTTTATATTGTAGCACTTTGACCAATCAAAAATAACTTTCCTATTTCACTTTCAAAGTGAGTTAGATTAAATAATTTTCATTATAGCCCTGCTCCACCTTGTTCTAAACATTCAATGCAAATCAATCAGTAGTCTTCCAGTTATAAACTTTAAACTGTAATGTAATTTAGATTAGAACAGTTTTCTTTATCATTTAATCTATCACTACAAGTGGTTTGGCATAATATATGTGTTTCCAAAGTTACTTTAAGACACTTATTTGGGAATTTAAGTCAGTCTATGGTAGTCCTGTTTCCAGAACAGTTGCTCTATTTAAAAATAGTAGGGAAAAAAGAGGAGTAACAAATATGCAAGATAATCTTAATGGGGGTATTCATTATAAGAAATACCATGAATTATGGGTATGTAGCTTTCCTAAGAACTAAATAATATATAAATACTCATGGGTTTACTTCAACAATGGAGACTAAGGATGAAATATCAAGAAATTCCCATGTCAAGCTTAGGTGCAGGAGAGATATGTGGTTTCTAAAACCATTCACTGATAAATTTTAAACTGTGGACAGATCATGGGAGACTCCTTTAACATCTCTTTTGTTTATTTCACATCCTGGCCTCTCCCCCTATTTGTTGATGTCCCTCAGATTTTGGACCTCTGTCCCCCTTTTCCCCCTCTTGGTAACCTTATCAACCCTAGAGCTTTTAATTGCTGCCCCTTGGATGATTTACTTAACTCTGCCCAATCTCAATCTCCAGCTGTTACTTAAGCATCTCCTTCTTCTTGTTCTGCTTCCATTTTACACTCAAGGTGTCCAAAACAGGGTTCCCTCTTTCACACCAACCCTTTTCCATTTCCTCCTTTTTCTCTTACTGTTGACAAATCCATTATTACAGCTTGAGTGCCATCTTCAGCTCCTCACTGTCTGCTTCCTCATTCATTCAGGCTATTGTTATGTCTTATTGCTCCTTTCTGTGTAAGAACAAAACCCCAGAGGTTCACAATAAGATTTTAAGTCTAAAGTAGGTTAGAAGATAAGAGCAGTGGTGCTATAATGTGGATATTACAAGGTATATTTTTTTAATCTGAATTGCTCAGAAAAACTGACAAAGATTATCTTCATATTGACCAAATAAAATGACTGTAATGATAAAAACTCTACCAGCCAGATATGGTGAAAGACTGTCATTATCATGGTAGTTACTTCCTTCCCTAACCCTTCTAATCCATCCTGCAACTGAATCCAATAGAGGATCATTTTTACTACAGAAAATAGCATCAACTCTAAGCCACAATGGAACGTAAGGAACTGCTTCCCTCCACAGAAGAATTCATGAGATTTCTTTTATTCCTGTTTACCAGTTTTCAACCTTCCAGCCACCACAATATTTTTTGCTGATTGTACCAGGTTCACCACTGGAAATTTATGATAGGTTTCCTCAGGTTTCCATGTTTTGTGTTATTATTCCATGTGGTTTTAAAAAAATTATTGAAGGCCATCTCTTCTGATACACCTCTTTTTCTCCTGCACTAAAAAGATATTCATCCCAAAGTGTTTTCATTGGCAATGCACAGCCAGATCAGCCTGAATAAAGACAATCCTGCAGGGTTTTCCTGCAAATTCACATTAAATACAATCTGTCTGCTTCTTTAAGTCACTTATTTATTTTAAAGGGTTAATTAATGCTTCTAGTGTTAATTTACAGGATCCAGTAGTGTGAAAGCTATTTCGAACGTACAGCTCCACAACAAGAAAAATATCAGATTTGCCCACAGCAGTGTAAGTGGTGAGAAGAAGGGGGAAAAGTGGAAACAGGGAAAGAATAGGTTATTGTAGAAAAGATGGAACTGGTTATTTGAAGTGAAGAAAGAATGTGTAGAGTCACTGGAGAATATGGACCGTCCATTAGGGTAGGAAAGAATCAGCAATGAGAATGGGAGCTGGAATATGATGAGAAATGTTTTCAGATAACATTTACAATATAGTAAATCCCCATGAATCGTCCTGATTTTCAGCAATGAAATGGCAAAGAAATAGCTATATGTTTTGTACCAATGTTCTTAACTTGACATATCAGTTATTCAGTAATTCCTAGACTTCCACACCATGTCTAGGCAGTAATACAAATCAAAATATTTTGGTATTTGGCATCAGTCAGATTCATATTGTCACATACTTCTTTTCCTTGATAAAAAAGATGTGTATGTCAATTTTAAAGGTGCTACTTTCGGGCATCCCAAACCAGGAAGAATTTATAGACTAATGTTAAATTATCCATGGTATCTGAAAATTGGATTAAATCTTTGGCCACTCATGGCCAAAATCCCACTATAAAAAAAATCCATCACATTGTATTAATGTTCTGACCATTGTTCCTAAGTGTAACTATATGCACACAATGCCTATCTCTTTCCAACAGTACAGAATCTCTCTTCTGGAACACCTGTGACTTATAGGGTAAGCACTTTAAACATAACAGGAATACATTTGAATTGAAAGTCATCATAAACACAAAGTGTGATGGTTGTTGCAATGGTCCCTGATTTAAGAAAGCAACAGTAATATAGTTTATGACCTCTCTACTTGAATGGTGCAAAAGTGAAATGCATAGCAGTGACGGTCTAGAGTCCATATTCTAAGTTCTATGCTTCTCCAGTGATATATTTTGAATGGATATTAGATCAAAATAGATAAGACCAGGTATTCTAAAGGGATCTGAGTCATGAATGACCAAAGAGGGGCACTTGAGAAGACTTGAAGCCACTGAAATGAGATATTTGAGGGCAGTAAATAGGGGGATCATTGCTGGACCTCATGCAGAATGATGCCATCAGGAGTAAGACCAAGGACTGTGGTATCAGAGAGAATGTGCAAAAGAGAGACTGAAATGATATGCAAGAAAAACAGATGAAGGGAATCCTGTTAGAGAGGAATTTGAGACTAGAACTTGTGGGCACTGAACAAGAGGATAGCTAAGAAAACAGTGGATAGACTGTGTATGAGAGGATGGAGTGAATATGGAGTGAGTGCTGGACTGGCAAACCTGAAAAAGACTTCTCTGTCAGCCTGACCCCAGCCAGCTGATAAAAGGGGAAGAAGAAAGATATTAGATCAGAATATGTCCTGAAGTCTCTCCTCACTCATGTTATCCAACCAACCCCCCCCCCCCCAGATAGCCCATTCAGAGAGGAACTTCTAGAACACAACTTGTGTTCAGCATATCTGAGATTATGGAAACTGATATTTAGCATGTCCAATAGCTCAGTGGAGAACTTTTTAAAAAAATGCTGCAGCTTGCCATGTCCGATTACAGAGGTTGAGCTACAACTGCAGGGGGTCAGAGGTAACCTTGTCCTATTTGAAAATGAAGTTGGAGCTCTTGTGGAAAGTATTTCTGAAATAATTGAATCATAGAAGATTAGGGTTGGAAGAGACCTCAGGAGGTAATCTAGTCCAACACCCTGCTCAAAGCAGGACCAACCCCCACTAAAACATCCCAGCCAGGGCTTTTTTCAAGCTGGGCATTAAAAACCTCCAAGGATGGAGGTTCCACCACCTCCCTAGATAACCCATTTCAGTGCTTCAGCACCCTCCTAGTGAAAGAGTTTTCCCTAATATCCAACCTAGATCCCCCCCACTGCAACTTGAGACCATTGCTCCTTGTTCTGTCATCTCTTACCACTGAGAACAGCCTAGCTCCATCCTCTTTGGAACTCCACTTCAGGTAGTTGCTATCAAATCCCCCCTCACTTTTCTCTTCTGCAGACTAAATAAGCCCAGTTCCCTCAACCTCTCTTCATACGTCATGTGCCCCAGTGCCCTAATCATTTTCACTGCCCTCCTCTGAATTCTCTCCAATTTGTCCACATCCTTTCTGTAGTGGGGGCCCCAAAACTGGATGCAATACTCCAGATGTAGCCTCACCAGTACCAGATAGAGGGGAATACTGACTTCCCTTGACCTGCTATCAGTGCTCCTATTAATGCAGCCCAATATGCCATTAGCCTTCTTGGCAACAAGGGCACACTGTTGACTCATATCCAGCTTCTCATCCGCTGTAATCCCCAGGTCCTTTTCTGAAGAACTCCCACTTAGCCAGTCAGTCCCCAGACGGTAGCAGTGCATGGGATTATTCCGTCCTAAGTGCAGGACTCTGCACTTGTCCTTGTGGAACCTCATCAGATTTCTTTGGCTCAATCCTCCAATTTGTCTAGGTCCCTCTGTATCCTATCCCTTCCCTCCAGCGTATCTATCACTCATCCCAGTTTAGTGTCATTCGTGAACTTGCTGAGGGTGCAATCCATCCCATCATCCAGATCATTAATAAAGATGTTGAATAAAACCAGCCCCAGGGCCGACCCTTGGGGCACTCCGCTTGATACCGGCTGCCAACTAGACATCAAGCTGTTGATCACTACCCATTGAGCCCAACGATCTAGCCAGCTTTCTATCCACCTTATAGACCATTCATCCAGTCCATACTTCTTTAACTTGCTAGCAAGAATACAGTGGCAGACCGTATCAAAAGCTTTGCTAAAGTCAAGGTATATCACATTCACCACTTTCCCCATATCCACAGAGCCAGTTATCTCTCATAGACGGTAATCAGGATTGTCAGGCATGACTTGCCCTTGGTGAATCCATCCAAATCACTGCTTTGCTTACCACTGTGGATTGAGACACAATTAAAAGCAAACTTAATTGTTTCCCAAGACAAATAAATTGGAATTTAGCCTCTCCCCCGGGCATGTAAGCTCCACTCCACCCCATCTCCTATATCTAAGCCATAGTCTAATAATACTGTCCACCTGGGGACAACAATTAGCACTAGCTCCAGAAGAAACCTATTCAGAAATAAAAAGATATATCATTTGAGATTTGCAATAAACTTTCTTGCTAATTATTCCTTAAATTAACATATTGTGTTGCAAGCACTATGTAATTGGGGCCATCTTGCAGTTTGGAGAATGTTGCTCCTACATAGCCAATAGTAACAAAGTGGGGCATACTCTGCTTTATGAAGCTGTGAAAATTAGTCAAAATTTCTGCATCAACACCTCCAGTTGGTGGCATTCTTGGCATTTCTCATTTCCCTATTACTGCACTAGGGTAAGTAATTAGATGGCAGGGACAAAATATCTTCTGAGCCCCACTCCTGCATGTAGCATACAATCCTACTGTGCAGCTCTTGCTCTCTCCTGGAATCGAGCTCTCCAAAACTGATTGCACTGGTACAGTCAGAAAATCACAGATGCACAGCATGTCATCTGCTCTCTGCTAGACACAGGCAGCTGAGACAGCAATTACCGACTGCCAACCGTAAGCTGCTCTGACTAGCAACAGTGCTTAAAGGCAGCCTGAGTGTTATTAAGTACCGAAGTACAGGGGATAAATAATAAATGCCTATGGATTTCTCTGTGGTTTAGTGCCTGCAAACGGGTGTTTTTCAGAACAGCAAAGGCAAATATCTGGACTATATTCCCAAGCACATGCATGTGCGTGGAAACACACACACACACACATAGAAGGGTTAGGCTTAAGATAGTCATGGAGTATGGAGGTGCAGGAAGCTGTGTGGTTCATTACCAGCACCATTTTCACAGGTTTGTACGCAAATTTCCTTCATGCCCAAATCTGATGATGATACATCCAGGCCATCTCACCTTTTCCATGCTCATTATCTTATTGATACATCTGTATTTGTTATGGCCTGGACAGAGACAAATGATCAAGCAGTTTCTCGCTGTCACACACAGAGGCAATAACTGCACAGCATTCATTTGAGGGCAATCTGAACCTCTAAAGCTTAGACTGTGTGTGAGTCCCCGTAAAAATTGCATGCATTCAGAGTCTACAGAATCTCTCCAGCAGCTAGAAGGTGAGACTTCCATTAGACAGCTCTCTGGAGGAGCATCTCAAATCCTGAGAGGATACCATATAAGGAAATTGTGTAGATCCTAAGAGGAATATAAAGGGAGCATGAAAAATGGACATCCAGTCAGCTGGACCTATCCTTCCAAAATATTACCCTGGACCCATACAGAGGTATGAACGCTGGTGGCCCTAGTTAACAGCTAGAAACAGACAATCAGCCACACCCAGGTTTGTCCCTTTCTTTAGGGTTCTGTTTATTGTTGTCAGAAACAAGAAAGAAAAGCGTAAAAATTATCACAAACAACAATCTGGTTAGGGATTCAGACTGGGATCTTCTGGCCTCCACTAGCTATTGGGTAGGGCCCTCTCTGACAATTCAGAGGGGGATCCACAGGATCTGCCTGCCTACACCTTCCTACTCTGGTTTTTCCTGGTTTCCCCCCTTTATATTGTCCAGATGAGAGTGTGGGCTAATCATGCGGTGCTGATCAGCTGTGCCAGCTGATTCACAGCACCTGCCTGCTTGGCTTCTCTCTGGTCAGGGTCAGCTGCTCCCGGTTCTCCCCCAGCTAGTAAAGAGGCAAATCATGTTAGAGGGCAACTATATATACATGGGAAACCCCGTGCTTCGGAAGAAATGAAGCCTGCTCTGGCCACTTAGGAAGTTCATGGTGGATTCACAAAGGATTCTGGATGGGTGACAGGCATCTTTTTTGTGGAAGTAATGTCAGCTGAGTGATCCATACCTGCAGCTTTCCCAGATTTGTAGCAGCTTCTATCCTGCTGCCAAACTAGTTTGTAGTATAAAATGATCAAAGTCCTTTAAAGATATTTTATAGGAATTTAAAGTGCATTTGAGTCTTCAAACTAGGTCAATGCCCTCAATTGCCATAGTTTTATGAAAAGTTAAGAACAGATAGATGTTGGGTCCCTGTCAGCATCCATAGCAAAGAAATGGGTTCTTTGCCATTGAAAATGAGAAATAAACCATTGGTGATGCTGTTCATCTCATCAATGTTGTCATGAATACTTATATTGTACTGTGAGTGGAGAATTGCAACACACAAATACAGAAAAAAGTTTGTGATAACATTGCTATTATACTGTGTGGTACCGGTAGTCCAACTCTTTTTACTCTGGCCTGATAGTCCAACTAGAATACAACCCATAATGTGATTGCTGCCTGATTTGTCAGTAAATGTCTCATTCTCCATGGTCTCAGCTTCCAAAACAATGAGTGAACAGATCCGCTTTGTGTGAAGCTTTCCCTTGAATCCCAAATATTAATAATTGGGAAGCTGCTTCACCTGGTGCATTGGGTGAAGCACATTGTTATCCTCCATACTAGAGGGAAGTTTGGTGCTCCAATGTTACACAAGTGGCTGCAGTGAAGAACCATAATGAATTGGTTAATTGCTTTCATTCTCCTTATTTCCTTTGCTTTTAAACGTATAATTCAATAGTGCATCCATTATTTATTCTGTATCATTATCACATGCTTGTATAACATCATACGCTGAAAGGAGTTGGCAAGAGCCAACATGCTTCAACTGAGTTTATGGTTCAATTCTTTTGTTATTTTATCATTCAATAAAATGCTCTGCATACAGAATAATTTTCTTTGCACAATATTTATTTTTGTTTTACCTTCCTGGAAATGGAAATTGTAGATGCTTTGATAAAAGGATTACAAGGTCATCCAATTTCAAGTAGTTCCTATAAGTACCGCAAAAACATCCTCTTAAATGCTAATTTTGTACAGTCCTACAGTAGTGGAGTACTTTTCAGTTCAGTAATTGAATACACAAAGGAGGAAATGGCTGGGAGAGGAAGCTGTTTTTGGACTCTCAGCCACAGAAGCCCACCTCTAATACAAATTAATGTGCTTAAACATTTCTATGCCTCTCTCTATAGTCTCACCAAAAGATCGGGTACTTTTAATTGTAAGTGAATTTAATGTCATATTAATAGACTTGGCACTGAAGTTGTTGAATTGTCCTCCAAACTAACTTCAGTAATGTCTGTAAAATGCTTTGAGCTGCTTGGTTGGAAGTTCTAGCCACACACACTTACTGCATTAGAAGTTATTGTCTTCTATGCCTATCCAGTTCCCTGCCTCTCCACTAAAGCAAGTTGTGATGGTGATTTTTATTGTGGCCCCTTTTCCATTATGAAGTGAATTGAGGTCAGATAGATGATTACTTAGCACAGAGTCATCTGATGGAGATAACATCTGGTCAGTTGTCACTATTGAAATAAACTGAATTGGATCCTGTGGCCAATGTGTGAATGGTTCTCTAGTCCTTACTTACTAAAACTTTCAATCCACAGAATTTGCATTTGTATGGTACAGATCTATAACACTACCAAGTTAGCAGTCTGCCTCAACTTTGCAAACCTGAACCAAAGAGTCTATTAGTCTCCTTCTATAAACCTTACCTAATTTGATGTAAAAATCTGAAACAAAAAATGGGTTTTTAGGTTTCACTTTGTCGTCTGAAAGCTATGTGCTACAACTATGTTATTCTGTATAAAGTAAATCAGAAAATAAGAGTAAACAGAACACATTTGTTCCTTTTATTGTCTGTGAATCCTTAAAAATGACATTATAAGAAAACTGGAGCTTGAAATTACAGTAGAAAAGATTCTCACTGCAGACAAAACCCATGGAAATTAATGGTTTCACAGATTTTCATTAAAACACTTTTTTTTTCATTTTTGCTTAACATTTTTACAGAGTTTGAAATAAATTTTGAAGGTGGAAAACTACTGTAATTTTGCAATAAATAGGGTTTTTCTTGTAAGACTGCTGGCATTCCTGTGCAAAAAAAGGGTGAGTTTCAACAACGAAGCAAGTAACAGTTTTGATTTTTGCCCATATGTTGATTTTTTTTCTTCATTAAAAGGGGTATTTGTTTTCAGAAATGGAAATACAGTTCCCAGGATAAAATTCACACAAAACAATGAAAACTTTAGGCTTTGCATCCAGTATTAATATTTGAAAATCAAAATTTGACTCTGAAAAATAAAATTGTTAACTTCGATCAAAAGGAAACTACAAAAATGTTGGTGAAAACTACTAGATTAATGCTGATTTATTAAATTTTGCTCTCTCAATTGTTAGCAGATTTCAATAAATATTGATGGTGTAATTGGGAAAATGACTAATATTCTCCATGAATAGTGCAATGTTTTCACACTGTGTAATATTTATATCTATGGATATATATATATATATGATATAATGATATATATATATATATATAATAGCATGTATAAGCCCTAACCAAGATCAAAATCCCATTCTGCTGGGCCTATATATATGCTTACATACAAAAATATACACAATAAAGAGACAGTCTCCTGTCTTGAAGAGCTCACAATCTAAAGAGGCAAGACTCGGGAAGGGAAAGAGAGGCACATACACATTAAGTGTCATTCCCAAGGACATACACTAGGTCAGTGGCAGAGATTAGAATAGAATACAAGCTTTCCAAGTCCCAGTCCAGTGCACTAACCACGGGACCATGCTGCCTCTCCATCTGAGGGCAGTACTCTTACACCCAAGCAATAATTCAGCCAGAGAGAAAACTGAAGCAGAACAGGTTTCAGAGTAGCAGCCATGTTAGTCTGTATCCGCAAAAAGAAAAGGAGTACTTGTGGCACCTTAGAGACTAACAAATTTATTTGAGCATAAGCTTTCGTGAGCTACAGCTCACTTTCCAATGAAGTGAGCTGTAGCTCACGAAAGCTTATGCTCAAATAAATTTGTTAGTCTCTAAGGTGCCACAAGTACTCCTTTTCTTTTTGAAGCAGAACAAACTTTTTATTGGTAATATGCAAAGATTCTAAAAAAGAACTGCATCAGAAAGTAACATTTCTCTCAAGATGTAACTACCTAAAAATTCAGATAATGTTATCTGTAATGATATTGCAGGGGTATATTGACTCTATTAAATATATAAATGCTATGTTAAGTAATTACTAGACTGCTAGAACATGCTATGAAATTATTATGCTGACTTTGAAATGTCTAGACTACTATACAATTAATATTATAAGACTGATTCACAAGCTTTCTGTGAGATAGGAAGAAGCCTAAAATAATACTGAAGATATGCCAAGATCTCATCTCGTATGGCGTCATCTAATCAATGACTTTACTTTGTGGCATCAAGTGAGGTTTGTTCTGAGATGTGAAAGAGTGGGCAGTTTTGCTTCAAATGGCTTTAAAAAACACTTCTTTTATGTTCCAAGTCATGTGGGTTTGCCCCTCCAAGTTTCACTTTGAGTTCCTGGTTATCAAACACACTCTCAGAGCAAACAGATGAACAAAATGACACCAATTGTACCTTACCACCTAGTTTTGTGTCATTAGAGTATAAAACCAAAACATTCTCATGAAATCATAGTGAATATCTTCCTCAACGGTAGCTGAAAAGTCATCTGAAGTAGTCTTTATGATTGAAACTAAAACCTCTCAGATCAATTCTGGAACCAGGCCCCAAAGAGAAAAATAAACCAATCCTATGACCCACACCTGTAGAGCTATATGGTTATTAAAAGCCAAAATCATGAAGTCAATTACATTCTAGGAGACGCTAAAGTCAATACTCTGTATAGGAAAATATGCATTGTTTTGGCGCCAATGGCGGTGCCTTTGGTTTGTACAGTCTCCATAACACGTGAAAAATGGTGAAAATAAATTCTTCACTAAGCAACAGCAGAGGTTTGGTCTCTCTGCATCAGAACTATGGAAATATATGCTTTTTAGAAGATGCTGTAAAGACTACCTGAGAGAAAATGTATTCACCAAAGATGCATTGTGAGTAATCCTCTGTCATCATTGTGTAAATTCAACAGTTCCAAAACCTATTTCAACGTCCAAAAAATGGCTGCAAAGATACTTTGAGAAAAGACTTGGGCCTGAATACCTCTCAAAAATGTTGAATGAATATTACTAGGAATTTCCAGAGAATTAGACCCCCCCATACAGATAGTTCTGGACACAGATTTTTCTGAACTGCATCTGGTAGCACAATTTGGTTATTTTCTCAGAGCTAAAATGTACATACAAGCTATGAAATCCCAAAGTCACTGAATTCAATGGGAGTTTTACCACCAACTTCAATGGGTTGAGGATTTCCTTCATAATCTGACACTGCTAGCGATAAATCAAATTTGAGAGCTCTTTGAAGACTGAGACTTGCACTTGATCAAGCCTGATTTTCAGAAGTTCAGAGCATTCACAACTCTAGCAGAAGTCTGCAAGTTGGCTCAGAACCCCGGTGAATAAGGCCGATATGGGGCTATATTCTCAGCTCTGCTGAGTCTGCCTCCTGCTGCAAAACTTAAATTGGCCAGAGAATTCCCCCAGTATTGGGGGAATCTCCAACCAGTGGAAAGCAGGTGGAGGAGGCCATGCCACCCTCCACACCTGCTCCTCCATGTCTCCTCTGCCACCCCACTGCTCCCTGCAGCTGTACTATGCACTGGGCCAGGGCAGAGCAAAACTAGGGAGACATGCTCCACTCCCTGTCAGCTCTCCAGTCACTGCACTAAGCTCTGTATAGGAGAATTCAACCCTGAGGATAATATATCTCCATTTCTCTTAGCAAAGGTTGGTGAACTGTGAAATACATTTGCAGAAGGACATGATCAGCAGTGCTGTTTGGCCAGCTGAATATTACTAATAATGTTCAGGCTGCCAAATTTTCACTCATCCGTTCCCATCTGACTCCTGCTTACAGCAATTACAATGATGAGGCTCCTCTCACAAATTGCATTGAGTTATTTTCATTAGAAAAGATGGCCAGCCTTGTAAACATCCTCTGGTGTCTTTGGATGGTGATCTCTCTCACCAGCTCAGTCTTTTAGGGGACTAATATGGAGGCCTGATAACCCATAATTAGAGAAAGATTTTCAGAGAAACAGACTGGCTGCCCACACCTCCCATGTTGCACTATCAGGCAGGAAAGCTTCTGCTGCCAATCTACCACTGTGAACTGAAACTGTGTCCTAACTGTGTGGTGACCAGGGATATGTGGTGTCACTTTGTCATAAATATAAAGGGAAGGGTAAACACCTTTAAAATCCCTCCTGGCCAGAGGAAAAACCCTTTCACCTGTAAAGGGTTAAGAAGCTAGGATACCCTCGCTGGCACCTGACCAAAATGACCAATGAGGAGACAAGATACTTTCAAAAGCTGGGGGGAGGGAGAAACAAATCCTCTCTCTGTGTCTGTGTGATGCTTTTGCCGGGGACAGAACAGGAATGGAGTCTTAGAATTTAGTAAGTAATCTAGTTAGATATGCATTAGATTCTGATTTCTTTAAATGACTGAGAGAATAAGCTGTGCTGAATGGAATGGATATTCCTGTTTTTGTGTCTTTTTGTAACTTAAGGTTTTGCCTAGAGGGATTCTCTATGTTTTGAATCTAATTACCCTGTAAGTTATTTACCATCCTGATTTTACAGAGGTGATTCTTTTTACTTTTTTTTTTCTATTAAAATTCTTCTTTTAAGAAACTGAATGCTTTTTCATTGTTCTTAAGATCCAAGGGTTTGGGTCTATGGTCACCTATGCAAATTGGTGAGGATTTTTATCAAACCTTCCCCAGGAAAGGGGGTGTAAGATTTGGGAGGATTTTGGGGGGAAAGCTGTTTCCAAATGGACTCGTTCCCAGTAACCGGTGTTAGACGTTTGGTGGTGGCAGTGAAAGTCCAAGGGCAAAAGATAAAATAGTTTGTACCTTGGGGAAGTTTTAACCTATGCTGGTAAAAATAAGCTTAGGAGGTTTTCATGCAGGTCCCCATATCTGTACCCTAGAGTTCAGAGTGGGGAAGGAAACGTGATACACCTACACTACATATATAAGTGAATAGAACTGTTTGATTGTAGCATGTGTTTATTGTTATTTAACCAAAGACACCTGCTGCATTTGGGATAGTATAGTTTATATATTGCATTCAGTCAATTAACTTGTGGCTAAACATAGATATTAAGGACCCATAGCACCTCCCATCCCCCACAGCTATCCTTTACATCCACCTTTCTACTGGTATAAAAGTTCCTTTTTAGGTTTTATTTTCATAAAGAGATTGCTTGGAAATTATCAGTTAATGAAAAGCTTTTCATTATCTTCCCTAAGGCTAGCATTTCAACTTCCTACAGAAAAGGCAATAACTAATACTTATGCAGAGGATCAAACTGATACCAGTGACTTGGAAGACTTGAACCATCATATATATAACCAGTATATCTCTAAACTTTCTGGAATTTACCTGTAAATGGCTGATTTGTAAACTTCTAGAAGTATTTTTCCTTCTCATTGATGATAATCTTCAATCTGTTATCCTCTTACTTATTTTAGAAAACTGATTTTGTCAAGTGAAATATTTTTTCAATTAAAATACTTATTGTGGTGGATGTGAACTGCTATAAGGATATGGATATGTAACCCAGTTATTGCGATAGTCTGTATAACTTATATTGGGATAGTGGAATGTGTATTATACACCTCTATTGCTTTAATTCAGTGTATTATACACCTCTATCGCTTTAATTCAATTTTCAGAAGTTCAGAGCATTGACAACTCTAGCAGAAGTCTGCAAGTGCTCAGCACCCTTGTAATGGGTGCTATTGGAAGAACAAACAGGAAGGCAATGGGATGGTTTCCCAGCTAAGAACATCTTAACACATACTGTTAGGCAACGGAAGAAGCTCTTACCTTTGAGAATCTTACATCCCATATCCAAAAAGTTGCAAGCTTTTATTGCTAGTGATGAGACCTTCACTATCAACAGTTAAGAAGCCACAATCCCTGAGGACCAGAGTGATCAAAAAAGACTGAACGGCTTTTACAAGAGACTTTCCCTGAAGCAGGTTGGGAGACATGATTTGTGAGTTAAGGGGACAGAAAATGCCAGTGAGACCCTAAAGGTGTTGGGAGGTCCATAGGAAGCTTACATCTTCCAGGATCCTCATGTTGAAGATGGATAGATATGTACAGACATGTCTAGACTGTTTATTTGTTTTAAGGCCAGCTTTCTCTGAAAAGCTTTAGTTCTAAATTAATAACACTTTGCCTTAAGAAGTCTGTTTGGTTACTGGATACCACTGTCTCAGCTCCTGCAGCGAAGTGAACTGGAGATACTGAATCTAAGGCAGGCCTGCTGAGGTAATTGTGGCTGACCACACAGGGGACTGCAGAGCAGGGCCCACTCTGACAGTGGGAGAATTGCGTGATTCCACCTGAGAGAGGTGACGGTATGAACTTGAATGTGGGGGGTGTGCATGTGGAAAGACCAGGAAGGGTCAGAGATGCAGTAAGCCCAGTGGCTGTGACAAATTTCATAAGTTTTTTGTCTGTTTTTTGTTTTTTGCTTATGGCTTATTCTCTTGTGTTAGTTTTAAACAAACAAACATTTCAAAAATATAATTAAATGGCTTTTCTCACATAAAATAATTATTTTGTTCAGTCTGTTTGCTCTATAGCATGGATTTACATCTATTAAGTATTCAGCATTGTTTTTTATTCCTTATCTCCCTTTGCTATTTACTTTTCAGCTAAATGAGATTTTGTATGGTGGGAATTCACTGTTCATGTTACTTTCCTTCCTTTGGTACCATATTTTGAATTTTAACTTCTTATATTTTCCAACCCATTCAAGCAGTTCAGAACAGACTAATCAAGAAAATCTACTTAGTTCTAGTTGATGTTCAGTTATGAGTAACAAGGGATAGAAGTGTCCAAGGTGAACAAAAATGCATCATTGACTAAAGACTATTATTTATTTGGGTAAGGGAGAATTAATTGGGTGCAATGGTATATTGCAAAAGCTCACTCAGATTTGAAAGCCAAAAGGGACCATTGTGATGACCTAGACTGACTCCCAGTATAACACAGGCCATAGAATTTCACCTTGTAATTCCTATAGTGAAGAGAGTTATTCTTCCTAGCATAAAGTTAGTTGAGGGGAAAATGTCCAGTGCTTCCCCCAAACAGCATTGCACAATGGCTAGATGCATTACAAGGTTATGAGGTACAATCATCTGGTGCCAGATTATGATACCCTTACTCACATTGAGTAATACCCTGCAGCACAAGCAGTCCCATCATCTTAAATGAGACTACTCATGGTGTAAGTTATAATACAATGAGAGCAAAAATATCACAATATAGGTTCTAGCTTTGAAGCATCAGGTGCTTGCCACAGCTAGAAAAATACTGGATCATATGGTCTAATCTAGCATCGATAACTCTATGTTGCTACATTTCTACTATGTCAATATTTTTTCTTTATATTTTCAGACTGCTTTCTTTATGCACTATCGGTTATCCATGCATTTAGTTTCAGAAACAAGCTTAGTTCGTACAGTCTTGTATATAGGACAATCAGTAGCTGGTGAAAGCAGAAGATGTGTCTTCATGATGTCTTCACGAACAAGGTCAGCTGCCAGACTGCTGCACTGGGCAGCACAGCATGGGTAGGAGGTGACCGGCCCTCTGTGGAGAAAGAAGTGGTTAAGGACTATTTTGAAAAGCTGGATGAGCACAAGTCCATGGGACCAGATGCACTGCATTCGAGGGTGCTAGGGGAGTTGGCAGATGTGATTGCAGAACCATTGGCCACTATCTTTGAAAACTTATGGCGATCGGGGGAGGTCCCGGAAGACTGCAAAAAGGGTAATGTAATGCCCACCTTTAAAAAAGGGAAGAAGAAGGATCTGGAGAACTACAGGCAAGGAATCAATCTCAAGGAATCAATTCTGAGGCACTTAGAGGAAAGGAAAGTGATCAGGAGCAGTCAGCATGTATTCACCAAGGGCAAGTCATGCCTGACTAATCTAATTGCCTTCTATGACGACATAACTGGCTCTGAGGATAAGGAGAAAGCAGTGGATGTGTTATTCCTTGACTTTAGCAAAGCTTTTGATATGGTCTCCCACAGTATTCTTGCCAGCAAGTTAAAGAAGTTTGGGCTGAATGAATGGGCTATATGGTGGATAGAAAGCTGGCTAGATCATCAGGCTCAACGGGTAGTGATCAATGGCTCCATGTCTAGTTGGCAGCCGGTATCAAGTGCCCCAAGGGTCGGTCCTGGGGCCAGTTTTGTTGAACATCTTTACTAATGATCTGGATGATGGGATGGATTGCACCCTCAGCAAGTTTGCGAATGACACTATGCTGCGGGGAGAGGTAGATAAGCTTGAGGGTAGGGATAGGGTCCAGAGTGACATACACAAATTGAAGGATTGGGCCAAAGAAATCTGATGAGGTTCAACAAGGACAAGTGCAGAGTCCTGCACTTAGGACGGAAGAATCAGATGCACTGCTACAGACTGGGGACCGAATGGCTCGGCAGCAGTTCTGCAGAAAAGGACCTAGGGGTTATAGTGGACGAGAAGCTGGATATGAGTCAACAGTGTGCCCTTGTTGCCAAGAAGGCCAATGGCATTTTGGGAGGTATATGTAGGGGCATTGCCAGCAGATCGAGGGACGTGATTGTTCCCCTCTATTCGACATTGGTGAGGCCTCATCCAGAGTACTGTGTCCAGTTTTGGGCCCCACACTACAAGAAAGATAAATTGGAAAGAGTCCAGTGAAGGGCAACAAAAATGTTTAGGGGTCTGGAACACATAACTTATGAGGAGAGGCTGAGGGAACTGGGATATTTAGTCTGCAGAAAAGAAGAATGAGGTGGGATTTGATAGCTGCTTTCAACTACCTGAAGGGGGGTTCCAAAGAGGATGGAGCGAGGCTGTTCTCAGTGGTGGCAGATAACAGAACAAGAAGCAGTGATCTCAAGTTACAGTGGGGAAGGTTTAGGTTGGATGTTAGGAAAAACTTTTTCAATAGGAGGGTGGTGAAGTACTGGAATGGATTACCTAGGGAGGTGGTGGAATCTCCTTCCTCAGAGGTTTTCAAGGTCAGGCTTGACAAAGCCCTGGCTGGGATGATTTAGTTGGGGACTGGTCCTGCTTTGAGCAGGGGGTTGGACTAGATGACCTCCTGAGGTCACTTCCAACCCTGATATTCTATGATTCTATTTGCTATCTTTACATAGACTAGTCTAAACATAATTAATGAAATAAATAAACAACAACTAGCTTTTATACAGCCCTTTTCATCTGCAGAACTTTAAGTGCTTTATAATCAAGGTAGGTACCACTGTCACTAATTTACAAATGGGGAAACTGAGTCAGAAAGGTGCAATGACCTACCCAAGGTTACCCAACAGGCGACCTGAAGAGCCAGGAACAGAACCCTAGAGCGGTAAAGTAAAACAGTTATACTGAGAAATTCTTGTTTAATATAAAAGAGTTTGACAAATTATTACTGTTCTATTACATTATTTAAATATTTTTTGTATACTGGAAAGGTTTGTTTTTAAACCAAAGCTATGAGTACAGATTTTTTTAAAAAAGTTATTTTTCAGTTTGCGTGACTTTACCTTCAAGAATACAAAAAAAACAAAAAAAAAAAAAAAAAAACCCATGAGTTATCAAGGAACATATTTTATGTGAATTTAATTGAAACTAAAAACTAGTGATTTTTCTTGAAATCTGAAGGGGAAAAAATATTGTTTGTCTACCTGCATCCTTCTTAAGTGACAGTATTCAGGCTAGCCTGAGTCCATCAGGCTAGAAAGAAAGTAAAGAAAACCATTGTTCACTAATTTCCTTGTGTGTGAACATGGCAACTAAGCATGGGACATAGGAGGAGGAGGAGGAAAGTATGTTCTTTTGCACATCAGGGAAGGTCAGAATACACAGAGAAAAGATCTAGATCTTTTTGAAAACAAATTTGTATGTAGGGGAAGTTGGGAACTGGTTGGGGTGTGATGAGGAGGTCCATGTCTCCCCCCCCGCCTCCTAAAATGTTGGTTGGGTTGGGAAAGAAAGATGCTACCTGAATAAGACATGTTTCCTAAAGCTGACAGCCTTTAGTTAGACATTTTTACTGCTGAAATGTGCTAGCCATACCATTTCTAAATGGCCAGAAATAAATCATTTATACTTCCTTTCAGTTACATGCAAACTAGTTAGATCTGCTACTGTATATTCTTCTTATCAAAGGGGAAATTGCCCTCCTCAAATGTCCAACTTTTAAGAGAAAGCCACTAGAGCCAAGTGTTTTCCCAGCTATGTATCTGCCATGAAGCATTTTGGAGGTATCAGTGTTTTAGTCTGTTTCACTAATTCCTTACATTAAACCAAAAACATTAACATCTGATCAATGTTTAAGACATGGTTATTACTGTACTTGGATAATGATCTAAAAATCAAATTTAAAAGACTGCTCTCTTGAATTGCAGTGCTGGAGACTTTCGAAGGCAGCATCACCATTCCTGGGGGGTTGAGTCACCACATCTATCTTCTTCATTTAAACCACTGAAATTATTCACATTACTTTTGCAATTAAACTAAGAAAATATGGAATTAATTGCCATTCAAAAACTATAAAATTGAAGAAAATTAAATTCAAAACTAGATTGGAGACCAAGCTTTGTACTGTGGCCAGTTCTGTGTGCATTGCACAGAGATAAGATAGAAGCTAACATAAAGATCAGACTTATTATTAGTCTGTGTTTATGTCTGTGTGGTGGTGATACCCATTGGGTAAATTGCAAAGCAATAGCAAATTGTTTTGACCATCCTACCTCCACCTTGCCATGTAATCTGCCCCCCAAGAAGTCCAGTAAACCTCAGAACACTTTGAAGCAGACGTCAATGTTAAAAAAATAGCTAATATTTGTTTTTTCCCCCCCATCAAATGTGGGTTTTCCTCTTCCACAAAGCTGTAGCTCACGAAAGCTTATGCTCAAATAAATTTGTTAGTCTCTAAGGTGCCACAAGTACTCCTGTTCTTTTTGCAGATACAGACTAACACAGCTGCTACTCTGAAACCTGCACTGGACTGAATCCCAGAACCAATAATCTTCAATACAGGACCAGTGACAGGTTTTTCCACTCAATTCCCCACTTTAGGCACCTAAGTACAAATATAGGTACTATTGAGATTCTTAAAACTTTCGCTCAACCACTACCTAACTTTGTAGGCATCTGATATTCCTAGGTTTCTGCCTCTGGGCATGTGCATGGTACCACACTTTTGGTACCTGGATGACTATCTCAGATCTAAGCCCCAGTGGGATAGGTGAAGACAGGCATTCTGCCTGCCCGCTAAGTCCCTGATCACAGTGAAATCATCAATGGACTGTGAATTGGGTTTTAAAGAGAATTGGTGTTCAGAATTTAATAAAATACTATCAGAACACATACAAAAAAAGTCCCTGACTGGAGACCCCTTGTCCTCTGGGGCAGCATCAAGGTGGATATTACATGTTGCCTGAGGCCTTCTCTGAGAGAGAGCGGGGGACTTCAGGCCCCTGTCTGGTGCTGGGTGTTTCTGGAGGAGGAACCCATTCAAGCCCTTCTCCTGCTGCAAGAAGGCAGTGTGCGAGCAGTGTCTGAAGAAACACCTAAGCTCCCAGATAAATGTGACTGTCCCTACCCTGTTGTGTGCCTGATTGAAAGTGTCACAGCATATGAGTGGGAGCAGAGATATAAGACTGTGTTTCTACTATGAAACACACTGCCACTGGAGATCAAAATAAGTTTGAATCTTACCACCAGTGTAACACTTAACACTGAGCAGGTGTTTCTAAGGCAGGTATCGACAACCTTTGGCACATGGCCCATCAAGGAAATCCACCAGTGGGCTGGGATGGTTTGTTTACCTGCCATGTCTGCAGGTTCAGCCAATCGCAGCTCCCACTGGCCGCGGTTCACTGCCTCCTGGCTCGTGCCCCCGCTGGGCTGAGAAAGTCACCCAGAGACCTTGGTGCAGTTCTCACCTGGTGCTTTTATTTACAGGTTGTGTTCCCACCCCCTTTCCACCATACGTATAGTCCCCTTCTTACAGTCCACCAGCAGGAGAGAGGGGGCAAGCTATCTCTCTCTGCTTCCTCTCACTGCCTTTCCTCTAGTGCAGCTTACAGCCTGTTCAGCTCCTCCCCCGGCTTCCTTCCCCTGGGGCTTTTATCCAGCCCCAGCTGGATGAGGCAGCAGCTGTTTCCCAGTCAGGGCCAGGTGATCTACCCAGCTCCAATTCACCTCCCTTAATTGGAGCTGGAGTGACAGAGGGTTGGCTAAGCAGTTTTCGGCTTAGCACCCTGTCACAGGTCTAAATTAGTTGTTACCACTCAAGAAAGACATCTTGGTGTCTTTGTGGATAGTTCTCTGAAAACATCCACTCAATGTGCAGCAGCAGTCAAAAAAGCGAACAGAACGTTGGGAATCATTAACAAAGGGATATATAATAAGACAGAAAATATCATTTTGCCTCTATATAAATCCATGGTATGCCCACATCTTGAATACTGTGTGCAGATGTGGTCGCCCTATCTCAGAAAAGCTATATTGGAATTGGAAAAGGTTCAGAAAGGGCAACAAAATAATTAGAGGTACGGAATGGCTTCTATATGAGGAGCAATTAATAAGACAGGGACTTTTCAGCTTGGAAAAAAGATGACTAACGGGGGGTATGATAAAATGCTAACTGGTGTGGAGAAAGTAAATAAGGAAGTGTTATTTACTCCTTCTCATAACACAAGAACTAGGGACAGCAAATGAAATTAATAGGCTTCAGGCTTAAAACAAATAAAAGGAAGTATTTTTTCACACAATGCACAGTCAACCTGTGGAACTCCTTGCCAGAGGATGTTGTGAAGGCCAAGACTATAACAGGGTTCAAAAAAGAACTAGATAAGTTTATGAAGGATAGGTTCATCAATGGCTATAAGCCAGGATGGGCTGGGATGGTGTCCTAGCCTCTGTTTGCTAGAAACTAGGAATGGGTGACAGGTGATGGATCACTTGATGATTATCTGTTCTGTTCATTCCCTCTGGGGCACCTGGTATTGGCCACTGTCAGAAGACAGGATACTGGTCTAGATAGACCTTTGATCTCACCCACTATGGCCACTCTTATGTTCTTAGGCTCTTTTAAAAAGTTGAGTGTCAGTGTTAAGTGGTTTTATAATTACAGTAGAACCCCAGAGTTACGAACTGATCAGTCAACCACACACCTCATTTGGAACTGGAATTATGCAATCAGGCAGCAGCAGAGACAAAAAAAACCCCAGAAAATACTGTACAGTACTGTGTTTAAACATAAACTACTAAAAAAAGGGAAAGCAGCATTTTTCTTCTGCAGAGTAAAGTTTCAAAGCTGTATTAAGTCAATGTTCAGTTGTAAACTTTTGAAAGAACAATAATGTTTTGTTCAGAGTTACAAACATTTCAGAGTTATGAACAACCTCCCTTTCTGAACTATGAGGTTCTACTGTGTTAGCATCTTTCAAAGCATTATCATGTTTAAAAGAAATGCCAATATAACATGGAGTCTCCAAAATTAAACAGGGAAACAGTTAATATTGAAGGAAGGGAGAAAGTCTATTTTTCACTGTATGCTAGCAGCTACAAACACACGTTAACATTTGTGAAGAAGCTTGTAGATAACCCTAACCATGCCATTTCAATGGATTCAACTAGTTGTGCCATTACTATATTGTATAAAATCATTGCAATGCATTGATTGCCAGGCAACATTTATTCAATTATCCCTATACATAAGGCATCCAATTAATCAGGATGCCAATTAAGTGGGTTGTTTTAAAATATACATTTACATTTAAGGAGTTATTTTGAAAAAAATCACAGTAATTGATGGAAATCCAGAACTGAAATATGAAAATCAACTGATGGCAGCTGATAGTTGACTGAGTTAGGTATGAAAAACATAATTTCCTTCAGCGGCCAGTGCAATGAGAGTGGGAGGGGAGGGAGTCGTGGCACTATCCACCCTCTCCTCTACCTAGCCACCTACTCGGGGGGAAGTATCAGCTGAATATCCCTTCCTCCTCTTGCAGGATCCACCGAGACATAGGAATGTGCTAACACAGCCATGCACAATAGCGCAGGCAACTTTATTCCCTTT
Organism: Eretmochelys imbricata; assembly: GCF_965152235.1. Taxonomy (NCBI): domain Eukaryota; kingdom Metazoa; phylum Chordata; order Testudines; family Cheloniidae; genus Eretmochelys; species Eretmochelys imbricata. The sequence goes on from NC_135572.1 coordinate 128,767,832, forward strand.
TACAGCTGTGTGGGCCACAATTTGGCCATCTATACAGCATTTTTGTATTGCTAATAAAAGAAGTGGGTGCAGGTGTGCTTTCACATGCACAGGGGTAATCTTTTCTCTCTCTCTCTCTCTCTCATTTTTTTTAAATTGGACGAATAAGAAGAATCTGCCAATACAAATATAATAATATACTTTGAGTAACAGAATTTACTTCTGTGAGTCAGATTTACACAACTGACTCCCTTCCTCCAGATTTATAATAGTGTGAGAGAAATCACTTCTGATTTTTCACTACTTTGGGCTAGATTCAATAGCCCAACATTTAGGCACCACTGGCATTTACTAAACCTAACCTAACCTTGGCAGAAACTTATTTGCCTAAAAGTCCTTGAGGTGCCTAAACTTCAGCAGCTGGGCACCCAATACAGCCACCTCAGTCCTGACATTGCCTAACAGCTCTGCACCTAACTCATGCCCAAGATTCAGAGATATTCACAAACGAGGGATTTCCCCACCCCCCCACCATCTTGCCTTTTGGTTCTGATATGAGAGGCAAGCTCTGAGCACACTTAAATCCACAGAAAAGCTACTGCCAATAGAGGAAAAGGTGGGCCCCTTGTCACTTTTGGCCCAGGGTTAGTGTACACACTTATGAAGTGGAAAACCCAGGTTCAATTCCCCCCACTACATAATGTGGAGAAGGGATTTGAATGTGGGCCTTCAACCTTCTAGGGGAGTATCCTAGTGACTACACTATAGAATATTCTGATATGGCCCTGTTGAAGATGTTCCACTTCATATGAAACGCTGACTCATCATTGGACCTAAGAAAGATCACGTGACTCTACAGCCCAGGGATTAGAGCACCTACATGGGAAACCAAGTTCAAGTCCTTATTCCAGTAACTAATTATTTATACAAAGTATAACAGCTTTAAAGGGGAGAGATGGAGAGATCCCTACCCTGCAATGTCCCATAGCTCAGGGCTTAGAGCACCCTCTTGAGAAGTAGGAGAACCAACTTAAAATCCTTTTGCTGCCTCAAGCAGAGTGGGAAATTGATCAGGAATCTCCCATATGCTAGGTGAGATCCCTAAACAACTATCCTAAAAGTTACAAGGCAGGACCAACAATCACTATCATATTACTCCTTGAAAAAGGACTAACCTGGCCTAGGTGGCTAACTCCAGGAGAGCATTCATGGCTGTGAATCCCAAGTGCAGACAAGCACTTCCCACTGCTCTGTATTTAGGCACCTATGTCACTTTGAGGTGTGGGGCTTAAGCCTTCTCAGCATTTCCTAGTGGCTAGTTTATGCTGGTTCTATGTTCATTGTGCTGCCTTTTGCATATCCCATTCTTAGGTGCTTAATTGTTCCCATGCATTGTATAGGGAACCAGGGCACCTAACCTTGGACTGTGAATTCCACTGGATGGCAGGGTGCCTAAATTTAGGCATTGCAACAATCAGTATTACAGTGCCTTAGCTCTTTTTCCTTCTTTTTGGACAAACATAGCTCTCCTTTTAGATTGCAGCCTTCATTCTCATATTACAACTGCAGGGGGGCTGAAGTAGAACAGAATATATCCAGAGTAGCAGCCGTGTTAATCTGTATTCGCAAAAAGAAAAGGAGTACTTGTGACACCTTAGAGACTAACAAATTTATTTGAACATAAGGTTTCATGAGCTACAGAATATATCCAGTAGTGGGTTGTGGGATCCCAACTTCTGCTAATTTAAGAGAAAAACCTGGAGTCAGACATTATGCCCCCTGTTCCTCCCAATCCAAATGCAGTACATTGCACTGCAGTCAGACTGCCAGAGAAATATATATTTTCTCACTTTGTTCCTGGGTGGATTAACATATTGGAAGGAAAGGAGTACTAATTACACTAATTTGTTTTTTCTTCATTTGTTTATTTTGCATGTGTCACTGTTCAAGTTTGTGTTTTTCAAAAATCATGTGAGAGAATTTGATGCCTTTGTGCTGCAGATGCTTTTATACAGAATCAGGGTTGGCATAGTTACATTTTAGATCCCATGCTTGAGACACTTACAGCAGACATCAATGCCTAACAGGAACAAAAGATATAATGTATCTATTCTTCACTGCAGAATTACAAGCTACACATGAATTAATGAAACTTTACTTAAACAACACATCTACATTCATTAAACGGTAACACTCCATTTGTTCCAAATGTAATAGCATTTGCTGGTTGTTATTTTGTATATTTGGGGAAAGGACATATGGAAATGCACGTTAGACCAGCCCAAACCACATGGGGGCAAATCTTTTCTGAATTTTCAGTCATTACTTACGCAAAACTCCCACTGACTTTGAAGGGAGTTTTGCTTGAGTTACAATTGGGCTCATATGCCTTAGCTCCCTGAACAGGCCCCACACTGCCAACATCACCATACCTCCACTTAGCTTTTGGAGCTTTTGTAGCCCCTCCTCCCTCCCTTTCTACCAAAGAAGAAGGAGGGGGGAAAATGCTATTAGTGGAAAAAAGGCCAATAAAAAGACAAGCTTAGGCCCAATCCTACTCCCAATGAATCAATATTAAAAAATTCCCATTTAAGTTAATAGGGCAGGATCAGGCTACTTTCCAGTGCCTGGTTAAAAAAAAAAAAACAACAAAAAACATAAAAACCCTCTGTTCTTTAGAAAGTCCAACCTTGAATTTTCATAGACCATATTTACAGGCTTTAAGCCAAACGATTTATAAACCCCAAAAAGACACATCTTTAACTAGTAGCTGCAGAAAAGAGATCCCAATATTCATTTCAGCATGTGTTTTTAAATCCTTTCACTGAAACTCAGAATCCTTTTACCAGCTTAGAACACTGATAGTAATTCTATTACCACTGCAATAGCCATCCCTCTCTAATTTTCTAGACACAATTACTGTGCATCATACAGGGTGAATACAAATGAACAAAAGAAAAAGCTTCTGTGGAAAAAAAATTAAGCATGGCCTAAAACGGTCCTGCAGGGGATGCTCTTGCACTCTGTAGCCTAGCAAAATAAGCCTCCAAAATAGTCAGAAAAGGAATGGGGGGTAAGGGGGGGACACCCTAGGAGTCCTCTGTGTATGATTTTTACCTCTTCCCTTGGTAATTCATACAGATACAATTAAAATTTTAATTAACCCTTATCTGGGATTTTACTTTATTTTATTTTATTTTTATTCTACACAGGTATTCACCATTTTAAAAAAAGCAATTAGGGCTTTTATGGAGAAAAGTTCAGTTTTTTTCAGTTTTTAGGCAAAATATTTAGTCAATTAAGTATTTCTAATAAAATATACATTAAATCATATCAAATACCTAAATTAATAGCCTTGAAGATCCTGTCATGGGGTACTGGGGGTGCGGGTGGGGGGGAGGGGGTCAGACCAGTGAGAGGTTGTGTCACCACTTGCCCTGTAAGCCTGTGTGCCCCACAATGCTTCTGTGCAGTAGCTGCCAGCCAAGATTGCTCACAGCCAGCCTACAACCATGCAGATCACACGCTGACTTTCTGTGTGCTAGACAGTGCTGATTCATTAGCTCTGACTCCAGCAGCCTGTCTGCAGCCCCACAGATGCTTCCACCAACCTTGGTTACAACCAGCAAGGTGACCTCAATATAGTCCCATTCCAGAATTTCCCCAGAACCATGTGCCTTGAAGTGTCAAGCCCTCTTCTGGACAACTCAGAGAAATAATAAGGCCCATCACAGTTCATTAACTTAACTGGGGTAAAGTCACCCTTCCCTGCAAAGATAGCACTGGTTTAAAGTAATAATAAGACAAATGTATTAACAATAGGGCATAAGTTAAGTGATGCCAAGTAAAGGGAATAAAGTTAGAAATGGTTACAAGCAAATAGAAGTGAAAACACAGATCTACAAGTCTAAAACTTAATTTATCAAGGTACAGATTTTGTTCAAGATGTTTTCTCTCACCAATCTTCATTCTTTCCAGCCATGATGCTTCTTTTCACTGTCCTTGTCTTCCTAGGTGAAAGATATTTGCTTAAGCAAGCAGGTTTCTCACCCATATTCAGTTTCCAGAGACTTCAATTCCACCCTTACCCTCCCACCTCGGTAGAAGGATTTTTCTTTCTGAGTTTGCAAGAACTCTGTTCCTTGTGTCTGTCTAGTGTTGGATAGCAAAGATTACTTCTATCTTTGCTTATATCTTCCAAAGTTCAATGAACTTGTTTCAGGAGGCAGAATGACCTCATGCAGTTTCTCCCTTCCTGTGGGCTTCTCATCCCCCTGCTGAGTTGAATGTAAATGGGACTTCCGTTGTTTTTGGTCACGCCTTACTTAATTTCATTGGAGATAGATTGATAGCTTTGACTTTCTCTCCTGTCTGGGTGATACACTAATACGCTAATATTAATGAATATCCATAATTCTTTACATAATTTAAATACATACATTTTATGATACTAATCACCAGTGTGACAAAGCGTTTCTTAAAACACCTTACTTGATAAATGTTTATGATACAGTAATATTGTACATAATCAGTTGATTCAATTGCTTATCACTTGAGGTTCAGACCCCTGGTGTGAACAGCAAAGATGACATTTCTCTTCCCTGCTAGAAGTTGTATCTTCCCCTGCTTGTTAGTTTCATAGCTTCCTTACCTAATATGTAAATGGACCTTCATTGTCTCTGCTTGCTGACTGGGCTTGTCAGAGAAGCAAATACACATCCCTTTGTCTAGGGCAGACCTGTTTACCTACTCCCTGACAAGCCTGGCTTAAACACATTGTTAACATCATTCTAACATACATCCATAACTCTTAATATACACTGCATACGTGCATCACACAAGAATAGTAATGATCAGTGAGCTCTTAGTTTTCCAATAACATATTACTTGACACCTTTTTAAACATAAACTATAACCAATGTGAGTTGGGATAAACTGAATTGGTTGGGCCAGCTAAAAGACATTCCCTGATACCAGTGAGCCCCTTGTCCTCTGGCACTGGGATGCTCTTAGGTTTACAGACCCCACCCATGTGTCCACATTTATGAGTGACTGTTTACCACAAAACATTAGTTGTGAGAATACAGGTTTCAGAGTGGTAGCTGTGTTAGTCTGTATCAGAGAAAAGAACGAGGAGTACTTGTGGCCCCTTAGAGACTAACAAATTTATTTGAACATAAGCTTTCGTGGACTAAAACCCACTTCATTGGATGCATGCAGTGGAAAATACAGTAGGAAGAGATATATATACACAGAGAACATGAAAAAATGGGTGTTGCCATACCACTATAACAAGAGAGATCAGTTAAGGTGAGCTATTATCAGCGGGAGAAAAAAAACCTTTTGTAGTGATAATCAGGATGGCCCAGTTCCATGGAGTCACAAAAGCAATTGCAAAATACTAGTAGCTTGGGCTAGGCTTGATATTGGTTAAACAACACTGGTATGGCAGGTTGAAAATGGTAGGGAAATATACGTTGTCACCATCTCTGAAAAAAAAAAGAACCCACGTTATAAATCATGATGACAGTCTATTTTAAGTTCCAGAGAAAGTTCCATTTACAAGAGAGATGCACCATTACATATTTATGTTTTGTTAATAGGAAGTGCTATTTAGAAGTTGAACAAAACTACTTTTACATTTATTTTTACTTTATATTATTTTATTCCTAAACTGACATCTTTAATAGAAAAAAATCATTTCAGTTACTTAATTTTCTTAATGTCATGTCACTCCCCTACCCCTGCACCATAGTTCAATACCAAGAATTAGAAGTTTGTAATGAAGAGGGTACTTTCAATGGTCCAGTCCAACCCTATACAGGAAAACCTGCAGGGGCAAACTATGGGAGGTATTCCTCACAGAGATTCCAGTGTCTCATTCCCCCAAGGGACAGACTTTGAACACTCACAGAAGAAATAGGAATATTTCCTCCAAATCCACTGATATCTCAAAGCTCTCTGCCTGAGGCTAGGGGCTCTGGGCATGATTCATCATTATGCATCGGTGTGAAATCATAATCCCAATAAAGTCAATAGCAAAACTCCTCTTGACTACAAAGAAGCCATGATTTTGCCCCTCATTTTACCCAGTTAGTAACATTTTACATGGCACTTTGCATAGGTACATGGCAATCAGTCCACTATGTCTGTACTCTGGTTATCTAAAACTCCCATTTGCCCCATTGTTTAGTGTCAGAATTTGAAAACATATTATTATTTATTGCTCAAATAAATTTGTTAGTCCCTAAGGTGCCACAAGTCCTCCTTTTCTTTTTGCCGATACAGACTAGCATGTCTGTTACTCTGAAACCTGCCATTATTGTAGAGAGTTTATCATATCTTCAGTTGAAAGGGTTTGTGTTTTAATTTCCCGGTTACATTTTTATAATATGATACTTGAATGTCAGAAATTTAAGGTAAAATTCTGAATGGAATCAGGGAGCTGGGGTTATGGGTCAAAATGGATATTCAAGGTGGGGTCTAAGAAAAGCCTGTCTGAACGAACACAAACACCTGTTCTCACTTTCAGGTGACACTGTAAATAAGAAGCAGGACACATTATCTCCTGCAAATTGTAACCAAACTTGTTTGTCTGAGTAATTGGCTGAAGTAGGACTGAGTGGACTTGTAGGCTCTAAAGTTTGACATTGCTTTATGTTTGAGTGCAGTTTTTTTTTTTACATAATTCTACATTTGTAAGTTTAACTTTCATGATAAAGAGATTGAACTACAGTACCTTTGTGAAGTGAAAAATACTATTTCTTTTTTTTTCAGTGCAAATATTTGTAATAAAAGATAAATATAAAGTGAGCAGTATACACTTTGTATTCTGTTTTGTAATTGAAATCAATATATTTGAAAATGTAGAAAACATTCACAAATATTTAAAGAAATGGTATTCTATTATTGTTTAACAGCGTGATTAATCGCACAATTAATCACGATTAATTTTTTAAATCGCTTTACACCCTAGTAAATACCAATATAGGAGATCATAGAATTAGAGGGAGATTCATTTCACAAATTACACTTTCCTCTGTCAAAAGAAGTACAGCATACTGAACAGCAAGAGCTAAACTTTTAGTGACAGCACAGAGCAGTTGCTGCCTTTATGAGTGGTCAGTTGGCCAAACCTGCTCTCTCGTGAACTCCATTGACTTCAATGGACAGCAAATAGAATAAGTTGAGCAGAATTAAGCTTTGTCTTGCTAGAGTTTCTATTGCTGACTACTTTACTGTAGTATGCCTTTTTGTGAGGGGAGCATATCTGCTTACTGTAATAATAAAATGAAAGGATAAATATCATTAGCTAATATGTATTCACAGTAAACATTAGATTTCTCCATGTTGAATCATTTCTATGTAAAAATAGGAAAAGACTATATACTGGCAAATACAGTAAGAGGCCAGCAAATCTCTATGTAGACAAAAAACTTTATATGTCTCATTTAAATGCAGAAAATCTATAACATAGTCCATAGATAGCCTTGATAGAAATCTCTTCAAATTCACCATTGCAATTAAAAATATAACCTCCCACTTAAACTTAAACTATTTCTCCTTTTTTAAATACATACCTGAATGTAGAAACACACAAAGCAGTTTTGCAGTGGCTATCCCCCACACTACACTTGGTTACTCTAGAATCCAAATAGGAAAGAACTACAAATTTTAATTTCACAAAAAATGAATGCAATTCAGTCCTTTAAATACCTGAATTTTTTGCCCGTAGGGTCTAAATTATATTTAATCCAATTTAAAGCACTACATAGAATTATTTGATTTGATTCCTGCCAGGTTATTGAAATATGGACCATCTGAGGATGATCACCTTTAGAGTGTCAAGCAGACAGTTGTGATAAGGAAACCTTGGTCATTCTCCTTGGATCAAATGTTCTCATAATGGCACTGAAATGTAGAACAGAAGAAACCAAAGATAGTTAACATAAACAGTGTAACTACCTGCTTTAGTTGCTCATAATCCTGAATATTTCACCTTCTAAAATGAATTTTCCGTATGTAATCTCTGACAAAAGGGTGTTCAGTGTCTTATTTTTAGGGGGGGAGAAGGGGTGTTTGACCATAGGAAGAACATGAATTAATGTATTATTGAGTTTTAAGAAAAAGGGAAAATGTACTTTTTCTATTATACAATTTTTTCCATCTTCTTCATTTATTGGTGAAATGACTGTGGGTTAAAAAAAATAAATTTGGCATACAAATAGCTCACACTGAAGTGCAGTTCTTCCCTCCCCATCCCTCCACATCCCTCCACATGCCTTGTTCCTGAGAAAATTGTTTTTTTATTTTTCTAACTCATGACCCTTTGGAAAATGGTAGTCTAAGTATACACAGATAGATTATGGAGTTGACAGTAGCACCTCCTCAGATAGGGTTTTTCACTTAAAGAGGGAATCAGCAAGTTTGTTTTGAATGAAGATTATAGTGTATCATCCCTAAATTTACAACATATAATTTGAGAGTAAAGACTAAATTTTCTGAGCATTTTTCAAGGAAACTGATAATTTATCAGTTAAAGCTAATTAAAATGAACCCTCTAAGAAATTTTTCAGCAGTCACCTTTTTGAGTCTCTGTAACAACCTTTCATTCTTTCCATAAAGTTTGAAATTATTCAAAACTACGGGAACAGACACAATAGAAGAAATTAGATTCTAATGAAGAAGAGTTATTAATAATTATTTTCTATAATGTATAACTACAATGAGGCCAAGTTCAACAACTTAGGTCATTCTTAAATAGTGTCATTGTGACAGAGGCTACTCAACCAATCATCAACATGCCACTCCAGTTAATATGCATGTGGCAATTCTATTGATTTAAAGAGTCAGTGGACTAAGAGGACTGTATACATAAATCAAGAGTTCTCAGTTGGAGATGAACTGATGATTTCTATGCAAACAGAAAGCACAGAGCATTGACATGATGCCCCTGGATCTAGGTATTAGGGTTCAGGTCCACAACAGGATGTAGGTGTCTAAGTCCAAAGTTTAGGGGTCACTGAGATCTCCATAAAAACCCACTCAGTTGCTACCTAACTGTTGAGTAACTAAAATCCCCCAGTGCCTAAATTTTCTATATAAAAGTCCCCACTAGGGGCCTATTTTTTCTGCCTTTGAGCATGGGCAAAATTCCTCTTGGGTGCCTATTTCATACCTAAGCCCCAGTGTGATCCTCAAACCAGGTGAAGATAGGCATTTTCCTGCCTACCTCACCTGTGGGGCCTAATCCAATAAGAATGCTGAAAGCATGCCTAATTCCATGCAAAACAGCAAGGAGAGGGAGAATCCTTAAATCCAGTAGCTAGAGAATGGAGCCAAGATGTGGGAGGTCCCCATTCAATTCCCTCTTCCTGCAACATCTGATCAGGAGAAAGGATCTGAATTGTGAATTTCTCACCTCTCAGATGAATACCTGAGACACTGAGTTCTGGGATAGTCTGATGTGGGTTTCTCTCAATCTCTTGCTGCTTCATTGTGTATAAATAATTCACTATGCACTGGACGAGAGTGAAAATGACTCTTTAGCCCATTCGTTAGGGCACTCACCGGAGTGGTAGAAACCCAAGACAAATCTTGAGCAATAGCATCCCCTCATAGGCAGCAGAATGCATATGCTGCAGTTCTTCACCAGTGACAGTCTTGAACCTTCCACTTTGAGAAGACATATGGTAGTATCAGACCCATAATTAAGGAGAAGTTATGGCATGTGGTGCCTCTACACCACCATCCCAATGCCTCCTCTAATTTATGAGTTATTTAGGACTCGTTATGCCTCTGGCATTTATGGCAGTGATGAAGCTCCTCCAGTCCTGTCTATTTCTGTCAAGTCTTTCAATGGTTCCCCATCTGTTCCCCAGGTTTTTCAGTTCAGCTTCCACAGCTCTTTGCCATGTTGTTTCAGGCGGCCTCGTTTTCACTTGCCTTCAGGTGTCCATCTTAATGCTTTTCTGGTGCTGGAATCAGTTTCCAACCGAAACACATGGCCAATCCATCTCCAGAACCTCCTGGTAATGATGGTTCTCATATCTTCTTGGCTGTACTGTGTGACTAGGTCTTGGTTTGAGATTGTTCTGGGCCAAAAGATAGAGAGGATTTTTCTGAGGCAGGTTGTATGGAATGAAGACAGTAAAGTTTCTGTAAAGGTCTTTGGGCTAAATTATTAAAATTAGTGAATTTTACTCTGGGTGGTCACAAACTATGGAAAAAATAGCAGGGAACACTTCCACATGCTCCCTACCATTAGTTTAACTTTGCTATGTCTAAGCAGGCTATGAATTTCGTAGTGACCCACAGCCACAAACAAAAGCTGCAAGGCCTTGTCCAAACATGATTAGTTTGTTGCTAAAGTTATTTCTTGGAGCAAGCAAAAGCTGGGTTTGAAAAACCTGCTTCTACTGGTGGAGAATAACCCCGTAAGGATATAGTGGGTATAACCCCAATACTATTAAGCTTTTTCTGGATGGTTGACAAGCTCAAGATTTTGCAGAATAGAGCATACAGGTCAAATCTCATCCACATGCCAGAGGGGACTGAAAATCAAGATATGATACCTTTTCTGCAATCCCCATCTTCATGCCTTCTTTCCAAGATTTCTTACTGGCAGGAGAAAGCTCAAATTTCACAACATTAAGTTATTGAAGGTAATAGGCCTATTAGCATCATGTTTATGAGGTTTCATAATAGGGAATTAATATTGTATGAGACCATACGGACAGAAAATGCTCAAATGAAGTAACCAAACTTTTTGTTTCACCCTCTTTTTCTGTTTAGAAATCCAAAATAAGAGATTGGTATTTGAACCAATTGGAAATATATAAATATATTCATCACAGATCTGTGATTTGTATCTGTAGCAAACCTTCACTGTCACTGTGCAACAAAGAATATTTGAGTATCTGTAGCAAACCTTCAGCTGGGCAACAAAGAGATATATACTCTTTGTTGCCCAGCTGAAGGTTTGCTACAGATCCAAATCCTAGATCTGTGATGAGCCATCTGTGGAGAATTTGGTTTTGGAAGTCTACGAGGAAGTCAAGAAATCAAGTTTACTTGCCCATCTGAGCTTCATTTGTCTATTTATTTTGCTTTGATTTGTGTTCTTTGGGGATATTTTGGGGGCAGATAGCGTTATCTCTCTGTCCACACAAGTTATGATAAAGCTTTTATATAGTTCATTGATTTCTTGTAAGAGGTACATTCTTTGTTGAGTCCACACATAATTATATTCACAGAGAAAGTAAACCAGTGACTGTTTTCAGTTTTTTGCATGCCTGCTCTTGAATACACTTCTACATTTACCTTAACATTGTATTCATTTGTTGATTTTACAATATATGGTATTCCTCTTGTTTGCATTACATTTAGTAGATGCTCAGGTTGGCTGAGGGCCCTCAGAAACCATAGAAACCACACTTGGCTGCATGCTACAATTGAGCAGTAGATCATGGATGTTTTATTTTTTCTTCTCATTGCCAGGTGCTAAAATATTTCTCCCTTAGATCTGCTTTTTGTTCACTAATGATGCTGATATTATCTGAGTCGATTGTAAAACCCCAGTGTGAAACTCAAGTTCCGGCAACAGAGCCAGCAAAGTTTGACTTCGGAGATTCACCAGTGTCTGGGGAGTGGAAAGATCGCCTGAGGAAGAAACTTTGTGAAAGATCCAAAGTATTCTCACTGCATGAGTGGGATGTGGGATGTGCAAAAGGAGTAGAGCACAACATCAGACTACATGACTCTCGACCTTTCAGGGAGAGATCTAGGAAGATTGCTCTCTCTGAGATGGAAGATGTACGACATCATCTACAGGAGCTGGCTACGAATGGCATCATTACAGAGTCCCGCAGCCCATACGCCTCACCCATTGTGGTGGTCCGTAAAAAGAATGGGAAAATCCGAATGTGTATTGACTACCGCACCCTAAACAGGCGTACTGTGGTCGACCAGTACACTATGCCTCGAGTCCAAGATGCCTTAGACTGTTTGCTGGGAAGCCAGTGGTTCTCTGTGTTGGATCTTCAAAGTGGATACTACCAGATCCCTCTGGGAGAAGAAGATAAGGAGAAGACAGCCTTTTAGGGTTTTATCAGTTCAAACGCATGCCCCAAGGGATTTCTGGAGCACCACATTTCAATGCCACATTTCAAGTTGTGGGAGACATGAATCTACTGCAAGTGTTAGTTTATTTGGGATGACCTGATTGTGTTTGGAAGAACCTTAGAGGAGCATGAAGAAAGACTTCTTAAAGTGCTTGATAGGTTAGAGGATTATGGTCTGAAGCTTTCAGTTGACAAATGACAGTTCTGCAGAACCTTAGTGAAGTATGTGGGTCACATCGTGTCCCAAGACGGTGTGAGTACTGATCCCGATAAAATAGAAGCACTCACTACATGGACATGTCCAAGTAACTACAGAGAACTTAAGACCTTTCTTGGACTTAGTGGCTACTACCGCAGATTTGTGAAAAACTATGCTATGATTGTAAAGCCTCTGAATGATCTTACCAGGGGATAGCAGTCCAGCAAGAACAAATCTAAGACCAAGAATAAGGGGAAGTCCCCAAAGCCTCCTGCGCAGAGACACTATGGCCCCTTCGAACCATTTGGGCCACGGTGGGATGAGAGATGTGAAAGGGCTTTTCGAGAAATCATTACTTGCCTAATTCATGCTCCAGTCCTAGTCTTTGCTGACCCAAGCAAACCATTTATCCTGCATACCGATGCCAGTTTGGAGGGTCTGATAGCAGTCCTGTACCAGGAAGTGGAAGGCAAATGTAAACCTATAGCCTTTGCCAGCCGAGGATTGTCTGATAGTGAAACTCGCTATCCCACCGACAAGCTGAAATTCTTGGCCTTGAAATGGGCCATCACGGAGAAATTTCGAGACTACTTGTATGGTGCTCAGTTCCAGGTGTGGACAGACAACAATCCACTGACTTATGTGTTAACAAGTGCTAAGCTGGATGCTACAGGGCAGAGATGGGTGGCCACCTTGGCTAGCTATGAGTTCAGCATTCAGTACAGATGAGGGAGAAGCAATGTAGATGCAGATGCATTGTCCAGGCATCTGCAGGCATCAGAAGTTGCTGTGATACCCACGGATGGAGTGAGAGCTATTTGCAGTGTGAGTCGCTGAGAGCCAGAGGCCTGTGAGAGCCTTCATGGATGTGTTGCAGAAGCTTTGGGCCTGCCCCCTGAATGCGTGCCTTCTGCTTCAGTGAACTATATTGCATTGGACCAATCTCCCTTGCCCATGCTCAATGCGGTTGACTGGCAAGAAACCCAGCTGCAAGATATTGACATTCGTGCTTCACTACTTACCAAAAGGGAGGGGCGAAGCCCGGCTGCGGTTGTCCCATCTAACCCGGAGGGTAAACTACTATTGAGAGAATGATGCTAGGGTATGTTTGCAGGAGCTCCACCCGGGGGACAGAGTTCTGCTGCGAAATTTGGGTATTGCTGGCAAACACAAGATAGCTGACAGGTGGAAGGCAATACCTTACCTGGTGCTGGAAAAGCTGGGAGATCTGCCGGTCTACAAGATCAAACCTGAAGAGGGTCCAGGGCAAATAAAGACAGTGCATAGAAACCTTTTGCTCCCTTATTAGATGGGCCACAACAGGGCAACCGGGCAGGATTTCTGCGGAAAAGGACCTAGGGGTGACAGCGGACGAGAAGCTGGATTTGAGTCAGCAGTGTGCCCTTGTTGCCAAGAAGGCCAATGGCATTTTGGGATGTATACGTAGGGGCATAGCGAGCAGATCGAGGGACATGATCGTCCCCCTCTATTCGACATTGGTGAGGCCTCATCTGGAGTACTGTGTCCAGTTTTGGGCCCCACACTACAAGAAGGATGTGGATAAATTGGAAAGAGTCCAGCGAAGGGCAACAAAAATGATTAGGGGTCTAGAACACATGACTTATGAGGAGAGGCTGAGGGAACTGGGATTGTTTAGTCTGCAGAAGAGAAGAATGAGGGGGGAGTTGATAGCTGCTTTCAACTACCTGAGAGGTGGTTCCAGAGAGGATGGTTCTAGACTATTCTCAGTGGTGGAAGAGGACAGGACAAGGGGTAATTTTCTCAAGTTGCAGTGGGGGAGGTTTAGGTTGGATATTAGGAAAAACTTTTTCACTAGGAGGGTGGTGAAACACTGGAATGCGTTGCCTAGGGAGGTGGTGGAATCTCCTTCCTTAGAAGTTTTTAAGGTCAGGCTTGACAAAGCCCTGGCTGTGATGATTTAATTGGGGATTGGTCCTGCTTTTGAGCAGGGGGTTGGACTAGATGACCTCCTGAGGTCCCTTCCAACCCTGATATTCTATGATTCTATGATTCTGTGATAAAGGTACTAGACCAAAGCCACCATCCAACATGGACAGCCAGCCCCCTGCAGCTAACCTACCCCTGTGCAGCACATCCGTGAGTGAGTCTGAGGAGGAAGACACAACCATGGTGTTTCCTGGAATGGAGACAAGATTTCAGTCTCAATCAGCTGAACCTAAAGAGAGTTCCCCCTCTTCTGCCCTAAACCCCATGGCAGAATTATTTAGGCCCATTTCGGACAGCCCTGTGCCACTGATGGGACCCCCGTGTGATGACACACACAGGTTATTGGACAATGGAGACACACAGGTAGAGGATCCTGGGCACCTTGGACCCTCCACTGTTAGAACTAGAAGTGCAGGGGCCTACGCCAGTAGCCGAGGGACCCTCGAAGGAAACCTCTCCATCCATCGCTCAAGAGGATGTCCCCCCTACCACAGCAACAGAGATTCTTAATAGACGAGACAGGGTGATAAGACTAGTAAAACGGTTAACTTATGATGCACCTGGGGTGACCAGTGAGGAGCCAATACATTTAGCACACAGGCTTGTGGAAGCTAAAGTGGGCTTCCTGAGGCCCTTTGGAGGAAACGAATGAGTTGGTATAAAGGGAGTGTGATTTGTCAGGACGACAAATTTTCGGCTGGGGGGAGGATGTAAGCGGAATCTGGATGAATTCCACCCTGACATCTGGTGGTGAGTTGTGGCAACTTGTGGAAAAGAACTTCAGGGGCTGATCTCATTTGCATAGGCACACCCACCCCGCATAGCATGAGCCCATAGCTGCCCAAACGGTCACTTTGACTGCTGTGGGATCCCCAGTTTCTCTGTTATTGGAGCAGGAAGAATAAATTATTATCCTGATTATGTGAATCAAGGACAGTGGAACTGTACTTGGCATTTTGTTATGATGGAGGGACTCGCCATCAACTAAGTAGCACTCGCTAAGCAAGGGACATGAGTTCCAAAACTCAGTGAATTGAGAGAGGTTGAGGATAGGTATTAATACCTTGTGGTATAGGCCCCCTGGTGAGGGCCTTACATGCTAATTGCACTTTCTCCTTTCTCCACTGTAGAATATCAGAGCTAATTTTGATTCTATTGGGAGTCTAGTTACAGGCTGCTGAGCTGAATTCACTTTGGGCCAATGGTGCACCAGCACTGAGGCTCCCCTATTACAAGCTGAAATCACTGAGTGTTGTGTTATGTAGTGGGAGAGCCTGAAGATATATTGCGGAGCAGTTTGTGGGACGGCTGGCAGAGCAGAGCGGCTCTTGGAGCAGAGCAGTTTGTGGGACGGCTGGAGCGGCTCATGGGACAGCTGGCACAGCAGAGCAGAGCGGCTCTTGGAGCAGAGCAGTTCGTGGGATGGCTGGAGCAGCTTATGGGGGCGGCTAGCAGAGTGGAGCAATTCATGGGACGGTTGGTGGAGCAGAGCAGAGCCCCATGGAAAGGTTGGGGCAAACAGCTTTGGACCACGTAAGGTGACCCTTAACTCCCCCCTATCTCCACCCAGGTTGGGAGGTAAAACTCTGCAGATAAACTTTCAAACTCTGGTGCTACACTGACCAGGGACAGAGACTTTTGGGTTGTTGGACTTTTGGGACTTTGGGTTGCTGGACTCAAGAACCAAAGGGAAAGGTCACACCCCAGTTTGCTTGGGGTGGGGTTTTTTTTGCTCATGCTAATTTTTTTGCTTGTGTTATGAGTCATGTTGGTGGTGTTTCCCCAACATAATGCCACATCATTTCTCTCTGTTATTAAAAGGCTTTTGCTACACTCAGACTCTGCTTGCGAGAAAGGAGATATTGCCTCTTGGAGGTGCCCAGTGGGGATGGTATATATTTGTCCCAGGTCACTGGGTGGGGGCTCGAGCCGGTTTTCCATTGTGTTATTGGAATGAAACACCTAGATACTGAACCTGGCCCTTGTTGCTGCCAACTCTGATGGGCAGAAGGGTTACATTAGTATCAGTGATGTACACTTTCACATTTTAATTTTCCACTCTTTAATTTTTGTGTCTCTCTTCCTCCTTCCTGGACAGAGGAGAGTTACTTTATTTTTAAGATTAGCAAAACATACATCTTCTTTTCTGTGCATGCATCACTTTAATTTTGGTTCAGGAATTCTCTGTTGACTACTTGAGCTCTTAAAGAAGCTAGAGTTCCTTAAAGAAGTAATAGCTTTTTGTCCTGAATTAACAGTAGCTCAACTATAGTAGCTGCTCTTTGATATATATAAAGGTTTCAGGTTAAATACTGTAATTAGTCTGAGTGTTTTTTTTCCTCTTCTCTTTTGCGTAAGTTTAAAAAACATATTGTACAATTCTCTCTAAACAGTTTAAGATACAATACACGTCCCTTACTATTTTTATAGACAGATAAAGAGGAAAGGGAAAGTCAAAAAGAGGGAAGGAAGTTTTGCTGTCTTCTTTGCTTTCTCTTCTCATATTTTTTCATTTAAACTTGTTTCCTTTAATGGATGGAACAGATGTAGTGAAGTGTCAATTTTCTGATGTATTTTAAGTAATGGGGCATTTTTCAACCATTATGCCGGTCAATATAGTATCTTTCAACATTAATGCATCAAATAGCTCCATCAAGGGACAGAATATTGGGGAAAATTCTCTGCTGGTGAAAATGAGTGAAACTTCACTGAAGTGAATAGAACTGCACCTGTTCAAACAAGCACAGCTACTGTGTCACACACAGAATGCACATCCCAGTAAACATCCTCAAAGCCTCTTCATTGTTCTCCTTGAATCCCTCCTTAAACTTCTCCTTTGCTGTGATGCCTTAAAAAAACAAACCAAAACACATGACAATGGTTAGATTGCTGTTACACTAAGACCACTGCCTATCATGCCAACCAGCATTGTCTGATTTTTTTCCTGGTTTGCCCCCATCTGTCTGTATCTGTTTTTTGTTTCTTGTCTTAAGCTTAGATTGTAAGCTCTTTGGGGACATGGACTGTCTTTTTGCTCTGAGTACAGTGCTTAGCCCAGTGAATCCTTGCTCATGATTGGGGCTTCTAGGTGTTGCATTAACACTAATAAATAGGGCTATTGATTAATCGCAGTTAACTCACGTGATTAATTCAAATAAATTAATTGTGAATCTTTAGCACATCTGGCACGTAAATATCATGCAATGCCAGCTACAACAGTGCCTTTTCTTACTTTCAGGTAACATTGTAAACAAGAAGCAAATGTCTCCTGCAAATGTAAAGAAGCATGTTTGTCTGAGTGATTGGCTGAACAAGAAATAGGACTGAGTGGACTTGCAGGCTCTAAAATTTTACATTGTTTTGTTTTTAATACTTTTTTTACATAATTCTACATTTGTAAGTTCAACTTTCATGACAAAGAGATTGCACTACAGTATTTGTATTAGGTGAATTGAAAAATACTATTTCTTTTGGTTTTTACAGTGCAAATACTTTTAATCAAAAATAAATATAAAGTGAGCACTATACACTTTGTATTCTATGTTGTAATTGAAATCAATATATTTGAAAATGTGAAAACATCCAAAATATTTAAATAAATAATATTCTATTATTGTTTAACAGTGCAATTAATCATGATTAATTTTTAATCACATAATTAATTGCAATTAATATTTTAATCGCTTGACAGCCCTACTAATAAATAAATAATAACAAGAATATTACCTCTGTTGTGAAGGATATAGAGAACTAAAGCATAATTGGACCAGATAAGGTTTTAATTCTTGTGATGGGGTGTACAAACCCCACCCCACAGTGGGCAACAAGGGGTTAAGGGATTACTTTGGACTGAGCCAGCCCAGCCCCACCACACCTGCAGCAAATGCTTCATCTGCTGGAGGAATTAAAAGACAGGGAATTAGCTCATTTGGGTGGCAGAGTTGGAGGTGAGCAAACCTGCAGCCCACAGCTCCAGCAGCACAGAGCAGAGGGGAGCCTAAAGGCCCTGACACAGCTGCCCAAAGAGGCTCTCCCTGAGGGAAGGGAGGACCCCTGCAAAGACAATTAAAGATGGAAATATCCCCCTCTCCCCCCACCCCCGTGGACCCTGGACTTTGGTAACCCCTCTAACTTATTTTGGTTTGGACTTCCTCAACAGGGGAAAGCCATGGATTTAAGCTGACCCAGGGGAGTGCAGGTGATGAGAGGAAGAGGCCAAGGGAGGACAGTCTTAAGCAGCCTTGGTTGCTGACCACATATAGCCCAAAGGACCCTGGGTTGGATCCCGGTAGAGTGGGAAGGCCCAGTTCCCCTCTCCACAACCCTCTTGGCAGTCAGGGATTGGGGAACGTGACCACTAGGACACGCTCTCCAACCAGACCTCGAGTGAGGACCATTACAGTTCTCATCTGCACAACTGTCCTCACCACCTGAAAAAAAAATGAAGATGAAAAAAGTATGGCAATTATTATTCACAACTCTTTTAATTTAAAATTCAAAGACTGTGACCACACTCTTAACAGTTCAAGACAAATTACAGGGCAGAATCAAGTATGGTGCACAAGAGTTTATTCAATCTGTATCCTTTCCTGGGCAGGTGCTGCCTGTAATGGTCTCATTAAGCCCTCCAGGGTTCATAACAGTCTCTTGGTATTAAAGCAAAGAAATAGTCCCCCGGAAGAAAATAAACTCAATAGCATTGTGCCAGGCCTGCTTTTGTCCAGGGGATTCCGCCAGTCAGCACCCTCTTAAAAAGGTTCTCCTCTGGTCCTTGCCTCAGGAAACAAAGGACAGAAGGTCTGTTAACCCTTGTCAGCCAACTACTGAACAGTCCTTGTCCCCTTTTAACTGCCTCTTCATTACCTGACAGTGAATGACAGTGCAGCTGGGCGGTGCTGAGAGGTCCCACAGCAGTTCATTAACACTTGCTTGTTCAGTGTGGGGTTGGTCTACCCAGCACAAAGGCAAACAAATACATAGGCAAAACAGAGTTAAGCTTGAAATTGTATTTTGATGGAGTCCATCTTACACCCAAAATTCAACGCCTTTTAAAAAACAGATGTTAGACTGTTTTGAAATAAACAGCTAAAATATCCAGCCACTTTAGTACTGCCCTCCAATTCTTCACCATTCACTATCACACCACACCACTTACACTAATGGCATCCTCTAATGCAATTTAGAAAGAGGACTTTCACAGACCACTGGCAAGTATTCTGAAGACCACCGGTGGTCCATGGACCACAGTTTGGCAATTGCTGAACTAATTTGTCTGCCAATCTACTTATCCTACACACAGTAGCCTGGTAGCGGAGCACCACCATGTTCCATTATCTTGTGGGGGGCAGGAATTTCATGCCAGGGACATATATCCAGTATCCCAGTATAAGAACAAGAAATGATAAGTAGAGACGGCCCTGGGGTGGCAGTGCCAGAGGATCTACTGCTATGTGTATCCTCCGATATTCCTTGGCCAGCATGGGGAGGACACATAATGGATACTCCAGCCACTGACTTCCCTCTCAGCCTCTCTGTGTACTGAGGAAGGTTTTCTTACCCAGTCCCCATGCATCTGCCCCTTTTCTGGAACAGTTACTTGAGCTAGATTTTCCTCAGATACATGACTTATATAATTTTTAAAATAAGTGACCACTGTGCCTCATTGGGTAATTGTAGCTAACACTACACAGGAAAGTTTTACTGATTGGTTCCACAGAGAAACCAATTTACAGAATACTAGTAAATGGAACTGATAGCAGGACTGTGCAAAATGCAATGCATAACTTTAGTCACTTTGACGAAACCAGCTCTGATGGCATGCTGATATGCATTTCAAATTGGTCTTTAGACAGAAATATATTTATCTAGAAAATTTAGAGAAATAAGAACATCTCATAAATATCTGACCATTTCCAACAGAGAGCTCATTATTGGCTTAAGCTGTGTAAGATGATACTAGGTGTATTCAGATTTAAGGCCTTAGTTTTCTTAAAACTACACGGAAATCTTTGCAGAACACAATATAGGACATACAGAGTCTAAAGGGCTCGGGAAATGATTATACTTACCTTAACAATTTTTTTTAACTGTGTAATTATTAGGATGTGCACAGATATGGAAATGTATTTAGCCTGCAGTACTAACAGACACCAATATGTATTTTCTGGCTGGTACCTGTTAAGAATATTAGTATGTAGTTTACTAATGATACTGTTAAGCAATTTTTAGCTGTTGCCGACAAGTACCTGTCACAAAACAGGGAATTCCTCCCTTTAAAAAACCTTAGGACTATTTAATGAAAAATGTACATTAATGCCACACAAAATTTGCACAATTAAGGAATGTAAAAATCAGGAAATTTGAGAATTTTTGGCTAATTCTAACATTACCTGTAAATAAAGGTAAGTTTAACTCGATGTTAAGTTTTGTCTCTTGTATAAGTATAGAATATATATACGTGTGTGTGTGTGTGTGATCCTAGGTTATCTTAGAAATAGTAGTATTCCTAAGGTTGTAGAAAACATTGTTATGTTACATTGTTTTTTAAAAATAGCATGTATCAAAATGCATGTGGTAAGACGAAAGAGATAAACTTCAGGCAATGCATTTTGAATACCAAATTCTGCAATCTTAAAATTGCCTTAATATAGTGTGAGGGTTTTTTGTTTGTTTGTTTGCATTTTATGTAGAACAACACAGGGACAGTTTTTTCTAGTATTATTGTTAGATTTAATTTCTATCTAAATAAAAAAAGTGAAAAAATGTGTAATATAATCCTCACAGTTCAGGGTAACTGAATCTGTATTTCCCTCTCCATTGTCCACTGTAGACTACCAGCTCCTCAGTCCCCTCTCTTGGGCAGAGACCTGAGTCTCCCTCCCTCCTAAATGGAATTTTTCCAGGCTGCACAGTTCCCTGCCTAAAATGTGTTATTCACAGAAAGCCAGACTGCCTAAACCAGCCAGAGTCTGTGCTTTGTTTATTTTTCTAAGGGAATGGATGACAATTGCCAGCAGTTATAAGTTGCTATTCAGATCTTTCTAAGTAAGCACATTTATTCTTAAGGTCAACACATTACAGAGAAAACATCAACATAATAAAAGAACCTACATGCTTGCTAATAAGCTTACCAGAGATCACTCCATCTCCAAAAAGGGGGCAGGTAGGTGCCCACCAAGAGGCTTTTCTGTGGTTACAAGTTTATAATAGCCTATGCTCAGAATAAGAGTACTGATTAATCAGTTAGTCTTTCCTTTATCTAGCTCAGGCCTCTGATCCTCAGACTCTGGGAACAAACAATGAGCAGTCAAAGGTCCTCTTCTAAGGGTGTAGCTTCAAAAGGCTGAGTTTCTGAATAACCAGAAGAGGTATATTTGCATTAATTTCTCTCACGAAATTTCCTGGAAAACTCATTTAACCTTGTTTGTCTCAAAAGTTCATTCTTTTCTGGCACATTGTTTCAAATAGTCCTTTGAAGCTCATAATTTTTCTCTGGGTTTACATGAGTTATGCCTGCCACTTATAGGAGTTGCGTACAATTCTACAATACATAAACTTTTCATTTTTAAAACAATGTATCCCAAGCTACTTAAACTGAATTCAATAAGATTTTTCAAGGAAATTGCAGAAAATTACCGTATCTGTCATAATAATTTCTTTAAAAGACTTACTTAACACTATATCGGCTAGCGCTATACCCTATTGGCATTCTCCAGTTGTCATGATGCCACATTATGTTGGAGCCCGGGGCATCTTACACGAGAACAAAAGACACGACTAAAACAGGCTATGCAGAACATAAAAGAAAACAGGTAAAGTACATTTTAAGGTAATAATGTACCAAATGCATCCCTTAGTTTAGTTGTGTATCAGCACGTTTGTTAGGATATAGATATTCAGGACTGTCAGTAAAGGCCTATACTCTAAGAATTTAGGTGTATTCTTATCACTTGGCTAGTTATGGAGGTATAACAGAAAGAATCAAAATCACTGTCTGCCGGTGTAAGGGCCTTCTCTTACTGTGACAGTCTGAGGCCCTGTACTTAGGCTAAGGCCTTTGGCTAAGCAGCAGAGGCAGCCATAAGCCAGGAAGCAAACAGTCACATCCTCACATTCCAAACTAGTCACATTGAAATCAGGTGCTATTGGGCTGTTAAGAATACAATCCTGTCCTGATAATGCCTATCGCCTCCAGAGAAAGAGAAGTGCCTAGAAAATGTAAAAGGAAACTTAGTTTGATAGCATCCTGTCTGGCAAGAACTCACTTATCAATAGCTGGGATGTGAAATCCTCACTTCTGTATTGTCTTGTCATTATAGTTCCCACTTTGCTGTTGTTCCCACTTTGTTGTCTGTATAATCTCTGTCTGGTTCTGTGATTGTTCCTGTCTGCTGTATAATTAATTTTGCTGGGTGTAAACTAATTAAGGTGGTGGGATATAATTGGCTACATAATCATGTTACAATATGTTAGGATTGGTTAGTTAAATTTCAGGAAAATGATTGGTTAAGGTATAGCAAAGCAGAACTCAAGTTTTACTATATAGCCTGCAGTCAATCAGGAGGTGAGTGGGTGGGTGTGTGTGGGGAAAATGGGAACAGGGAATGGGGGTAAGGAAATTGGAATCATGTTTGGCTAAGGGCAGGAATGGGAACAAGGACACAGGTGTTAGGCTCTGTGGTGTCAGAGCTGGGAAGGAGGACACTAAGGAAGGAAACTGGAATCATGCTTGCTGGAAGTTCACCCCAATAAACATCAAATTGTTTGCACCTTTGGACTTTGGGTATTGTTGCTCTCTGTTCATGCGAGAAGGACCAGGGAAGGAAGCGGGTGAAGGAATAAGCCCCCTAACAACGTTGAACACTTACTGTAGGTTAAAGCTAATATAATTTGAGACTTTGTATTTGTGACCTTTAAAGGATTTGATCACACTGAAAAAAAATTGCTTTATATGCTGTCAAAATGATTTTACCATTGACCCTCTCACCATTCCCAAACATCTCTTAGCTCATGTATAAGATTTTTCTTAAATTTCAGGCTACAGAAGTTAATTAGGAGAAATCCAAACTATTCCTCCTAAATACCAACTGTTATCCTTACTATTTACTTCATTTTCTTTTAAATGAAGAGGTGAGTATTAGATAATTGGGTATCAAGATCATCTGACTCTTGAGTCAACTGTACAAAATGTGTGGTAGACAGAAAGCTAAAGAAAACATTGCCTATGGGTCTCATTTCCACCTTTTCTTTATAGAGTTTATTAGAATCCATTAGAAAGGTCATTATATTCCAGGTAGAGCAATTCAATGCCCAATTAAATCAGTTGAGAGGCTCCCATTCACTCCAATGTGCATCAGCATCTAAATCATGGCTGTCAAACTCCACAATTGCTCAATCAAGCCTTCTTTACAGTTTAGAGTTTTATACAAAACAAGCTCTCACTCGAGAAAGTCTGCAGGTCTTACTGACAAAAAGAAAGGCTTCTGAAAGTTCATCTATGCAAAGTTCCCTCAAGGCTCTCTCCTCTTCCCTGTTTATGCCAATGAGAGTTTTGGCATTCATTTCAATGAGCGCAGAATCTGGCCCTTACTGAGTAAGGCCAGGTGTACGCTAGGGACTTCTGCCAACATACCTATACTGGTCAGGGTTAAGGAGATGTGTCATTCCTGACCAATATAGCTGTGTCAGAAGATGTCCCTTAGGGTAGAAACCAGTATACTGTCAGGGCTGCACTTTTCCTGTATAGCTTGTTTCATTCCTGAGGGGTTTGTTTTACTATAAAAGTACAAAGCACAACTTAGTATAACTTTTGCTAGTATAGCTGCGTCCAAACTAGGAGCACTTTGCCAGAGTAGTATACCAGTATTCCTGTATTGGTAAAGTGCTCCTAGTGTAGATATGGACTAAGTAAACAGACAGATTAGTGTCTCTGAGAAAAATATGTCCTTCTCTGCCCATTCATCTAAATGGAGTGTTAAGCAATGACAATGCGACTTCTTCTTCTCTATGTATCTCTTACATCCTTAGGAACTTTAGAAAGTGGCAGTGGGACCACAGAAGCTGAAATATAATGTGACATGGTATTGTATGGGTTAATTGCAACCTTTGTCCGGTTACCGCATAGCTACCCTATCAGATATCCTTTACTTACCTGATAGCATGTGCTAATAACCATTCGCAAAAACTCTCCAGAAACATGAAAGAAGTACACATGCACCTTGAATTGATTCTGGATGCACAAATGTCATCACATAATATAAATCGGACTCTCTACTGTAATATGTTTTGATGGCTCATTGGCTACATTTGTGACTGGGGTACTTGGCTGGAGTGTGCAAGGCACCCATAATTGAAGCTAACTTTAGCTCTTTATTCACTCATTTGAACTTTTTGAGTAATTATCTCAGTTTTTAGTGGGCTTCAGTTTGCTCGTATATTAACATCATTAATCATTATCAGCTTTAAAATGTACTTTGCTTCTCCTTAATAAATGCTAAATTATAAATGCGGACAAAGAAATACTCCTAGGTAATTTTAAAGTACAGACAGTAAAGTAATAAAGTCTCTAGCGAGCTTTGAGAAGTGAGATTAGTCTTAGAGTTATTATGTATGATGGTTTGTTAATGAGACGATGCTCATGGGTGCCAGAAATGGGAGGGAAACATTCACCACCGTATCAGTCCTGGAGGCAGAGCCTTCAAATATTTCAGTTCTCTTTGTGGTAATATTTTTTTCTAGATCTTTATTTTTATAAAGATAAAGTAGAAACTATAACAATGTTGAAGGCTTTCCATTATGGGCCAGTCGTATTTCCCACCACATCTGCCCACGGCCTACTTCTGTTACTCACAAAACTTGTAGCTATGGGTGCCACAATTTTTGATGGGGGTGTAAACCATCTATAGTAGCAGACTAGGCTGCTGTCACCAAAGCTGGAGCCAATAAGACAAAGGAGTTGAAATCAAGTGAGGAAGGGGAAGGGCTGGAAACTAGCTGTATCACATACTGTGAAAAACAATAGTGTTCCTCCTTAGGGAGAGGAAGAAAGAAACTGCAATGAAGGTTGGTAAAAGACCAGCAGCAGCACCACAGGGCTAGGTAATGGTCTTACTTACCCTCCATTGATTCCCATCAAGCCACAGGAGACCTGGTTGGGGACAGGTGGGTCTTGGCAGCAGTTTTCCCACACACAATATGGTGCCTACCTATGCTCCCAGCATCATGCTTTCAAAGGCCAAACTAAAAAAGTCCATAGCATCCCTGGAAGCTTCAGCAGAACAACAGCAACCTCAGCAGCAAGGAAGGACTCTTCTCAGCTTGAGAGCCCTTCTCCTGACATCAAAGTCTGCATTCATCAAAAGCAGCACCTCCTATTCCGCCACTGCAGTTAATGGACTTTTACTTGATCTACTATTATCCACTTGATCCACTTTGCCATGCTTCCTGCTTTAATCCCCCTAATCCTTATGTCTACTTTTACTCTATTCTTTTCTCCTTCCTAGGCCTACACCCTTCACACCTCTCCATATAACCCTGTTCTCCATCCTCATCAATTCATACTTCTTTCCAGTGCTCTATAGAGTCTCCACAAACACCAAAATATGCCAAACGAACAAACAAACAAATGAAACTATGCGAGGAAATAATCAGGCTGTTAAAATGGGGGAAAACAAAACTAGGCAGAGGTTTATTTAATAAAATAGCAACAGGGAGTGGGGTTTTTAAGCGTGCGCACACACACACATACACACACACAAAAATGACTTCACAGAAAACGATACTGATATCGTCACTCCTCAGATCATGCAAGAGTAGACCCACAAGGTGGGGTACTGTTTGGGGGGAGAGGGGACAGAGGCAGGTGATATTGCTTCTGTGGAGAGAGCAAATACTTCACAGAATGATTGGAAGGAGAGGATGAGGGGATCTGTTGAGGGAATCTATTTAGAGTTTACCTTTTCTCACAACTCTTCTTGTGGGTTTTTCCCATGGGAGGGCATGATATAGTCTGTATGGTCTACAAAAATACTTCAGGTTTCAGAGTAACAGCCGTGTTAGTCTGTATTCGCAAAAAGAAAAGGAGTACTTGTGGCACCTTAGAGACTAACCAATTTATTTGAGCATAAGCTTTCGTGAGCTACAGCTCACTTCATTGGATCCGATGACGTGAGCTGTAGCTCACGAAAGCTTATGCTCAAATAAATTGGTTAGTCTCTAAGGTGCCACAAGTACTCCTTTTCTTTTTAAAAATACTTCAGTAGATTACTATAAAATGCCATTGTATTTTACTTTGATTTTACTAGAGTAATTTAGCACCGACAAAAAAAAATAATGTAGTTTCTGTGGAAACAACACAGTAAGTTTTACTATAGTATTATATTAAGTACATTTATTATAGTATGTTTTCCTGGGAGTATAGGCAGGGCAGTAACCAATGTTGTTCGGTTCATGCAGAAGTTATGGGGCAATTTGTCCATTTGCCCCCAGCAGCTGAACTAAAATTCAGATATATGGGAAAAGGAAATGTGATGGCACAAAGAGCTCAAGCTGTCAGAGTGACAAGCATAGCAAAGCAAAGACTCTCACTAGATTGCAGAGATAGTTTGGCAGCAGTACTGTAGTCATACTACTGTACTCACAATAGATGACAGTGTCTGGGAAGGATTAGGGATATATATTAAAAAAGAAAATAAAATGCTCTTGTATATTTAAGACATAGCAATTGTTATTTCTTCAGGCATGTGTTAGTGTACACACAGATCCATCTGTTATTAAGGAGGCATTATGACAAGCAGAACAGTAAAGTAGTAATTCTGAGGCAGAAAATGAGGTTTGATTCACAATGTGAAAGTCAGTCCTTGGTACTGTCTTCATCTCTTTAATGGTTCTTTAAATTGAAATTGATCCTCGTTGTTCAAAGATTGTAATTTGAAACACCTTAAAGTCAATTAGACTGTAATGAAAATATTTAACATGTACACTGCACAGGCTATATTTATTAACATACTCTCTATGGTCCCTTCTTATCACTGACTGCCGATGATATAGCCATATGGACGGCTCAGTGAGACACAGCATGAAGCAGCATTGCTCACGCAATATATTAAACTCTAACTTAAGGTTGTTTGTTTTCTCTTCTGTAGCCCTGCAGATTTCAGGGAGAAACAATAATAAGTGGTGGGATAAGGGCCTTCCATGTCTACACTCCAGTTGATTCATTATAGATTTCAGAGTAACAGCCGTGTTAGTCTGTATTCGCAAAAAGAAAAGGAGTACTTGTGGCATCTTAGAGACTAAACGATTTATTTGACCATAAGCTTTCGTATGAAGTGAGCTGTAGCTCACGAAATCTTATGCTCAAATAAATTGGTTAGTCTCTAAGGTGCCACAAGTACTCCTTTTCTTTTTTCATTATAGATTGTAGGGGATAATACATATAAAAGAAAGATTGAATCGCACAAGCAGATGGTATGTTACACAGATTACCCCCTGCCTCCAATGAAAAATTATGAATCTTATAGGAGGGGTAGAGTTGACCATATTCCACTATTTTAAACCAATGGATTTTCTTACCATGAAGAATTAACACCAAGAACAATGACGTTGTAAATCTTACATTTAAGTCATGCTTTTGGCTAAAAGCTGTCAGCATTTTTCAGCCAGCATAATGCTAGTTATGCTTCTGTCACCTAAAGTCTCGCTGAAGTTCCACATTCAAAAGAAAATCTTTAAAGATTCTCATAAGAAAGAGACCTGCTGGTTTCTGAGCATGTTTAAGCACTGTAATTATATTCCAGTCATAAATCACTTCTCCTTTGAAGAGGACAATCAATGAAAACATAGCAATTCTGTGCTGCTGGCACCTGTTGTGTTTGAGGATGGATAGCATAACCAGTCAATAAGTTTCCCTTTCGCCTACCAGAAAATATCTGCTAGAGAGGGATGAGGCTGTTGGCCAGATGTCGCAGCAAGGGAGCTATAAATGCTTCTGCCCCCAGATTAATCACCTAATTTACAGTGACAGGAGTCAACTTACCACTTTGTCTAGGCATTTCTGGGATTCTCTAATTATCACACAAGAGTGTGTAGAAAATAGAGTTGTTTTCTTAAGAATATAAAGGTGGTAGATCAGTACAACAAACATGGGAAACCAAAATGTATAGTCCACCTGTATGCAGGTTTCTACCACATTGTATGCTTTCTGAGTGATCGGGGCAGACCTCAGACAGAGGTATTCATGGGTACTCTCTCATTAGTTTAGTTAAATGTCACTGTTGGCAAATATATGTGGCATGGGTGAAAAATGCATCTCTGCACAATGCACATTCACAAGATATCATTACAAAATACAAATTACAGGTCATGATCCAGATCCTCTGCTGTTGTCAATTGACATAGCTCCACTGAAGTCAATAGAGCCATGAAGATTTACACCAGCTGAGGATCAACAAAATTTATGGCCTGTAACATACCACAAGATGAATAATACACTTTGCTCTTGGACAGAACTTTTCTTCCATAGAGGTCAAATTGAGGCACAGAGACTTGAAGTGCCATATGCAAAGTTACAGAATAGCAGCCTCTCCTGCCTCCCAGCATGGTGCTCAGCCCACTAAAGTAAGCCTAGGAATTTAAATTCATATCTTAACCTACATTCATAACTTGGCTAGATACTAAAAATTATGGATTGAAAAAACACACTGGATTTATGATTTATTACAACAATCTGTAACCTGTAATCTGTAATGCCTCTCCAGGCTTCCCCCCCCCCGCCCCCTATGACTGGAGAGGTGTTAATGGGCCACTTCAACTTGAATAGTCCCTTGAAATATGTGTGAACTACTTATGCTAAAAAATCTGTTCCACCTTATATTTACCTGTGACACTCAGAGGGTATGTCTACACTGCAGTGTTAGCTCAGGCTCAGGCTCAGGCTCAGACTCATAGGCGCCAAGTCCATAGGTGCTCCAGGGCTGGAGCACCCATGGAGAAAACTTAGCTAGTGCTTAGCACCCACCAGCAACCAAGCTCCCCTCCCACTCCCACACTCCCGCCCGCCAGTGGCCACCACGGATCAACTCCTCCCCTCCCTCCCAGCACCTCCTGAAAGCTGCAGAACAGCTGACTGGGGAAGAGGTAAAAGCAGGGATGGGGCACACTCAAGGGAAGGGGAGGAAAGATGTGGTGAAGAGGTGGGGCGGGGTAGAGTGGGGATGGGAAAAGGCATGGCAGGAGTGGGGTATTGGGGGAAGGGGTGGAATGAGGGTGGGGCCCAGGATTGAGAGGGGGGTTGAGCACTCCTGGGAAAAATTAGAAGCTGGTGCCTGTGCTCAGACCTAACTCCCCTTCCATCCACACAAAGATCACGCTAACCAAGGGCTTGGACCCAGGGTCTCAGGACCCTACAAGTCTGTCTAAATAGCAAAACAAAAACCTATGTCTGGCCCTTGTCAGCTAATCCGGGCTTAAAGGACTCAGATGCAAAGGTGTGTCATTGCTGTGTACACTTCTGGGCTTGGACTGGGGTCTGAGCTCTGGGACCCTCTCACTTCACAGGGTCCGAGAGCCCAGGCTGCCGCCCAAGCCCAGAAGTCTACACAGCAAGCAAACAGCCCCACAGCTCAAGACCTGGAAGCCTGAGTCAGCTGGCACAAACCAGCTGAGGGTATCTAGCTGCTGTGTAGACATACTCCGAAGGGCTGCAGGGTCTGACCCCAGCTCAAGACCTGACCCAGCATTAAAGCCCTATTGCATTTCAATGTAGCTGCAGCCCTGCTTGACTCAGGCCCTGGAAGTCCTCCAAAAAGTATCCCACAGTCCCATAGGTCAACTTCCTTTGTCCTCTCTATTCTAGGAATCTTGAACCTACTCTGTTGAATATTGACACAACCGCCTTTGGTGTCCTGCAACAGCTCAATGAGTCAGTGTTAACCCTTCCAATGGCCACTGAACTGCAAACACAAGAGAAACTTCTGTGTTTGCAGTGGAGACTGAACGGAAAAAACCTTTTGCAAAGCGGGCTGCTGCATGGCCACAGGAGCACAGTTTGAATTGGTAAATCTCTGATGCTAGGTGAGCAAGACTGTGGACATTAGTATGTTCACACATACTAGCAAATGGTGAAGAAGCTGACAGATCTGCAAATTTACCAGATCACTGACCAGTGCAAGGGAGTAGATTAAGCAGCTCAAGAGTGAGGACCAGAAAAGCAGGGACCAGAACCACACCTCAGGCAACTCATCAAAATCATGCCCATTTTATAAGGAGTTTGACTAGGTGCTGGGCATTGCACCCAAAATGGAGCCAACCATAGTGCAGGATGACCTTGTCAGCTGGGATGGTGCCCTGCTGGCCCCAGAATCTAGCATGGAGACTGAAGGGAGCCCACCAGCAGTCAGTGACTGTGGGCTGTTCCTGAAAGTGATTTCAGAGCAGGCTCTGGGGCAAGAGCAGCAGCAGTACATTCTGAGTCCCCTACTCAGAGGAGCAGATGCATCGCCCAAAGAACAGCCTTCTGCAGAGCCTGCAATAGACACAGACAGCACCAAAGCTGCCCCGAAGCCTGGTAAGTTTGACTCCATTTTAATGTTTGTTCCTGCTGTAATAGAATGGAAATCCCTCCTATGAACCAATGCCAATGTTATGAGAAGCCACGGCAAGGAGTGCATATCCACTAATGGCGTGGTTCCCCTTTCTCACCCCAACAACCACATGGAGTTCAAAATGGCAACCAGGATATGCAAATGTAACCTTTGTGTGGGCTAGAGTTCACTTCATTTCCGGTCTCCAGTGCCTTAAAAAAACAACAACACCCCCCATAGAAAGTATCTGGAGACCCAGAGGTCAGTCTCTAAGGATTTTCAGCAAGGATTCAGCCAGGGTCATCCTCCCCACATTCAAGTCCCAAAAGGAACTAAAGAAATTAATTTAATTTAATTACTTTATAAAATCTTATGATAAAGAAACAAATAATCTCATTTTTACAGCATGGCATGGCTATTTTATAATTCACAGACATTACCTTCACAATTATACATAAACATAAGTAAAAAAAAAAAAAGAAAAACTAAACAATTCAGTCCCCACAGAAATGCAGTGAGAAGAAACTAAGAGTTCCCAAAAGCTTAGGTTTTGTTCACCTAAGTCTCAATTAGAGTCTTTGATCACCAAGTCTAAAACAACAATCTTCCCTCCACTTGCTTGTAGGAATCTTCATTTGGAATCCATACAGACTCTTTCTCTGCTGAAATCATTGCTAGCCAGTTAGCTAACTGATTAACCAAACACTCAGTTAAGTGTATTTGTGGCACCTTAGAGACTAACCAATTTATTTGAGCATAAGCTTTCGTGAGCTACAGCTCACTTCATCAGATGCATACTGTGGAAAATATAGAAGATGTTTTTATACACACAAACCATGAAAAAATGGGTGTTTATCACTACAAAAGGTTTTCTCTCCCCCCACCCCACTCTCCTGCTGGTAATAGCTTATCTAAAGTGATCACTCTCCTTACAATGTGTGTGATAATCAAGGTGGGCCATTTCCAGCACAAATCCAGGGTTTAACAAGAACGTCTGAGGAACGGGGGGGGGGGGGGAAGGGTAGGAAAAAAACAAGGAGAAATAGGTTACCTTGCATAATAACTTCGCCACTCCCAGTCTCTATTCAAGCCTAAGTTAATTGTATCCAATTTGCAAATGAATTCCAATTCAACAGTCTCTCTCTGGAGTCTGGTTTTGAAGTTTTTCTGTTGTAATATCGCAACTTTCATGTCTGTAATCGTGTGACCAGAGAGATTGAAGTGTTCTCCGACTGGTTTATGAATGTTATAATTCTTGACATCTGATTTGTGTCCATTTATTCTTTTACGTTGAGACTGTCCAGTTTGACCAATGTACATGGCAGAGGGGCATTAGATAAGCTATTACCAGCAGTAGAGTGGGGTGGGGGGAGAGAAAAACTTTTGTAGTGATAAACACCCATTTTTTCATGGTTTGTGTGTATAAAAACATCTTCTGTATTTTCCATAGTATGTGTCCGATGAAGTGAGCTGTGGCTCACGAAAGCTTATGCTCAAATAAATTGGTTAGTCTCTAAGGTGCCACAAGTACTCCTTTTCTTTTTGCGAATACAGACTAACATAGCTGTTACTCTGAAACCTGTCAGTTAAGTGTAAAGATTTAAAGAAAACCCTACTGCAGAATGCTTCAGAGTTAGGGACAACAGCTTGCTTTCTGCTCCTGGGCTCAGCTTCTCCCAACTCACACAGGGCACATGGCCTTTTGCAAAGCAGCTGCCCTGACTACTTGCCCTCATGGAGTCTGACCCCAGCAACAGGGAACCTATTGGAGCATACCCAAAACTACCACAGCCAATTCCAGAAGTTTCTGGATGTGGAGTGCTTAATCTGCCTAGCAACAATGACCCCGACACAACTCACTCCTACCTACCCCCAATGGGTCTATAAAAAAGATATCTCCTTATTAGGAACATGGGTTACATAAACAGTAAACACCTTTAAACTTTATTTTTTACAGAAAAGGCGAAGATTTTTGCTAGGGCATTCCTGTTTCTTAAAAATAATAACCGTATATGTCCATGCCTGTAAGTATGCCGCTCTGTAACCATTCGACAGTGTAATGAGCCACCTGGAAACTGTAAACTCTGTGTGTGTGTTTGGGGAAATGTGTTCCATTCACAAAACTAGTCCATTTCAGTTAGAGGTAATCCATGCAGTCCATAAGTGACAACAACATTTGTCCCAAATATGACAGCAGTTTGAAAATTTGTCCAGAAATGTGCTGGGGAAGGGGATGAGGAAGGCTGTAGATTTCTATGTGTTTGCATGCAGTTATAACAGGCTAAGCCATGTGGAAACTGATGCAGCACCCTATTGCACCCCACATGAATTCTGATGCAATCCTGGGTGCTGATAGCTGCAAACTTTTTCTGAAGCAAGAACTTCAGATCAGAAGTCACATTTTGGGAAAGGGCATATTTTCCAGGGCCACCTTGGTAGCTGACTAGCCCACACCAGAGATGTGCTGTTCAGTCACTATACATTTTAATACTTCTGTCGCATAAACTGCAGGTTCCTCACCAGCAGCTTTGAATAACATCTCCCTTTGCCAATAGGCATCACACAAACTGTTATATCTTCCCAAATGTAGAAGGCTTGAAATTATAGAATTTTTGGTGTGTAGAATGGCCACTGATGGCAGCCTCTCCCCACAACCCAAGTAGTTTTGCAAATTTCTAAAATTAAATGAGCAACTTTGCATTTTTAACTTACCATCGTATCTGTAATTCTTCCTCGGCAATTAACCAAGCTGGGAGCTTCTGTGGTCTGAAGTATCCTTCGCAAAATATATTGAAGTTCAGTTTGTAAAAGTATATTGATGTCCTTGAAATTCCACAAGCATCTTTTCCATCCTCTTCCAAGTCCCTCAGTCTATACTGGCTGCAGTACCTCTACAACTCACCCACACTGCAGCAGGAGTCTGGGCCAACGTGCCTTCATGGACTGTTCCAAGAGGAAGCATTTCAATGATGAGCTTATGGTTGATGTTCTGGAGAAGGCCAACAGGTTCTGTATCAAAGACAGAGGGACTTATGGCTGGAGAAATGGCATGCCACAGGACAAGAGGAAAGGCTCAGCCTGGCTGCA
Organism: Eretmochelys imbricata; assembly: GCF_965152235.1. NCBI lineage: Eukaryota > Metazoa > Chordata > Testudines > Cheloniidae > Eretmochelys > Eretmochelys imbricata. Next base: position 128,801,767 of record NC_135572.1, read on the forward strand.
CAGTTTGAGGACAGCGTTTCAGCGTAGGAGCAGATACTTGCTTTGCAGTTCCTTGAACAGGAATGGCTGCTAAGGGAGGAGGACAGAGCTCAGCAGAAAGTGCTGTTTGAGTGGCTTATGTTACTAATGACTGAAAAAGTAGCAGCTCCTGCTGCATCACCCGTACCACGGCATGAATCCCCTGCTCACTACCCTGTGCTGCAGTGAGAAGCAGCTTGGAAGCCTCCATGGCTGGGTGGCGCGTGTAATTTGACCCCATGAGTGGCTTGGCAGGGCAACCTTGTCCAAAGTCGCACTCTGTATTGATGCCCTTCCCCGTGGTTGCCTCCATCTCCCTCCCACAGCACCATGTGCACAGCAAATGGGGAAAGAAGATCAGGTAGCCAGGAGACAAGCCATGGTAGGGAGTTTCTGTCTTGTACATGGTTTCACTGTTTTCACTTGTTCATGTACTTTGTCTTTTTTTGTTTGGAGGGGTTTTTTTTGTGTTTTTCCCCCCTGTAATGTTCTGTTGTTACTGATGTTTTGGTGTGGTAATGGCAGCTGAGTTGCCTGGGAATGGATGATTGTTGTACTTTTCTCTAATACATGTTCGCAAATAAATTTTTTATTTCAACAAGAAAATTTCTTTCTATTACTATGTATATTCCAAATATTAAAGGTAAAGACATAACCAAGGACTCTTACAAATTAGTATGCAAAGACTACCCCTCAAAATAGTTATCTATAGCAATTATTACTTCAACCACTTCCTGGCATCATGCCATACTGTGCATTATCTCCTCCCCCACTTCATAAGTGGTCATGTCATTCACAAGTACATTCCATGGCACTTAAGTTCCACCCCCATCCCCAAGCATTCCACCCCTTCCCAATATCAATGAGCCCTCCTTCCACCTCTCCTCCGCAGGCACATTCATAAAGGAAATATTTCCCCTCTGTCCTATGCAAGTCCATAATGTGGGAGAACAAAGCATTCCTGACTCCTGTTGCCTGGGTGAACACAGCTCCAGCAGCGGTAGGTGCACTTTCTGGCTGAATGTACCGATTCAGCCGCCCCCCGCTGTCATTCGGGGAGAAATGGCCCTCCTCTGGCTTCACAAAGATTGTGAAGAGCACAACAAGCCACAGTAATGCAGACAACATTGATGACATTGGAATCCAAACAGGTTTTTAAACATCTCCAGTGGGATTTCAATTTGCCAAAAGCACGTTCAACAACCATTCTGCACCTGCTGAGAATGTAACTAAACCATCTTTTGCCAGGGGCTCTGAAATCAGGGTATGGTTTTACAAGACAAGGCAAAAGGAGGTATGCAGGGTCCATCAGAGTAACAGCTGGGACAATAACTCCATTTATGGCAATGTCATTTGATGGGAATAGTGTCTTAGCCTATCCATGACTGTAGACTCCTGATTGGTTGAAAACCCTGGAACTATGACATTTTCCAGTGCAACCCATGATGACGTTCATAAATCACCCTCTGTGGTCCATGAGGACCTGCATAACAATAGAATAATACCCTTTGCAGTTTATATGCTCCTTGAGGAGGGTAAAGTGTGGGCCCAAGTCCCATCAATGGCCCCAGCACAATTTGGAAACCCTGTTGTCTCAAAGTCAGCAATTATCTCAGGGATATCTTTTATGCCTGCCACTTCGGGGTAAACCACAAGCCTGATTGCCTCAGAAACCTCAGTGACCACTTTCCAGCTGACTTTCAAATACCAAACTGGTTTGCAATGGACCAATAGCAGTCTGGGGTAGCCAGGTTTCAGACAGCTATAGCAACCTGCTTCTGGCCTGGTAGGGGTGGCCTCATGCTTGTGTCTTTATGCTGGAGAGTGGAGACAAGCTGCTCACAAAGCTCTAGAAATGTATCTTTCCTGGAAAGTTGTGGACCCACTGCTGGTCATCCCAGGTCTGCATGACAATATGGGCCCACCAGTCTGTGCTTGTGGCCCTACTCCAGAAGATCCAGTCTACATAGGAGTCATCAGAAGCTGTACTGAGAAGCATGTCACTTCGAGTCTCCTTCTCTTCCTGCTCCATCATAAGCTGTCAGGTGCCTTTGGTGCGTCAGAAAATTTCACCAGAATATTCACCAGCATCTCACGGAAGCTGTGCCCGTTTCCTGATACAGGAGTGAAAGCAGAAGCCAGAGAAGTTCTTCAGAAAGTGCCTCCTCTGTATTGCTGGCTCCGGTAGCTGGGAGTGCTCTGACCAGAACGACTGCTTGGCAGGTTGTGTTAGCGGTGCTGTTCAAACGTACTGTAATGTGTAGCATGAACAGTCAAGTTTTCCCACAGTGCCCCATGGTCAAAGGGCTAGAGTGGACATATCTCAAGGAGGGTTCTAAGAAGTCTGGGATGTGGTCAGTTTGACTCAGGTCTATGTGCTGCAGTGTGGACACCAGAGGCCCAGGGGAGAAATGTTTTAACCTAGGGTTAACAATGAGTGTAGATGCTCAAGGCCTGGATTCTCTAACCCAGGGTCAGCTGACTTGAGTCCCGCTAACCCTGGTTGCAGCGTAGGCATACTTTCTGATTATATTTCCTGGACCTGAATAAAAACTTTGTGTAGCTCGAAAGTTTGTCTCTCTTACAAACAGGAGTCAGCCCAGTAAGAGATATTACCTCACCCACCTTTTCTCTCTAATATCCTGAGACCAACACAGCTACAACAACACTGCATACAGATGTATTTGCAAGTTTGGGTTTATGACCTGTCACAGTTACATATTATTTATAAAACCCTTAGTGTACAGAAGTAGTTGCTGGTGCCTATTGTAGTGGGCCAAAAAGATGAACTAGAATTGATTTCTCTTTAAAGAAAACAAAACCCTTTAAAATACACATTTATCTTTTCTGTGCCAAACAACAACAACAAAACAAAAAAAAAAAACAAAAAAAAACAAAACAACATTTCCAGACTTCTTGAGCCTGATTTTGATCTCAAAATGCTTTTGCAACCATGTCACCCCATTGACTTCAGCAAAAGTTACTCCTCATTTACATCAATAGTATATAAGGTCAGAGTCAGGTCCCTTGTTTTTATGTTATTTTGGAAGGATTATGAAAGTACTGTAAAATTACATAGTCCAGACTTTGATGTCAACCACACCAAATCTTCTGTTCAGTTGTCTTTTGTATTCATTTCCAGAAGAACAGAAAATCAAACTGTGATTGCTCTGCCTCTTATAATTTTTGTTTCTGTGGGGAAAAAAACAACAAAACAAACAAAAAACCCCACATATTTTAATTGCATATATTATCAACAGGGTTCAGCTGTGACACTATCTACTTCTTCAATACAATTCTACACTACATGTCAAAGAAATATCAATATTTTCCCCACAAATTATGCCTGGAAAGCTAAATGGTGCTTCTTATCTCCACATATATAAATCGATTAGGGAATGAATGTTATTGAAAGCAAAGCATCCACCTTACCAAGCTTTGAATTGTTTTAAAAGGTGTTTCAATCTCACCAGTTATTAATTAAGGGCCAACATTTATGTTCTGGTTCCTGTTCAGATAACTGAGGCATACAGTGCCAATTTCTGAGGAACAGGAAGAAGGTGCTGAACCTTTTCTTGATTTTCAAGGGCTCTCCACTTAGCAAGAGGAACAGAGAGAAGGGTTTTGTTATCTAAACAGATTAGGTTGCTGCCAGAAGCTATTTATATTCAATTATACTGCCTGATTTATTTAGTGAGTGGGCAGATTTTGGAAATTTGTTTAATAATACAGTAGAACAATGTTTATTTCATGACATAATTAAAAGGTCAAATTGAAATATAATACTCTGCACAGTGCATGTCAGTGGTGCCATTACACAGTTAAGGATTTCTGCCGATCCCTATGAATTGAACTACATTCAGCTATATTAGGGAGCTGCAAGCTAGAATTATAGACTTATTTACTACAAAAATATTGTGGAATCTCTGTTAATACAGTTTTGTGTTCTAGAGGAGGGCTTTGTCTGCTCTGGTGTGATGCAATGCTGGATTTAATGTATTAGATGAATTTCAAGGCCTCATGACTGAAACTGCTGTGACAAAGTTCCTCCTCTACCTTAGTGGGTCCTGCGCTTATTGGCAGATTTTTCTCGCCTCAGAGATTCACAGTAGCCCTCAGTTTGGCCACTTTCGGGCTCAAATCTGCTGTTCACTCAGATAACCTCATCACTGGCCAGCATGGGGAAAAGGAAGAACAATCCCCACAGTCTCTGCTGGTCCACCTAGTGGATCAGGGGACAGGCCAGGGACCTTTCCCTCTGGTGGGACCGACAGTCCAAGTCAACTCCTCCTGTATCCAATAGAGAGTTGGGGGGATGGGGGGAACCCGGGCCCACCCTCTACTCCAGGTTCCAGCCCAGTGCCCTGTGGATCACAGCTGTCTATAGTGTTTTGTGTAACACCTGTGTGACAGCTACAACTCCCTGAGCTACTTTCCCATGGCCTCCTCCCAACACCTTCTATATCCTCACCACAGGACCTTCCTCCTGATGTCAGATAGCATTTGTACTCCTCAGTCCTCCAGCAGCAGACCCTCTCACTCTCAGCTTCTTGTGCACACCTCACTAACTGGCGTGAGAGCCTTTTTAAACCAGGTATCCTGATTAGCCTTAATTAATTCTAGCAGCTTCCCAATTGGCTACAGGTGTCCTAATGAACCTGCCTTCCTTAATTAGTTCTAGAAAGTTCCTGAGTATTCTGGAATAGTCCCTGTTACTTTACCCAGGGAAAAGGGACCTGCTTAACCTGGAACTAATGTATCTACCTTCAACCACTCTTTTCTAGCCATCTGACCTGAGCCTGTCACACTGCTTAATACACTAATTCCTCTTCACTCAGGAATAAAATCTGACCTCTTCAAGGCCCAATTCTTTTTTGTTTTAAAAAAGAATCCTTAAAAGGCTATGAATATTTCAAAATGTGTGGATCTTTTTTTTAGAGAAATACCCATTATTTTTGTGGATCTGTGATTCCTCTAGTATTATAATATGTCCTTGTCCTGGACCCACTGAATGTTAATGGTCTGCTTTTATAAGTGCTTCTGTCCAGCCTATGGATTAGGTAAGCATTCTCACACTGCTAAAGCTGCAATGGCATAGAAACACAAGAGAATCCTGCTCCTGGTTTGCCTATTGGCCTGGTGAACTAGTGTTTACTAGAACAATTATCACTTTGGCTGGAATCTTTACTCAAGGAGATGCCACTCTTAGTTTAGTTTAGTTTTGAAATGAATTATGTGTTTGTTTTACATAGTGTGGCTGATCCTCCACCACCTTCTTGTACTAAAGGGAGTTTGGCTTTGTGATGGAGAGACATGGGCACCTTCATGCTCTGTTTTCAACATGAACTGATGCATTCCTTCTCTTCTATGTTTACCCCAGCATCCTGCTAACATGACCTGAGTGCGTTGGTCCTGCCCAGTGATGTTTACAACCCAAGTTCATTCTCTCCACTCACCTGTCACTAACGTAGCAACTGTACCTGGGGTTGATTGTCCAAGTCTTTAGTTGGAATGGTAAGGAGTTTCCACTGTACATTTGCAAAGTTAGTGTATTGATAATCCAGCAATTTAATAACATAATTTAACTATTAACATAATGTTCCTTCTATTTATCTCTGTTGTGTGTGATCTACTCCTGAGGCTGGGATTAATCTCAGGTGAGAATATTGCCTGGACAGCTACCGTCTCCTTTGCAGTTATCTATTTACTAGTGGCTGTTTCATATTTTATATTTCCTACAAAATGGGAGATGAAGAACAAGTAAATGTTTCTGTATATTTGTTATTCTATTAAACTGTTCCCTCCTGTTTTACTATTTCTTTTAGCTTTCTTTAGTAAAATTTTATTTTTCAATTACAATCTTCTGCGTATTTCTCCAGTAGTTCCTATATATCAACCAAGACCAGCCTGCTGAAGCCCACTGTTGGGTTTCCTGGTGGCACTTACCGTCTACCTAGGCTGTTAATTGCCTCATCACATACGATCTTCTAGAGAAACCCTTCCTTTCGTGCACTTACCATTTCTTTTCCTGCTCATCTACTTGGCAGTGGACAGACGCCTCTCTTTTAATAGATTCCAAGACCAGAGTGGACCATTGTGACCATATAGTCTGACCTACTGTACAACACAGACTAGAGAACTTTCCCAAAATAATTCTTAGAGCATACCTTTTAGAAAAACTTCCAATCTGAATTTAAAAATTGTCAGTGATTGAGACTTCATTATGACCCTTGGTAAATCATTCTAATGGTTAATTACCCTCACTGTCCAAAATTGATGCTTTATTTGCTCAATATCTGGCACTTATCTACAGAGGCTCCTGCTTCCTACTGGAAGTGAATGGGCAGCATTCATTGGCCAGGCCTAACATGGCCAGGAGTGCACCATTAGGTATTAAAGAGTTGGGGAGTCCGTTGGGGAGACAGTTGGCATACTTCTGAAATCAGGTAGTAACAGAAAACTTGTTTGACAGGTAACTCTCAGCTGAGTTTCCTGCCTGATTTCCACACCAAAGACATGAATGAGTATCACTACTTTTTCACTACTCTCCCTGCAGTATTTCCCTAATTATTTCTGCCTTATATGGGAGAGAAAAAGGACCACAGGTTCATAGAAGGCAGGTATAAAAAAAAAAACTACTAGAAAATCATAAATCATACATCAAATGCAGTATAGCAGACAACCTCCTTACCTGATAGCATGGATACCTTCCATTACAATGATTCAAGTCTGAGGCTTTCCCCCATTCATTTGCATACTTACCAGTAAATCCTGACTTTGTTTTTGGCAGAATTGGTAAGACTTACGTACTATGCATTTTTTAAATCATACCTCCACGGGCTTCCCCCTCCTCCCTTCTTAATGGCTTCATACAAATTCCCACTAGAGATTTTATCATACCTTCCATGAACAGAAATACTCAACCTCCAAATCCAGGTGTAATCCATCTGTGAAAGACTGACTCAATACCTACAATAGTTGCCAGTGATTTTTTTTTTTAATCTGCCAGCATCTCCAAGTATGGAATCGTTCATTCGCACAAATGAAAGCAGCATTGTTCAGATAAATTTATATAGCACTAAGGCATGTAGAATTTTCTGCCTCAGTCAACAAACAGCTCTAAAGCACAAATGGCTCCAATGGAATTTAATTTGTGTTGAGCCTCAGAAAGTTCTCAACCCTAACACCAGTCAGAATTGCACACTGTAAAATTCACCTGAGAAAAAAACTCAATAAAAGGCCAGTAGTTAGTATTACTGGCATTCATTTCATTTTGAAAAGCTGAGGGAAATATTCATCTCAACAATTATGACTAAATGTCTCTAGTTTTGGGCTCCCCAAAGTTCCAGGAAGTTGCATCAAGTTTATAAAATTTCAAAATACGGTTGGCAAAATATTTTTCACCTGCTGCAGTCTGCAAAAAAAACTGAAGAACTGCTTGCATTCAACAAATCTCACTTGTGATTTTTGTAAAAGATGGGAAAGAAGGAGGAGGAGGGGATAACCCACTCCAAAAGTCACAGAAATCTACAGCAATAAATATAGGACTGAGGGCCAAGAGGTTCTGATTCTCATGCTACCAATTGCCCTTCAGACTTAAACTGTAATCTTGAAAACTGCTTGACTCACGTGGACCCTCGTAAGTAAAGTTACTTAGTGCATGTAAACATTTGCAGGACCAGGCCTTACAGGTGTTACTTTGAAGGGACATGGATCCTCCTCCCCCCGTAATTATTATTCCAACATATTCTGTTACTGAGAGGGGAAGATACATGTTTGTAGACTTGAAGCATGATGGAAAGAATCAGGGGAGTGGTTCCTGGTGTAGAGGGAGGAATTGAAGAAAGCATGATGTCAGAAATGGAGGAGAAGAAAAAGGGGTGATGAGTTGTGCAGCTTGGACTGAAGTGAGATGTCAAGAAGGAGAGTGAAAAGAGATGACAGCAAAGATGGAGGAAGCAGCTCTTTGAAGGTGAGAAACAGGAAGCTCAGTGTAATGTGGAAAGTTAGGGGAAGTCACTGAAGGAGTTTGGAGAGAGTCTGGTTGGTGAGAGCAACCTGTAAGGGAATGGTGAAACGTGGCCACTGGGAGCTGTGGGCGGCCACGCAAATGTAAACAAACTGTCTGATGGCCCACCAGCGGATTACCCTGACAGGCTGCATGCAGCCCGCGGGCCACAAGTTTCCCACCACTGATCTTGACTAATGAGCAGCTGCACCACTCTTGCCTGGCAACCTTAGGTGCCTTACAAAGCCTTGCTGAAATAGCTCCCACTTGGGTACCCCACAAACAGTCTTCCAGCGTACAAGCCACACACTGAGTATCTGTGTGTAACTTTAGCCTGGCAGTCACACTTGGGTTACACTCTGGTTCTCAGGATCCCAAGATACCCCCTGTCTTAGATTTCCTCCCAACATTGTGTGTCCTGTACTGCTGAGCTCTCTCCTGACAATACAAGTTCATTATTTCTTTAATAGAAATAATATGCACACAACTAGCCACCCAAAATGGAGTTTCCCAAATACTTAAGTTTAAACACACTGGATTATTAAAAACAAAGGATAGATTTGAAGTGAGTACAAGTACAGAGGCATAAAAGTCAGAAATGGTTACACGTACAATAATGAAAAACGCAACTGCTGCCTAACTTACTTAACAAACTATGTTAAATTCAAAGCAAAGTTTTTGCACAATATTCTTTCATCACTATTATTGACCAAACTTCTTTGGTCACGATCCCTTCTCCAGAATCCAACAAATGTTCTTTTGTTGCTTCAGGTGCTATGAATGCAATGGGCAGGGAGAGAGAGTAGGGTCCCTTGGGGGTGTTAGTCCCTTCTTTTTATAGTTTCAGTTCCCCACTTGAAAAATATTTCCTGCTGGGTACCAGGAGACATAAAGTTGATGGAGAAGGATGTCCCCTGCTGCTTTTTTCTCACCTGTTTAAGATTATTTTGTTTTCCTTCATGCTTGATGATTCTGTTTATTGCTTAAGGGCAAATTAAACAGAGCACAAATTCCTTTGTTTGAGACAGACCCGTTTGCCAACCTCAGAATGGAAAATGTGTTAAGATAACCATACAGTGGACTTTAATAATTTCACATACAATGTTGCCACACATATTTTGTCTGGATAATACTGATCAGCAAATTATGAGTTTTCAATTAGGCCTTACAAGGCATACTTTTTACAAAGATTATTACAACGATGTATAGGGCATGAACTCGGGGGTACATTCTGTCATAACCAGGCCTTAGTCGTTTTTGAAAAGTTTAACACTAAACATGGAGAGGAATGTAAGGTCACTCAAACAAGTATAATTGTAACCAAAATTAAATTAAAATAGTGAAAAATTAGACTAAATATTTGGGGGAAAATCCTAATATTTAGATGTAGAAACTTCAGACAGTGGAGCTGGTGGAATCCCCACATCTTGGAATATTTAACATCACAGTGGACAAAACACACAAACAATCCTGCCTTAGATGGTTGTAGATTATATGACCATAATAGATCTTTTCTATCTCTAATTATTTTCCCTTATTCAACTATAACGGTTTTTAAAATGATGGTATATGCAATGAGAAAGTACAGTTAACTATCATCATGCCAAGGACATCCATGTGGATGTAAATGTATCAGCTAATACCAAAAAAAATCAAAGTCTTGATATAAAACAATATCTTAAATGATTTATAAGACTAGGCTATTTGTTTGCTACGATAAACAATTTTGAGATCTAAAGGAGAGGATATTTACAAGAGCACTGACAGAAAAACAAAACAGACTTTTAGACATATGTCATGAGTCAGAAAGGAGCTAGCAATCTTGGTGAGAGGAGGATAGTTTTGGAAATAGCCTATACAATGCAAAAATCTCAGGATGTATAGATGAGCAAATCCATATATTGATTTAAAAGCAAACACTGAGATCTTCTGATCAAGTTTAATTGAATTTGGAAACTACCGTCAGTTTGCCAGAAGTAATAAAATATAAGCCATCCAGTTGGATGAGACACAGTTTCCTTATAAGTTATAACTTGATAATCTTATCAGAGATGCCATAAAAGAGGCAAGCACAGTAATCTTTTCTTGCAGTGCTAAAGAATGACTCCAGATTTCAGCAGCTTGCCTACAGAAACACTGATGGATGTTACAGAGATTTGTTAAATGGAAAAAGAGGAAAGAACAAGTGAACTGAAGTGATCTGAGAGGCTTAGGTTTGAGACTAATATAATCTAGAATAATAACTGTGGAGCAAGAGACAGATGTTCAGTTTAATACCGTTCTCCCTGTATCTGACATTTAACCAATTGTCATGGAGTACCTGGTAGGATGGCTTCAGTTTCTAAAAATAAAAAGAAAGAAACAAAAAGGAAAGAAAAGGAAAGAATCTAGAGGCCAAATTTGGAGATCCCTTACTCATACACATAGGCCCACTGAACTCAGAGGGATCCCTTGTGCGAGAAAGGGGATCTTGGGTTTGTCAGTATATTTGTTAGATTTTCTGTAATAAAGTTACAATAACTAAAACATTGTGTCCTGTATCCTATATAGGCATCTATTACATTTAATAAAAAACTTTTTTACAAAGAAAATTTACATTGTAAAGATCTCCATTTGTGAGTTAGGAAAACCCCAACTTTATGTTACCTGTGCAACCTTAATACTGTCTTCTTATGCATATGCTTTAAAATACATTTCTTAATTAGATGACCCTTATTATTTTTTTCCACAAGAACCCACCTAATTCAGTGCCCAGGCTTGGATGCTGTCCAGGCAAATAAGCAACTGTCCAGTCACACTACTGTTCTTAGTCGCACTACTCAGTGTGGCTCCAAATCCCATTCAATGTACATCATCCTAACCTAGCACTGAATGAAGAATTAACTTTGCCATGGAATTTTCTATAGCACTCGCCTCCATATCAATGATTAACAAAGATTAATCAATTTATCTTCACAACTCCCCTGCAAGATAGCAGATTGTTATTATCCCCCTTTGAGACAGAAAGGCAAGGTGAGTTGCCAAAGTCCACATAATGAAGCAGTGACACAACTAGGATTAGAATTTAGGACCTCCTGACCGTCAGTAATGTCACCATTACTCCAGACTACTATGCCTTGCTGCCATAGATTCTGAGTACCCATAGGTCCCACGGACTTCAGCTGTGAGCACTTAGCACTAGAGTTGGTCAGAAAAAAATCTAATGGGAATGTTTTTCATCAGAGAACACAGTTCCATCAACATTGAAACATTTCACAAAACTGTGTAGATTTTGCCAAAATTTCATTTTGGAGGAAAGAAATTCTTATAGTGTTGAATTGCCCCATTTCAACATTTTTAGAATTAAATATGTCAATTTGTGCTGTCAAAATGACTTTTTGTTTCAAAATTGAAATGAAACGTTCCACTAGACCCAAAATTAAGGGTGTTTCTCAGAATTTCCTTTTGCAGAAAATATTGTGGGTTTTTTTTTTGGGGGGGGGGGGGTGAGTGGGAAGGGGGTTGTTCTAATCTGAATGAAAACAAATTTTGAAGTCCCAAAATCCTTCATTAAATGAAATTTCTATCCTCTCTACAGTTCTACTCAGTCCTTCTGAAAAAGAAAGAACACACAGTTATCTGCCACCTGCAAATGTTTTGGTTTATGACTTGCCCAGCATCAGAGCGGACTGTGTGGCAGAGTCAATTATGAATTCTGTTCACCTTAGTACTCAACCTGCCTTAACCATAAGGCCATGCTTTCTCTTCCTGTGCTCCAACCTCATTGTTCCAGCTTCTCGTGCAACTGTGGTAGGGATCTTAAAGACAACAGCTTAATTCACTACACCACTCTAAATCATTCCCTGAGCACAATCCATTTTGTTCACTAAATGAGACAGGGATCCTGTGGATAAAATAGGAGTTGATCTTGTACTGAAAGTTGGCATCACAGTGCATATGCACAAGGGCACAGGCAACCTTAATTCTGACATTGCCCAATTTTCAAGTGCTTGACTGTTTAGCCTTAATAACATTCTTTTAAACAAAGAGATTAAATAAAATTTCGAAGATTTTCTTAAAAAGCAAAAAAGTAAAATATTTTGTACAACTGTAGCAGCCCCCCCTTCCTTCATCATTAGCTGCGTTTTAAACCCTGAACCTTCAGCATTGCAGCATACAGACATTGTCCAGCTGAGCTGACAGAAGGCTATCATCCTATGTGAACTCCAGGAGGACGCAGAGCACACTGAAACCCGTGCTTGAGAAACCCCATTTTACAGCCAACAAAGACAAAGTCAAAGGTATATCAGGTGCTTTCTGAGAGACCATGTGGCTAAGTGGGTACAATTTGGGTCTGTTATATTAGAGATCTGCTACCCCCCCTCCTGGCCCCCACATCTTTTGTAATCTCTCAGTAGGGAGTACTAAGTCTTTGCTTAACAAAAAAGGTTATCAAGGTTACTTAGTAGAAAAAGTGAATGTACCATTTTGCAGGGTAGTGCACCTTTCCTCATGCTAAAGGGATTTTAAATAAAATATTACCTAGCTATTTTCATCAGTAGAACCCAATATACTTTACAGAGACGGTCATTATCACTACCCCCCATTTTACCAATGGGGAAATTGAGAAGGGAAGTGATACAACATCAGCTATCAGGCCACTAGCAGCACCAGGAATAGAACCCTAATCCCCTGAATGATAGGGCATTGCTTAATCCCTTGTGCCATATTGTTTGAGAAGAATGATGCACTGGAGCTGTCTCCTGACTGCAGTTTGACCTCTCTGTGAAATGTTGACGTGAGACACCATAGGTGGTGCATACAAGATGATGCTGAACAAAATAAGACGTATTACACAAACCATAGACAGGAAATAGCAGTTTTTGACAGCTTCTAGCTCAATGAAACCTGAACGGATTGTAATGAGTCTAGCAAAAGTTACTTTTTCCTTGCCAAATTTCAAAGTCCTGATCCCAACAATAATGTTAGAACTCTTTCAAAATAAATTAAAAAGTTGCAATAATTTTTATAATGGAAAATGTTAGACCAACACAATATAGGAGCTGGTGCTATGGTACTTTATATATTAGGCTGCCACCTAGAACTGATGAAAGTATGATAGACAGACAAGTAGTCCAGTAATTTTTCCGATGACTGGCCTTCCCCTTTGCAGGCATAATTTGCACTTGCAATGCCCCTATGAGTGCTTATTGAGTAGTTGTATGACTGACTGATTAAAGACAAAAACTAATTTTGCAGGAGCAAAGTCTGAGAACAATTTTTGCACAAACAGATCTTCTTTCAAACATACCTCAACATTTTCTCAGAACAGGAACTTCAGAAAATCTGGAGGCATATTTGGGCTGAACGGGGTTATCTGTTATCACCCCGAGGGAAGTGATAGTGTTCAAAGACAGACTTCCCTATGGTTCATATCTGAAACTCCTGCACATGCTTTTATATGCAGCTAAATAAGTTATAGTGGCTTATTTCAGTATCACCACATGTGGCCTTTACATATTTAGGAAAGATATGTTGTAAATGTGATATTTCTAAAAGTTTGGACTACTTGTAAAGCCAGACATTACTGAGCCTGATTCTCCTGTCTTCCACCAATTTTACACAAGCATAACAACTGACTTCTGTAGAGTCCCACTTGATTTACAGAATCAAGTTCAGAATAAAGCCCAACAATTCAATCAGTTGTTATGCAAAGGTTCCCTGCCAAACATCTCCTCAAGCTTAACCTCAAATGGTATTCCTATTCCTCACCTGGGCTTCTCCCAAAGAAATGCCAAAGCATGTGGTGTTTTGAAGATATTTATAAATATATTGTACATATATTTTCATTATATACATAAATGTATCTAAAAAGTCACTTGACTAACTGTGTAGAATGTCCACATGCAAGTAGAAATATTTCAGGCCTGATTTTCCTCTCACTTTAAGTGTCTGACTCAAACATAAGTGTGCTCTTTGGAAATTATTAATTCTGTATCTGGATTCATCACTGTCATGCTGTTTTGGTACCATATATGGCAATGGGTATTTCCGTCTAGGTGTCTGTCTGGATAGCAGAGCCAAGGAGAAGAAGGAGGATGCCCTTTTTCATCACCAAACAGCTTACACTAAAGGGTCATTAAGAGAAAATGTCTGAGTCTTAATGATTCTAGCTCTCTAGATCTCCTGGGGAGCTCCCAAAGACAATTTGAACAGGAGAGGGAATCAGAACAGGGATGTCTTCACCTCAGAGTTAACTTGGGCTCTTACCTAGCTCCTATGCACAAACAAAGCCCTGCCACTTGAGTCTGGGTGGTGCTTTAAACCCAGGCTAGCTGAACCATCCTGGGCTATTGGCAAAGCCCGATTGCTACTTTCACTTGGGGTGGTAACTGGGCCATTCTTCAGTGAGACTACACAGTAAACCACTCAAGTGTTGATAGATCTCCAATGCCTTTCCACAGTTCCCACCTCCGTTCCCCACCATGCCCAAGACAGACAAATTCTACCACAATTCGCTAGGAGAGAATCAGAGTGGGTCAGTTTACTGCAGCATAAAGAACAATAGGATTTTCCCCCAGAAGCCTTGGGGGGGACACATAAGCACAGAACCAGTGAGGACACAATAACTCAGTGTCTAACTTTGTAACTAACTAACTTTGTAGTGTGGCTGCTCACACCTGGGCTAAACTAATCTGGGTGCTGATTGTAACAAAGTCCTGGAGAAATCTGACTGAATTAAGTGTAGGTGTTTTAGAAGTTCATTGTATTTAAAATGCAAATGTTTATGTACTATTGAGAGGCTGTATGTAATCCTATGAGGTAGAGAGACTAAAGCCCTCCAGGATCTAAGGACAGTGGGGGTGGTTAGACAAATTCACTCAAGTTGTCAGATCTCCAGAGAGGTACTACATATACTGGTTCAAACTGGATTCTCCAGCTGGAGCTGCCAAAATCTTAATAACGGGTTCCCTGCTCACCCCACGAGAGGATCGTTGCCCACCCCTGCCCCCTGGGACTCCTGCCCCATCCAACCCCCCCACATTCCTTGACGCCCCCCCCCCAGAACCCCTGCCCCATCCACCCTCCTCCCCTGTCCCCTGACTGCCCCCAGAACTGGGCAGGAGGGTCTCGTGGGCCACCGTAGTGGGTGCCCACCCCACCCCTAAGAGCCAGAGGCACCTGCCGGGGGGCGAGGTGAGGAGTCCCAGAGGTGCTTACCCGGGGCAGCTCCCAGGAAGCATCTGTCAGGTCTCTCTGGCTCCTAGGGGCGGGGGAGTGTAGCTAGGGGGGGAGCAGGGGAAGCGGCCTCTCCCCCACTGATCACATCAAAAGTGGTGCCTTAGGCGCCGACTCCCTGAGTGCTCCGGGGTTGAAGCACCCACGGTGAGAATTTGGTGGGTGCAGAGCACCCACCGGCAGCTCCCCACCCCATGCCAGGCCCAAGCTCACCTATGCTCCACCTCCGCCTCCTCCCCTGAATGCACCGCCCTGCTCTGCTTCTCCGCCTCTTCCCCCGGCTTCCTGTGAATCAGCTGTTCTGTGAGAAGCCTGGGAGGGCTGAGAAGCAGGCGGCGGCTTCACACTCAGGCCAAGGGTGGCGGAGGTGAGCTGGGGCGGGGAGCGGTTCCCCTGCATGCCCCCCCCCGGGTTACCTGCTGTGGCGCGGGCGGCCCTCCTCGCGCCCCCCTGCCCCAGCTCACCTGATAGGTCTGCTACACAAAGGATTTGTAACTCCCATCAGCCCCCTCAACACCGCACTTCCCTTTCCTCTGAACAGGTGAGGAGAATGTTCCTGAACCAGGAAGTGGCCAGGCTCTGTTTATGGAGAGGTGGCTGCATGGCAAGCAAGGAGCTGCAGGAAAGCTGAAGCAGTGGCCACATGGCAAACAGGGATCGAGAGAGAAGCTGGAGGCAAGAAAACATGTATTCTAAGATGCAGAGCCATGTATAGAATGTATAGAATGGACTACGGCTGTTGAATATTATAGCTGGGTGCAGATCTGTATAGTACTTATGGGGGAGCAGCAGCAGTTGGGCAGGGAGCCAATGTAGAGGTACCCCAATGAGATACACTAAGTGAGCCTGGGCTTGGAAACCCGCAATCTCCTGTTTGCTAGCAGAGACACTGGGCTGAAGAGAGCACCCCAGGCACTAGCTCTGAAGAGCCCTGACTCTCAATTTGACTGCCCCAAGTGTAAAAACATTTACTATTGTCGCTCACTTTGAACTGTTAAAACCTTTGTAGCTAGGGTATCTGCAACCTTTCCTGCCAGCTCTAGTAAAATACCCTTTCCCTCAGCCCTGTATCTGAGTGGTTACTGGGACACATCAGGGCTAGCACCTATAAGGCATAGCTGCTGAAGCATCCAAGGTGCTTGCCTCTGAATCATGGTGCACCTAACACACTAGGGGTTTGGAGCAGCCCCAGTGCAGTTACACGGTCAAAATGTAGGAGATTAAAGTAATTTATCACATAGCTCCCTAATCCATCATATAGTTATCACCAGTACATAAATGATGAGATAGACAGGTGGACAAGATTAAAAAAGTTGTAAGCAAGGCTTCCTTCAGAACATTGTATGTTTTAATCATTCTACACATTAACTGGAATTTAAAGGTGCTAAACTAAATTGAGAAGAAAAGTGGCTAATATTGTTCTGGTTTTCATGCTTCCGGCACTGCAGATGTTTTGAAGATTAGTCTATTTGTGTTCACCAATTTCAATACATTATGCTTAGTTAAACTAAGTGATACTGCTTAGAGTTTCTTTATTGTCCAGATTAACATCAGTGCAAAGTGTTATCTCCTCAGACTTGATGTTTTTAAGGATTCCGAAGAACCCTCTGACTAAACAGACTCTAAAGCAAGAAGTCAAAATCCCTTTGAGCAGTTTTTTTTAAGATCAGCAACTCATGCTAGTCTGATTCTGTCAGTCACATGCTCTGCCTTCTGACTGCTCTGATCACTCTGGCAAGCAAATGAAGCTGGAGTAGCAACTGAAGTGTAAATTCAGCTTTGAGCTTTCTCATGGCTGAATTACTCCTTCTAACTGAACAGGTAGAGACTACAAGTGGTTATGAGCAACTGCAGAATCCTTTAGAAAAGTCCCAACATCTAAGAAAAAGAGTATTAAATTTGAAAGCCTATATTGCTCATATAGAAAAAGTCTCTTCTGCACATTTTTCCTACATTACCGTGTATTACGCAGATAAAAAAAAAAAACACAGAATCTGGTATTTTTTCACTCCTGAAATCCTCTCACTGCCTTCAGAGCATTTGGAGCAGATCCTCAAGGAATCCATTTTGAAGCACTTGGAGAAGAGAAAAGTGATCAGGAACAGTCAACATGGATTCACTAAGGGCAAGTCATGCCTGACCAACCTGATTGCCTTCTATGATTGAGATAACTGGCTCTGTGAATAGGGGAAAAGCAGTGGATGTGATATATCTTGACTTTAGCAAAGCTTTTGGTACAGTCTCCCACAGTATTCTTGCCAGCAAGTTAAAAAAGTATGGATTGGATGAATGGACTAAAAGGTGGATAGAAAGGTGGCTAGATTGTCGGGCTCAACGGGTAGTGGTCAACGGCTCGATGTCTAGTTGGCAGGCTGTATCAAGTGGAGTGCACCAGGGGTTGGTCCTGGGACTGGTTTTGTTCAACATCTTTATTAATTATCTGGATGATGAGATTAATTGCACCCTCAGCAAGTTCGGAGATGACACTAAACTGGGGGGGAGAGGTAGATATGCTGGAAGGTAGGGATAGGGTCCAGAGTGACCGAGACAAATTGGAGGACTGGGCCAAAAGAAATCTGATGAGGTTCAACAAGGACAAGTGCAGAGTCCTGCACTTGGGAAGGAAGAATTCCATGCACTCTGACAGGCTGGGGACTGACTGGCTAAGCAGCAGTTCTGCAGAAAAGGACCTGGGGATTACAGTGGATGAGAAGCTGGATATGAGTCAACAGTATGTCCTTGTAGCCAAGAAGGCTAATGGCAAATTGGGCTGCATTACTAGGCACATTGCCGGCAGATCAAGGGAAGAGATTATTCCCCTCTATTTGGCACTGGTGAGACCACATCTGGAGTATTGCATCCAGTTTTGGGCCCCCAACTACAGAAAGAATGTGGAAAATTGGAGAGGGTCCAGCGGAGGGGAACAAAAATGATTAGGGGGCTGGGGTACATGACTTACGAGGAGAGGCTGAGGGAACTGGGATTATTTAGTCTTCAGCAGAGAAGAGTGAGGGGGGATTTGATAGCAGCCTTCAACTACCTGAAGGGGGGTTCCAAAGAGGATGGAGCTAGGCTGTTCTCAGTGGTGGCAGAACAAGAAGCAGTGATCTCAAGTTGCAGTGTGGAGAGGTCTAGGTTGGATATTAGGAAGAACTATTTCACTAGTTTCAGAGTAGCAGCCGTGTTAGTCTGTATTCACAAAACGAAAAGGAGTATTTGTGGCACCTTAGAGACTAACAAATTTATTTGAGCATAAGCTTTCGTGAGTGAGCTATAGCTCACGAAAGCTTATGCTCAAATAAATTTGTTAGTCTCTAAGGTGCCACAAGAACTCCTTTTCTTATTTCACTAGTGTTATGCTATACAAAGCGCACGGGATCTTTTATAAGAGAGAAGGCAAATACACCATATTTATTGAAAATACAACAGTTAGCATATGCTTTTCAGTCACACCCACAAACACATCATGCACACAGTCCTGCCAGTTGATGTTTTATAGTTACCAGTCCAGAGTCTGGATCAATCTCGTGGCCAGCCAGATTGGTTGTAGAGGGGAGCTGGGCTCAGTCGGTCGCGATCCGATGCTCCTGGAGTAGTGGCAAGACGAACCGAAAATCCAATGGCAAATCACCGTATTCTTTTAGTTCCTTTTCTCTGCTGAAGCCTATGGATTTTGCTGTGTCAGTTTGTGATAGGTTACTTCTTAATTGGTGTTATCTTCTGATGTAAACATTCCAATACACGTCCAAGAAGGTTATCCTGTCCTGGTTCTGTAATCAATTGTCCTGTCTTTAGGGGCGCCAGCCTTCACCTCAGGGTTGTCAATTTGCCCTTCCTCAATCATGGATGCGCATTAATGGTTTTCGGGCAAGGATAAGTCTCCTTGGGCGTCTTCGCCCCTCCTTTCTTGACTATCTGGTTAACAATGGCCTTCACACCTTATCTTTTCCTGATGCATGCATTCCTCATTCACACAGTCTTTCACAGAAACCTTCGAAGGTAGCAGAATACATTGTAAATTAAGCCTTGCTAAATCTTATAACTAAAATGATTTACATTGGCTTCAAGCCCTCAACATTTCTCTAATCTGTTTATCATAAACACAATACAAAATCCTGTCTTTTACTAACTGAACTTTATAACAGGTCCTAATTGTAATGCATATGAGAAAGAGGATCCCAGTCTGTCTAGGTTCCTTCCCGACTCTGAACTCTAGGGTACAGATGTGAGGACCTGCATGAAAACCTCCTAAGCTTACTTTTAGCAGCTTAGGTTAAAACTTCTCCAAGGTACAAACTATTTTACCTTTTGCCCTTGGACTTTATCGCTGCCACCACCAAACGTCTAACCGGTATTTTACTGGGAAAGAACCTGTTTGGAAACGTCTTTCCCCCCAAAATCCTCCCTTACTTTTACACCCCCTTTCCTGGGGAAGGCTTGATAAAAATCCTCACCAATTTGCATAGGTGAACACAGACCCAAACCCTTGGATCTTAAGAACAATGAAAAAGCATTCAGTTTCTTAAAAGAAGAATTTTAATAGAAGAAAAAGTAAAAAGAACCACCTCTGTAAAATCAGGATGGTAAATACCTTACAGGGTAATCAGATTCAAAACATAGAGAATCCCTCTAGGCAAAACCTTAAGTTACAAAAAGACACAAAATCTGGATGGAATCTACATTCCATTCAGCACAACTTATTTTCTCAGCCATTTAAAGAAATCAGAATCTAACGCATATCTACCTAGATTACTTACTAAGTTCTAAGACTCCATTCCTGTTTTGTACCCGGCAAAAGCATCACACAGACAGAGCGAGAGAGGCTTTGTTTCTCCCTCCCCCCAGCTTTTGAAAGTATCTTGTCTCCTCATTGGTCATTGTGGTCAGGTGCCAGCGAGGTTATCCTAGCTTCTTAACCCTCTACAGGTGAAAGGGTTTTTCCTCTGGCCAGGAGGGATTTTAATTCCCTTTATATTTATGACACAGTCTGATGGTCATTTCTTTCTGTTATTCAAAAAGGGTGGCTGGCAGAATTAAATCAAGGTTTACATCAATTTTTATAGTACAATTATAAAATCCTGTCCTTACACTAGGAGGATAGTGAAGCACTGGAATGGGTTACCTAGGGAGGTGGTGGAATCTCCATCTTTAGAGGTTTTAAAGGCCCGGCTTGACAAAGCTCTGGCTGGGATGATTTAGTTGGGGGTTGGTCCTGATTTGAGCAGGGGGTTGGACTAGATGACCTCCTGAGATCTCTTCCAACCTTAATCTTCTCTGATTCTCTGATCCCATGAAGGCTGTCAGGAGGCACTGGTATTGACACAAAATGGTCAACCCTCCCATGCCTAGGAGGTGAATTAGACTGTAATGATTAATTTTCACCTCTTGTCCATAGGCGGAATGTTTTGAATTAAGACTATGAAGACCTGTGCAATATAAAATTGTTACCAGCATCAGTTCTTCCACTTTTGCACATAAGTATCTAACTGATGAAGTCAAGATTCTCAAAAGGCAGTGCGATCCAGTGGATGGATCATAGGCTTAGAAATTAAAGGCTTGAGTTCTAATCCTTGTTCTCCACGCTGGTCATTCTGCAGAGTTTTACTCATTTTCCTTTGCAGGTCATTAATAAATACATTCAACACTGCTGGGCCTAGAAGCACCCTACTGTTAACTTTTTGCCATGATGGAAATTGACTGTTTAATTCTACTCTTTTCTCCTAGCTAGTTTTTGATCCATAACAACAGTTTTTCTATCATCCAAGGACTACTTAGCTTCTTTAGTAGCTAGATTCTTGGGTAGGACATTGTGAAAGGCCTTTTGGAAGTCTAAATAAATGTCAATAGTTTCTCCTTGAAACATGTCAACAACGGTGTGGATAAAGAATTAAGTGCTCAGGGTGACACTATTTTCCTTTGCTGAAACGGTGCTGCTTAGGCCCTAGCATATCCAAATATTTTATTACTTTGGTTTTAATTAATTACTTTGAGTTTTGTAGGTACCGATGTTTATTGATCTATAATTCCTTGACCATCCCTAGAGCCCCTTTTTAAATATAGGGCTAACATTTGGTGCCTTCCAACCCTCTAGAACAATGGCTATTTTTAATGAGATTGTACATTTTTGTTAGCAGCTCAGTTACTCTATGCTTGAACTCCTTTAGAACTCTGGGGTGTTTACTAGCTGGGACTAGTGACTTATTGCTTTTTAAATGATCAGTTTGCTCTAGCACCTCTTCCTCTGAGACCTCAATCACTGATGGTACCTCATCTTGCTTGCCAGAAAAAAGCCAGGGCCAGGGTAGTTATTAGCCCAGCATCCTCAGAAGAGAAGACAGATTCAAGAAAATAATTAAGCTTCTCAGCATGCCTCTCAGTTCTTACTGGAAGGAAAAGTGGTTGTTCCTGGGCCTATATTGATCTCAATTTTCGCCCTTTCTTTCACAGAGGAGTGAGAAGGGACAGAGCTGTGAAACAGAAGTAGGAGGCCTGTGCTGGAAGGGAAACTTTGTTAATGGAGGAACATAACTAGGGGAATATGAACTGGAGGGTCTAAATGAGTGGTTGTGTGGGTGAGGTTCTGTGGCCTGCAATGTGCAGGAGGTGTGACTAGATGATCATGATTATCCCTTCTGGCCTTAAAGTCTAGGAGTTGAGGAGTGAAAATGGAGGTAGAGGCAGAGCTGGAGTTATTAGCAGAAGTAGGCAGAAGTAGCAGAAGCAGTAGAGAGCAAGAATGGAAATATAATAGTAACAGGACAGAGTGGGGAGTAGGCCTTCAGTATCTTGTCCCCACCCACTCCTATACTGGACTGAGCTCGTGTCTTTTCAAAGCTCTGACAACAGGTGAAGATATGCAGGACTACAAATGTAATGAGTAGAGCCTTGTGCAGATACAAAATTTGTATCCACATCTGATCAGCAATCTGCAACAATGGTCTGTGGATATCCATGGATTTGCAGGACTCTAGGAATGGGAGCTACGAAATGGAAATGCCTTCATAGCCCCAACGGTACCCTACAGCCATCAGAACTGCCCTTCACTGGACTCTGTCTTTGCTGACTGCAGTGTGTTTTATTAGCCCCCAAACTAGGTAATGACACTTATCTTAACCTTGTCATCCCCTCCATGTGTTTTGTTCTCTCATTCTGTTGTCTTTTGTCACATACGTCTTTGGGTCACTGACTGTCTTTTTTATATAAATACATATGTGCCCAACACAAAGGGGCTAGCATAATACAAATAAATAATAATATAATGCAGATGTGTGTCTTGGGAGTTCAAGGGAATGGAACAATGCAAAGCTGCAACAGGCCCAAAGGGTTTAGGCAAAAGTGATAATACCTAGAGAAAAAATATCCACCATGATGTCTATAAAGTTAAGCATCTAAAGCCATATTTAGGAACCTGTAAGAAGCCTGGTTTGGAGAAGTATTGAACCTCCACAGCTCCCACTATCTTCAAGTACAGTATTTGTGTTTCTGAATTACAATAATAAATAAGGGTTACACTATATTATTTTTAAAAAAACAATATAATTTGCAACAGTCACTTTTGTTCATGATTTGATCATTGTAGTATATATTGAATACATTGATTTCCTAAACAAAAACTATACTAACATTGGAGTTAATACTGGAAGTACATACCACTAATTTAGAGTAAATTATGTTACATAAATATTGTACGTACAAACCCACAGTACTCACAGTTAAGGTTGAACTTAGATATCCAAACGTACTAAGGTACAGAAATGCACACTTAGGGTACCCAAATATCCTTAAATCTGCACCATCTCAGATTCTTGAATCTCAGCTTATATTTAAAACTCACTGAGATATTGTGCTTAGACCGTATTGGGGCAGGAGTGAGTTGGATTAATAGTGATTAACATACTTGTTGAAACTCAAGGAGACTTAGGCCTCTAATTGTCTAGTCTTTTGAAAATGGGACTTTGGAAAAATTTTCAAAAGCATCTTTCAGAAATACAGCTAAATTACAGTTTTCATTTTAACTGTATTTTGTAACTCTGCAGAGTGTGGTAGTTTTGTTTCATGAAGGATTGAGATTTCTAAATTTGTCTTTGTTAAGAATAGGAATGAAAATCAAAAATTTCAAAGTTCTCTATAAAGGAAAGTTCCCAAAAAATGTTTGAAATACTTTGTTTTGAAAAAAATAATCAATATTTCATTGTAACTTTAATTTTGTAATGTATTATATTAAATGAATTCTAAACAAAAAGTTGTTTCAAAATGAAAATCGAAGTGTTTCATTCTGAAAGAGCCAAAATTTTATTTTGGAAACAAACCAGAAAAAAATCAGATAACATCTCATTTTAATAATAGACCCAATTTCGCAAAACATATTGGATTTTGACAGAACTGCATATTCGATGGAATATGGTTCTCTAGCCAACGCTATTTGATGCCCCCTTTTTTAAAAAAAAACAATCCCAGTATACAGGAAAGAATAACAGAGATGATCACATGCTCACAGCAGCAGTGCTTTTGACAGTGTGAACTAATATACAACTATTATGCCAAATGCTTAAAAGCTTCTTTCTCCAGAGACTTGTTTGCTTCATTAGGTAAAGCAAAGCTTTCTTGGCCTCTTGCCATTTCTATTACTGTCCCAAAGTGGTTTGTATATAAAGTGCATTGAATCATGCACCACCAACAGCAAACAGATCTATCCTTAAATGAATTGCCAGCATATCAAGAATCTTCCAGCCTTTCCATTTATTGCTTTCTTGTGTTTACCTTTTATTGGTTCTTTGGTGATCAATAAGTTATACCATTGGTTGCCAATCTTTTCCATATCAAGAGTCACCATGACCTCACCTGAGATTTAGCCAGGACTTCCAACCCAGTTAGTAACACAGAAAGGGCAGAATGGTCACAATCCCCAGATGGAAAATCCACGATTTACATTTCCTCATGTGTGATTCCTCTAATGAGAGTGTAGGAAAATAAATAAGCCCAATAAGGGCTCAGAGAGTAGATATTTTTCATATTCAAGTTCTTACTCATGTAGCTCCATTCCAATTTTAAAGATCTATTTTGGTAACAGTGATCAGATTTTGTTGACAGAAGATCAGTACCCCTGGAGATAAACAGTACAATTTACCCCCCTCCCCCACCCAGTATAAAATACTAATTATCACAAAAGACTGCTTTGCTCTGGGCAGAGATTGTCTCTTATAATAAAAGTAATGCTGTGAAAATGCATATGTTATTACCTTGATGAATCTGACAGACGGAAAGGCAATTCAGTTTAAAAA
The DNA here is from genome assembly GCF_965152235.1 of Eretmochelys imbricata. Lineage (NCBI taxonomy): Eukaryota > Metazoa > Chordata > Testudines > Cheloniidae > Eretmochelys > Eretmochelys imbricata. The sequence goes on from NC_135572.1 coordinate 128,826,292, forward strand.
CCACAAAACAAAAAGCCCAACAAAACAGGTAAGTTTCCTGCACAGTAGTGCTTATGACTAGAATAATAAATAGTAAAATCTTCCCAGATAAGGCATGACACTGGAAAGCTTAGGTCAGATCCTCAGCAGGTGCCAATCAGCAGAGCTGACTTCAAAGGAGCTAGTCTGATTATCTCCAGCTGTGTATATGGCCCCTTAATTCTACTGTGCCAGAAATATCTTGGTGGTCATCATGCAGTGTTCTGGCTAAACTTCCTATCTAGATTGGGTTGGAAAATGGTTATTTTTGCTGTGGGAAAATTTAAACCTTTATTTGGGGTTGGGGGAATGAGAAAATGGTCAACCACTTTAGTTTGCAATGAAAATTCAATTTTCTTCAGAAAGCAGACACTTCACAAGAAATTTCATGTAACTGAAAACGAATGACAGTGAAACAGTTTTGACAGAAAAAATTCCAACCACCACTTCACATATCCAAGAACACACATTGACTAAACAGTCTTTTCTGTTGCATGTATAAACTCATCTACAATCACTCTTAACGACACAGGAGAGCCATAAAAGAATGTGGGGACACACTTATATACTATACTTCCTCAAAGGTTTCATGGGCAAATGCTACAGCTGGTCTTCAAACTGACCTTGGGCAATTTAGTCAGATGGAATAGTAGATACTGTAACAAACACAGTTTGTACTTATGCCAGATTATTCCCCTTAAGAAACTAGCTATGCTACTGAAAAAAAAAATCTTCTTTATCCTGATACAATGATGTAATATTTCTATTCCCCTGCACCACTTTCACACACAGACACACCCACACACAGCTAGCCCCCAGAATAAAGTATTAGCCTCCCAGCTGTTTACTTTTCAGTGGCTGCCAACAACTTCTCAGGACCACTCTGGAAACTGGAAAGCTATGGAAATGCTCCATCAACACCCCGTTTCTCACGTATGCATACACATGTACATATACACATGGTGTGTATGCATGCGTGTGTATTCACTCAATTAAAATTGTTACTCTAATAAGCTTGGCAAATAAATTAACCATAAGCTTCTTGAAATGAGGGTGCATTAAAATTTAGGAAATGGAGGTATGAAATGCGCTGTTCCACTCTGAACATAAAAAGAAAGACATCTTCTGATTTGAGCCAGCTCTGTGGACCATATACGCAGTGCTTTGTTACTTCCAGATGGGGAAAGCTAGCAAATGTAATGACCCTCTCCCCACAGATCTCTACACCTGTATTCCAGCAAGCTGGGCAGCTAATGCACTACTAGCCACATAATTACGAAACAGAAACAGGTGTCTTTCAGGCGAGGAATACAGCAGGAACAAGCTTACAAGGCATCTGCTTCATGAAAAAAACACAGTCAAATTACAGGGGAAATTTTCTTAAAAAGGGATGGGGGGAGCACACACACACCAAGAAGGCAAAATACATAATCTTTTATCTACTCTCGCCAATCTCCCCCCACAAAATAAAGTCTGGTTATCAACAGAAGTTTAAACAGATTAAATTCCCACCCTGCACTGAACAAAACCTGGAAACAATTTAATCCAAATGTAGCACCTCCTTGGGTATGGTTCTATTGGAACCATAACTACGTTTTCCTCCCTAAGGCCTGGTTTGCACATTTTTAGCAATAAAACAGTATCAGTCAGGGATATGATCCCCCACCATCCCCAAATAGTGATACTGGTACAATTCCTGGTGTGGATACAGTTATATGGTATAGCTTGTTTCCTTGCCCATATGGGGATAAGCTATGTCCATATAGACACTCCTATAATGATATAGTTGCATCCATGCAAGGAAGGCTATACTGGTTTAATTACAGTATAGGTAAAACATTATAAGCTGTGTCTAGACGAGGCTTAAGGCTGCGATAAGTGTTAACAACAGGAATCTTTCTGACCTACATTCCAGTCCCCTCTAAACATCATTTCCCATCCTACATTTAGACAGAGGATAACACACCAGACCTGCTGCAATGACTAAGAAGAAGACAAGCAGTCCAGTAATAAGAGCTGTCAAACAATACTAGAAAACATATATAATTTATTATAAATATTTTAGATGTTTTTCTACATTTTCAAATATATTGAATTCAATTACAACACAGAATACAAAAAGAAAAGGAGTACTTGTGGCACCTTAGAGACTTACAAATTTGTTAGTCTCTAAAGTGCCACAAGTACTCCTTTTCTTTTTGCGGATACAGACTAACACAGCTGCTACTCTGAAACCTGATAGAATACAAAGTGTATCGTGCTCACTTTTTATTATTTTATAACAAATATTTACACTGTAAAAAAACAAAAGAAATCGTATTTTTCAGTTCACCTCATACAAGTGCAATTTACATTATGAAAGAGCAATTTACAAATGTAGATTATTTTTTTAACTGCACTGAAAAACAAAACCATGTAAAACTTTAGAGCCTACAAGTCAAAGCATGAAGGGGCATATGAATGTTTACCATATGTGAATGCCTATTCTCACTTTCAGGTGACATTGTAAATAAGTAGAGGACAGCATTATCTCCCATAAACGTGAACAAACTTGTTTGTCTCAGCAACTGGCTGAACAAGAACTAGGATTCAGTGGACGTGTATGAGGTGAATGTTCTATAATATCTGATTTCAGAGTAACAGCCGTGTTAGTCTGTATTCGCAAAAAGAAAAGGAGTACTTGTGGCACCTTAGAGACTAACCAATTTATTTGAGCATGAGTTTTCGTGAGCTACAGATCACTTCATCGGATGCATACCGTGGAAACTGCAGCAGACTTTATATATACACAGAGAATATGAAACAATACCTCCTCCCACCCCACTGTCCTGCTGGTAATAGCTTATCTAAAGTGATCATCAGGTTAGGCCATTTCCAGCACAAATCCAGGTTTTCTCACCCTCCATCCCCCCACACAAATTCACTCTCCTGCTGGTGATAGCCCATCCAAAGTGACAACTCTTTACACAATGTGCATGATAATCAAGTTGGGCCATTTCCTGCACAAATCCAGGTTCTCTCACTCCCTCACCCCCCTCCAAAAACCCACACCCATACACACACAAACTCACTCTCCTGCTGGTAATAGCTCATCCAAACTGACCACTCTCCAAGTTTAAATCCAAGTTAAACCAGAACATCTGCGGGGGGGGGTAGGAAAAAACAAGAGGAAATAGGCTACCTTGCATAATGACTTAGCCACTCCCAGTCTCTATTTAAGCCTAAATTAATAGTATTCAATTTGCAAATGAATTCCAATTCAGCAGTTTCTCGCTGGAGTCTGGATTTGAAGTTTTTTTGTTTTAAGATAGCGACCTTCATGTCTGTGATTGCGTGACCAGAGAGATGGAAGTGTTCTCCGACTGGTTTATGAATGTTATAATTCTTGACATCTGATTTGTGTCCATTTATTCTTTTACGTAGAGACTGTCCAGTTTGACCAATGTACATGGCAGAGGGGCTGCCAGCAATGCCCCCCCTAGATGTTCTGGTTTTACTTGGATTTAAACTTGGAGAGTGGTCAGTTTGGATGAGCTATTACCAGAGTAAGAGTTGTCACTTTGGATGGGCTATCACCAGCAGGAGAGTGAATTTGTGTGGGGGGGTAGAGGGTGAGAAAACCTGGATTTGTGCTGGAAATGGCCTAACCTGATGATCACTTTAGATAAGCTATTACCAGCAGGACAGTGGGGTGGGAGGAGGTATTGTTTCATATTCTCTGTGTATATATAAAGTCTGCTGCAGTTTCCACGGTATGCATCCGATGAAGTGAGCTGTAGCTCACGAAAGCTCATGCTCAAATAAATTGGTTAGTCTCTAAGGTGCCACAAGTACTCCTTTTCTTTTTATAATATCTGAATGTATCACAACAAATGCATTTTTTAACTTTCATCCCCTTTCTTCACTCTCACATACTTTAAAAAAGACCCAATGAATTCAATGCTCATGGAAGATGCTTTACTGAAAGTCCTAAGGCAGTGGTTCCCAAACTTTTTCCGCTGCTTGTACAGGGAAAGCCCCTGGGGGGCTGGCCGGTTTGTTTACCTGCCGTGTCTGAAGTTCTCTGCGTCTCATAAAACAAAAACAGAAAATGGGTATGGTTTCCCATTATTGTACCTCAATGCTGTATTATTTCACTTTCCAAGCCCATTCAGTGTTTGTCCTCTACTTACCAAATAGTGCTAATTGCATTGGAGACACCTGTTCATTAGAAAGTGGACTGAGAGGAGACCACCAACTTACTATATATCTCACCAATTATTTAACATTGGTGTTCTGCTGTAATGCTCATGATAATCTTTCTGGCAGGCTATGCAGTGCTTTAAATATCTCTGCATCAGATAGTCACAGATTATTTTTTTCAGTTTAATACCTTAGTCACACAGCATCCCACACTGAAGTTCAACATAATGCTAATTTGCCTTTTAATATTTGATAGAGAAGATCAAAGTAGAATAGTACTTCTCAAACAGTGGTCCACTGAGAGATGACTGGTCACGTGGTGCTTGATTCTCCTATTTTTTTCCAGCTTCTCCAGATGTCCAGGCTGTTTATTGCAAAGAAGAGAACGGTACCGTCAGGCTGAGTGTACAGGGGAGAAGAGGGGGGAAACATACCAGGTAACTGGGAATCATGTGGGGCTGTACTGAAAAAAGTGCAGCAGGGAAGAAAGTGTTGGCAGCAAGGGAACCGGGGGTCAGATTCTAGAATTGCATGCACAGGAAGTGGACAGGTAAGGGTCTGGGCAGCAGGGAAATGAAGAACACAAGGAGATGAATGTAATAGTTTTGTCAAAATTATCAAATGCAGTTAAAAATGCTCTCAAACATAAGTTTTCCTTGTAAGTGTTTGTTGTAATTGTCATGGCCAATGGCATTGTGATTTGGAGGTGAGGATGGGAGGCGTTGCATTTATTAATAGTAATAGTATTGTGGTAGTGCTTAGAGGCCCCATTCAGGGATAAGAGCCCCATTGTGATGGCATTGTACAAACACAACAAAAGATGGTCCCCTCTCCAAATAATTTATAATCTAAGACCAGGAACAATAATTTCCTTTTGAGTAAGGTCACACAGATCAGCCACCAAGATCCTGAGTGGAGAGTTTCCTATTTCCCCACTTCATTAGACTCTAGCTAATCTTGTGCCAGAATCAGCCCAGAGGGAGGGGAGAAAAAAAACAAATCATACCAACCAACCAACCAACCTTTTCCAAAGCAAAGTTTGGGAACAGAGACCATTTGATTAATGAGCTTATCAAAGAAATTCAATCAAAAACCCAGCTGTAATGAAAATACATTGTTTGGATAACTCATGACTTGTGCAGGTATGAGTCACTAAAATAGAAATCTCAGAAATATAAATAGTGAATAAATGAAAACGAAAAAAAAAAAATTGTCCAGAGTAAAAATATCAACCTGTACTTAACACTGAGGATGTGCTCAGCACACAAGTTTTGAGATTGGAAACCTTGGAGTTGTTAGATGGATGCCTGATTCATTTTTCAACACAATACAATTTCAGGGAGATAGGAGCATGCAATATGCACTGAAACCAGTGTCATTTTGCTGAATCTAATACATTGCCAATTGCCCCTGGAAATCAATATCTGTATCTTCCAACTGATACAATCTATTATATATCAAAATAATAATTTAATGGAATCCTATAACTTTGTCGAAACTGATGCATTTTCATACATATCAGTACATTTATTTCCAAACTTTTGCTTTTTGCAGTCAGAAGTATTTGCCCATTCAATGCATATTTTCTTAACAACATCCATCTATTCAAGGTAGGGACAATACCATAGCTATACCATTTTGCTATGAATAAATATAAAGTCCTTCTGTGGAACTGCGTGCATATTATGGAAAATAGTATATTTGAAGCCATCATACTTTGCATTAAATTGGTGTGTCATAACTGCAACAAAGACATTGTTATTTATTTCAGAGCTTTTTCTTTGCACATTCAATACACACAGTTTCCGTATTCAAATAAGTCAAAGTATTTTTCAACTGAAATTAAAATATTTTCAGTAGTGATAGGAGAACTTTATTCTAATAAAACAAACAATTTAGGAGTAGCAATTTTGTATCCAAGCAAGCAAGACCAAATCCTCATCCACCAATTAAACGGATGGCAAAGCATGTGAAGGATCACAAGAAACCATATTACAAACCCAAGATTGTACTGGCAGAGGGTTGGATGGAAATGTTTAGCAGCTATTACCAGGGAAATAAAAAAAAATCCCTACAATTTAAGTGAAAAGAGAAAGGAAATGAACACAATGGAATCCTAGGGATACATTAATCTATGGAGCCGGGATACACCGACTGCCACATTCTAGGACAGAAGCCATTTCACCTACAAAGAGGCAAAGTTTGCAAAGTTCTAGCTTACCTCTGTAATTTACAGCTTCACTGCCTCTAATAAAAGAAAGGTATGGAATGGACACCAAAAGAACCTTTTGCAATAAAACTCTTTTTCAACTCATCAGTGCCAGCAAATTTGTAATAAAAAAAAAGGAACTGGGGTTGAAACTAGCCTATTCCCTGAAATCAGTAAGTTTGCTCTGATATGATCAGAAATAAAAAGGACAGTTTGGGGACATTTTTGTATTATAAGCGTGAAATCAGCTTCAGTGACTGGATTGAAGGAAGACCTTGAATTCATAGGGCTGCACTGTGCCTTTTAAGCCATGGCGGGGGAGGATGCTGTAGAGGCACAATGGATATTAAGTTCAATAGGGACTTTTGTGGGAGCATATGCTGTTGGAAAGGAGTAATGGGTGCAGAAAGGAGCCCTTGAAGAAATGTCCCTTTACTTTTTTTTTATATGCTGATAACTATGCACAGATTTCACTACAATGAAATGAGCTCCACTCTTCAGGCAGCAGAAGGATTATGGTGGACTTTCCGTATAAAATAACTTGTTTCTTTGGGGCATCCCCAAACTTAACCATCTCACTAGTCCTCCCTAAAGTCCTTCTTAGATCTGATCAATATTTTCAAACTTTCAATTTTTTAATGAATTTATTTTAAAGTGTTCTCCCCCGCCCCCACCCCCACCAGCTCTAATCCTAATGCATGCTGATGTGATCACAGTGGATATCAGAGCCAAGATTCTCAAATAGGGATGCCTAAAATTAGGGTCCTAAATCCTTATTTGGGCACATATCTTAAGTAGCCTGATTTTGAAAAGTGCTGAGAGCTCAACAGGTCCCCATTGAAGTCAATGGGCCTACATGGTGATCTCTGGAGGGAGAAGAGGACAAAGAATTGTTTGACAGACCTACCCAAAACACTAATGCTATCTGTCCAAAAGGTAAGAGGATCTTCATTCTATTATGGGAAGAAATGGATTGTTGTTGGAATCCAGAGGGTTAAAAGGGGGAATTACACAGGTCTGAATACTGCATTTTGAATAAGCGTCCCATTCTTTGGCTGTTTATCCAAACAAACTCAAATGTTTTTTGTTTGTTTTTTGATGTTTGACTATAGCTACTTTAACATAAAATATGAGATGGTGAAACACGCACCTCTGCGGTGAATCTGCAGCACTGTTCACACTCTCTGTTGATCTGTCCATTGATTAGCCCAGCTTTCTTGGGGACAAATCAAAGTATTTCCTATTTGTCAGGTTTTAAACGAAGACACATTTGCATATCCTTGGTCTGAAGGAGAATCAAATCATATTTCATTGGCAAGTCAATAGTTTTTCAAACAAAGCTGTCTCACAAAAGCAGTTTTACAACCCCACCCCACCCCCCAAAAAAAAAGAAAAGAAAAAGAAAACTAAAAAAAATATGCAGAGGCATAACAATGCAAGTGATTGTCTGTGGACCATGGGTCAGAGCTGCAAATTGTCTTTTCGGTGGCACATACTCCAAGCATATTGTTTACCAAAAGTCTTTTCAGTCTGCTGACCAAAAGGGTAATCTTTATCTGCCTGGAGCAAATAGTATGAAACAAGAACAAGGACAGTCAGCAAAGAAAGGGCAGATTTCATGTTTGCCTTGATCCATCCTACATGCAACTCTGCTTGACCTCCAAACATGTACATGAGTACACACATCTAGTGCTGACTGATGGAGGGAAATTTTTATATTTGTACTTCAATTAGTCAGAGAGATTTCACTGACATGGTTCTTTAAATTCATTATGCAATAGCTTATTAAAATATTTATCAAATGTACATAGAGAGAACTACATTACTGCAGCCTTTCTAGAGTGGACAGTAATATCCAGAAGAACAATTATGCTTTCAGATAAGGATTTATGTCTTCATTATACTGTTTGACCTTAGGCTGCACATATTTATTGAATACAGTTTCTTATAACTGCCATATCAAATGTAACCTTAATGATGTTCTACAGTTTTGCAATGCAAATTATAATCTGTTTATGATCCCTGATTGTGAAAATTAAAGCTAATTGCATCTTTTCTATTCAGGGAAACATTACACTTTCTAAGAGGATTTCTTCTCCAAAAAAGCAAGGTCAATATAAACAATTAAAAAGAATTTGTGGCAGAGCAGTCTGAAAATGTAATTTCAAATGCTGTTTATAGGATTCAATTTAGGGGGTCCCCACTGGTTAATTTTTGAAGCACATTTACGAGAACTGCGAGCTTCAGAGAGACATGGAGCTTATTTCTTTTTCATTTATTGAGGACAAGACATAAACTGGCATATCTTTATAAATGTAATACGTTATTCCCACATACTATAAATTATAGTATTCCTGCCATTAACTTTTTCTGATTTTTTCCAAATATGGAATATTGCCTCAAAAAAGAAATAATAATTGCAGGTTGTGCAACAGTAAGTACTGAACCAAGAGCAAGTTTAGGACGCAATAACCTATCCCGAGAAAAGGTCTTGTTACTAGGGTAGAAACCAGGATGTCTTTTTGCTCCTGTCTCCAGCCCAGTTTCTGAAACTATGAGCTTCAAATAAGCATCTTCCTTGTGGATGCTAACTTACAGCAAAGGAACTACTAAGTATTTTGAAGTTAATTCATCACCAGTTATTATTTTCCCTTTGAATCATCTTTTTTCTAGACTACATACATCAAATATTAGTCTTTCATCATATTTCCCTTAATCATTTCAGTTTTATTTCCTTGAACTTTCTTTAACTGTTTGGGTCTTTTTTATAATGAGGGTTTCAAAAATAAAAATGATATTGTAAGTGGTATCTTGTCAAAATTATAGATAATAGTAATAGTATTAATGCCTTCATTTGCAATATATATCCCACAGTATATTTTGCCTTTTTTCATATTGGTTGAATGTGAACTTATTTCTAAGAATCACAATGACCAGTCTCTCGGCGTTAGCAGTAAAGCTGGGTGAATACTAGAAAATATTTACTGTTAATATTTTCTAGAATTCAAAAATGCATTTTGATTTGATCATGTTAACAGACTTTCAAAATTGCTTTCCACAAACATCAGCTCAATCAGGCTTTACTAGCATAACTGTTCATTAGAGGCAAATGGTAACACTGAGTGCTTTAATATTTATGGAATGTGAATTTCAAATTGTACATTCACTTGTAGTATTTAAAATTTGTTCTGTGTTGCTTATTTAAATAAGTCATCCAATCAGGAGATGGAACAATGTTATATGACCGACGTAACTATAAACAACACACTTCAAATTTGAATGTTCTAACACAGAATATTTGCAATGAACTCTTCAAGAGCTACTTATCTATGAATAGATATTCCCTTAAGCACTGCCCTGAACAATGGATGGTGAGCTGGCACCAGTAGAAACTGACTCAGAGACCACTCTGTGTCACAGTTCTTCCCCTGCTACTTCCTTGCTCCAGGTAAGGAGGGAGAGTAATTTGCTGCATGCCTATGCCCGTAACACATTATGCCACAGATGTAGAGGGTAGAAACTAGCCTATTCCTGCCCCTGCCATTCCAAGACAGAAGTATGCAGTGTGCAGCATATGCTGATGCCTATGCATCAGGAGCCAGGATTGGGATAGCCCACATAACAGTATTTTGTTCCCCCTTACTCCCTTGCATAAGGGGAACTACATTTGAGCACCTCCAAGCGTCTGGGTTCATTATCACAATCCTTACCTCACCCCTGGTACTCCCTGCAGGCTAACAACCAACCATTGCAGGTCTTCAGTGGCTTGGTCCTCTGGCCAAGTCATAAAGTCCAGATGAATCCCTTCTGGGGTATTAAAGAGTCCAATAACTAAACAGATTACTTGGCCTCACTGGGGTCTTCAGCCCCAGTTCTGGGTCCTTTAAATTCAGCCCTTTGTAAGGGCTCCCAAACAAGCCATGTTCCCTTTTTGGGGTTTACTACACTTTATCTGTGGCTGGTCAGGGAACCCAGGACCACCCATTAACCCAGATTACCACCAAGGGACCCTATACATAGCCACATGCTGCTTGATTCAATTCATTGCTGCATTTTCCCTGGGCCTCTTCCTACCGGATCCCTTTTAATATCATCCTTATTTCAGGGTTAAGGTTCTTTGGTGTTCTCTCCCTGCAAACCCAGCTAAGGCAAATGCAACCACAAACAAACACTGGTTACCCCTTAGCCAATCCTGAAAAAAACAAGAACACCCTTCCTCACTGTGGACCCATACAGGAACTTGGTTGCAGCTCCTTTTATCTGAGTCTGCTAGGCTCTGACTGGCTATTGCTAGCCCTTGAAGGACCGGACTTTCTAGCTTCCAAGATGGCTGCTCCAATGAGGCCTCATTAGGCAGGCTTCGAGTACTCAACTTTGCTGCTATTTTCCTTCCGCTTTGCTGTTTCCTGGGGTTGGATGTAGCAGAATAGCAGGATCTCCAGGAGGGGCCACAGAGCCAGTACACCCCATCACATACAGGCATGTAGTTCCAATCAGAGTGTCTCCACAAGGAGAAAATTCACAAATATTTTCAAATACATTAGAGGTTTTGGCAATCTTCTTGTGAACATTTCATGAGCTGGACAAAGAAAGAGGAAAATTATACAAAATCTGTAATTTGTTACAAATGGTTCACTTCACCATAGTTAGCAGTATTGAAGGAAAAGGGAACATAACTTGGCTGATACTGACAAAGTCTATGGTTTGTTATGACATGAGGCTGAGTCAATGCATAAATTGATACATTCCTATGGTTTCATGCAAAAAGAATAAAACATATCACTGTAATATTATTGAAATGCAGATACATGATACATCATGTGACTATTTATAAAATATTCAGCTTATTATCCCTTTTTAGTGGTACTATTCTGTCAATGATTTATCAATTAAAAATAAGTAAAAGTATTTTTTTTCTTAACTGCCCACCTCACACACTTGCCCTAGGATCAGAAAATCAAGCTGGGTTCTTTCTCTCTCATTCAGCAACACCAGTAATGAGGATTATGTGGGTCACATTCCAATTTCAGTTAAACCTCTTTTATTGTCCTTTGAGTTCAAGTGGGTTTCATAATTGTAATAATAGGCTACAATAGGTTTACATCATATAAATCAGGGCAGAATTTGCCCTCACACTTGGAAATTAGTTAACAATTTAGTGAATAATGCATGAGAACAAAGGTTATCCAATTTCCTCTTCCAAAACCTTGGCTCTTCAGTACTAACTGGATAACTACTGACTCAGGTAGTATTAGAGACAAGGTGGGTGAAGTAATATCTTTTATTGGATCCAACTTCTGTTGGTGAGAGAGACAAGCTTTCGAGCTTACACACCGCTCTTCTTCAGGTCAGATAGCATTGATTTGTGCTCATCTCTGTGGGCAAGGAGCTAAAGCCTGTGCCCTCTAAAAACCATCTGTTCTTGGGGCAAGAATAGCAATTAACAACTGTCTGGAATTATATGTCCTAGGAGCCCTCTGTTTGCCCCTACAGCAGACCTTCGGGGCTGCTCTGTGTCTCCACAGGTTCTACTACTTACCTTCTCATTTTTCCGAAATCATCTACAGATTTTCAGAGTGACCCATATGTCCCCACCAGAGACCTGTTAACCCTACCACTCTCAGACTGAGTGATGCATCAGGAAATTGGTGAGCTGAAATTCACAGCTTCCTCCTCCTCCTTACATGGGAGGGTTTGATTCTAGTCATCCCATGCTATCCATATCACATTGTATAATAACCCATGCATTATTAATCAATGTCTTTTTAGAAATGGAAAGGAGTACTTGTGGCACCTTAGAGACTAACACATTTATTTGAGCATATGCTTTCTTGAGCTACAGCTCACTTCATCGGATGCATGTAGTGGAAAATACAGTGGGGAGATTTTATATACACAGAGAACATGAAACAATGGGTGTTACCATACAGACCGTAACGAGAGTGATCAGGTAAGGTGAGCTATTATCAGCAGGAGAGCGGGTCGGAGCAGGGGGGGGACCTTTTGTATTGATATTCAAGGCGGGCCATTTCCAGCAGTTGACAAGAACGTCTGAGGAACAGTAGGCAGGGAAATAAATATGGAGAAATAGTTTTACTTTATGTAATGACACATCCACTCCCTGTCTTTATTCAAGCCTAAGTTAATTGTATCCAGTTTGCAAATTAATTCCAATTCAGATTACATATATATAAGCTACATCTTACATAAGATAAGAATTCTGTCATGTAAAAAACAGTAGAGTAAAGACACTGGTAAAAGATGGTATAGATCAGATAGACAATGCTTATCCAACTGTTTAAAATATTGCATGAAGCAACACATTTGCACATTTCAGTTCCTCTGTGCCTAAGGGAGTATCAAGACTGAAGTGAATCTGGGACCTCTCCATGATAAACAAGAGGTTAGTGATAACATGCCAGAGGAGGTAAACTGAAATCTGCCCAAACAGTCTTTAGATAAATCTCTTCACGAGGATTCTCCAACTACTCAAATGAGCCACACAGCTGGAAAAAAATATTATGACTGTGCTAATTTTTCTTCTCATGCTGCAGATGTTCTCACTGCCAGCTCAGCATAGCTCAGTAATTCTCCACAAACAGCTGTCAAGAATATTCATTAAAGATAGGAATCTTTCAGATGGATTTTTTTTTAAAAGTGAACTTTATATTTCAGGGAAATGGAGCTATCTTTTAAAGTTTATAAAGGAGAAGTACCCAGTGCACATAATTCCTGATGTTTCATATTGCAAATCATGTGAACATTTGTACCATTTGACAACAGACTAAGGCTTGCAGACTTTGTCACCAGATGTGCATGCAGGGTTTTTTATATACAAATGGCATATAGGTAGTAACACCCTGGAGTTAAACTTTAGTCTCTGCCTGTTAACTAAAGTTCACAATGCTGGAAATTGAAAAGTGGAAATCGCTCTTCTGTGACAACAACAAAAAAAAGCAATTATAACTCCTGCCCATGGAACATTTTACATAAACCTCATTATGGCATCTGGACAGCTATGACTCCAGTTATTCAATAACCTTTATGAGCTATCTTTTAAAGATTAGCTAGCATCTATTTTTAGCAGAGCACGAAGGTACATTTGCAGTATCTCATTTTAATGTGTTGTATCATTTCTTTCAAACATTTAGCAAAAATCACCAAAAACTTGTGCACCATGCGTCTGATCCAAAGCCCACTGAAGTTAATGGAGAGGCTCGCATAGGCTTTAATTGGATTTGGAACAATCGCAATGCCACTTGGGCACATTCCTAAAGATCATCCCTTTTCCAAGAGGTTTCCAGAGAGGGGTGAGGGCTGCAGTCTGTGTTTTGGGGTCTAAGGTTTTGAGGATAGAATGTTTTTCCCCCCCTGTCTTTGGGGAAGCTGCTGGGTTTATTTGTCTGCATAAATATTTGTATTTTTAATGTGTCAAAGACAGCTAAAGCCTGCAACAAATTTCTCTATGTATGTTTTGTATAAATCCAAATAAATGAATGGATTTGTACTTTTTTGTTCACCTATAATAATTATATGTGAAATGAATTTGAAATCATATGTGAAAAGCCCAACTCCAATCACTTTAGTCTGTGCAACTCACAAATGCATAAAGGTATAATAAATACCCTTCATATAATCATGAGAGTATTTATAACTAAATTGTGTCAGATCTCATATGGAAAAGAAAAGGGTGTTAATGATTAGAAAGATAAAAAGAGGATATTAGATGTTTTTAACCAGGAATAAACAATCTCAGACTTTATAGAGACTCATCTATTATACATGATGAAAACAACAAAGAATAATCCCTCTGAAGCAATTAAATAGGTATTTTGTCAGTACAGTATATGTAACCAAGCCCTGCCAGTGGCTGTCAAGACAACATATGCCCACTGTTGCGTCAGTTCACAGACTGGTCCTGGCAACTACAAGGTACGCCATTACTGTTAGCCAGTAGTTTATGTTTTATAGCCATTCAGTGCTTTAAACTACAGCTTAGAGTATAGGGCCAGATTGTGTCTGCACTGCAAGTGTGTGCAAGAGGCCTCCCCATTTTGGGCTAACCTTGTAGTGACCAGGCACAGTCCCAATCCCTGATTGTCTGAATGCAGGGACTGTTACCTCCTAGGCTACTGCTGCAGCTATCTACCCCCAAAGATTGTGAGGAGAGATGGAACAAGAGTAAGGTTCTACTTTCCCATCCTCCCTTCAGCATCCAGCAGAGCTTGCTAGGGACACAGATGAGTTCAGTGTGCATCCCTTAACATAACATAGTTACTGAGTTTGTGTGTGTGGCATGTCTACAGATAACCCCTAGTAGGTGTGTCTCTTCCCAGAGCAGAAGGATTTCTGAACCATGAAGTAATCCTGGGGTCGGAGTCAAGATCAAGGGAGGGGTGCTTCCTGCCTGGGGCTAGGTGAAGTGAGCAGCAGCAGGAGCAGGAGAGGGGCATCCTCTGCACCCTCTTACAGTAATAAACACACATTTTGTTGTTACAGAGTGCGTGCCTATGTCATCATTCCAGGGCCCCCTGCCTGCTTGTGCTCACCCACAACGGTCCTGCAACGGTCCACTTCCTCTGTGTACTGGGAAGGTCTAAGAGACACTGGGCATGAACCAAAGCCCACTGAAGTCAATTGAAAGCTCCCATTGACTTTAATGAGCTTTGGCTCAGTTCCATTATGAGGCACAAGCCCTGAATCACATAGCATCCCAATGCTCCTGAAGGGACAGTGAATTACTGCATTGCCCGTTATCAGATATAATTGAGCATTCTGAAATGGAGATATTATGAACAATCCCAAGTCATCTGGCTTCCTGCTATTTCCCTGTCTTTAGTATTGTACAAGCCCAGAACCTTTAATTCCAGTTATATGGGGCAAGAAAAAGATAATGCCTTTATGCTATAAACAGTATAGCCCCAGGATTCACCAAATTTGCTCGCTGCATAGCCAACAGCCATCTGTGAGTGCTGAACTCATAGGCCCAGATTTCAAGCACAACCCTTTTCTTCTTCTATGTAAGAATGGGGTCTCAACGCTACAGACACAAACAATCTTTATGGGCTGGACACCCACTGGTGCTACTCAAGTGAATGAAGTTAAACACCTGCAAACAGTTATGCATCATGGGAGCTTGAACAGAAACCTTGCAGTTGCCCTGATGATTGATATTGTTTGGGTCAGTGCAATGCCACCCACGGAGAGCAACCACTACAATTTTTCATTATGTTACAATGTGATTGTAACAGACCATCAAAAGAAATCAGAATTTCCTTTTAAGAGGAGTAGTCTAGGGCCCTGATCGTACAAAGAAGTCCATATTGGTGGATCCCAGAACCCACACAGAACACAATGATGTTCCAAGAAGGCAAAGGGGCCCACTTGAGCAGAGTCAATTGCAGGACTCGGGCATATGTTATCTTTTTTTTCCTCCACTGAGTTGTATCACAATTCTAGAATTTGTCATTTGTAGCAGGACAATTTCATCACTTCCTCAGAAGATTTATCAACACAAAGTTATACAGCAAGATGTGCAATTTACTCTATGGTCAGCTGTTCACAATTCAAGCGTTTCCAATTTCCAAAAAATAAATCCAGATATATGAACACATTCCAGGAGGAGTGCATTATGGACAAAAGATGGCCATCACATTCAGCACAAGAACATTTTTGCTTGCTTATACCATGTACACCTGTCGCTTTTTGGCAATTTACTTACTTAGAATGTTGTGGACTTTACTGCTCTTGTTCAAAATTAGCCTTATAACCATATCTTGGATACAATGCCCATTGTGCAAATAGAAGGCAAAATTCAACACAACTACCAAGTACAGACCCTTTATTATGCTACCTGGTGATAGATTATGTACCCCCTAAGTAAGCAAAGATACAAAGAAAAATGAGCTCAGTGGGCAATTTGTGTTTTTCTTGCAGTGTGGCTGAATATACTGCAGATGGTAAGAGAAAAACAGCCAGCTCATGCTGATAAGACTATTGGAACAAGAACATTGTTGTTCAGAAAGGTAGATTACATTCTGCCCCTGCACTCTGTGTTGGGATATTTTATAAAATCTCTGTGAAGTACTTTGGTCCTTTGCTTGAGTTGGCTATTTGTATTATATCTCTTGAATCAGCAGAGGCCACACATATGTTTCTATCTAGCACCCAGGCATTTCATTTTCTATTTGCTGGATAGACAAAAGGAAAGAGAGAGGGAGAGATTAGTCCACTATTATTAGCTACTTTACTCCCCGCCCTCCAGTAACATCTTGCATTTCCTATTCCCCTGAGGTGTATGTTAGAGCGGCCTCTGAATAACATAAAACATTTTCCAGGTCCATATTTTTAACAGCTATTCAAAATTAACTGAAGCAAACAGAGCACTCTGGTCTGCTGACATCACTCAAAATGTGCTGTGGAAGAACATGGCAAAGTAAGTGGAGTTTTTAGAGACAACAGCTTCCTCCACCTTTCCAGGTCAGGGGGTCTCCTGGCAGTCGAACGAGAGTGGTTCCACTGGGCAAGAGGTAGCAAGATTTGGGGGAGTGGGATGTGAGTGGTGATGCATCCATTGCACAATGTGAAGCCCAGTTATGAGGGGTTCCCTGTGTCTGAGCATACAGGGAGTGTTTGAAGGTGGGTCAGGCTGGGGTTGGAACATCCTCCACAGCCTCCACAGAGCAACTCTGCTATCCATCTGTGACAGTGCCCCCCATAATGATTTATGGAAATGTACTTAACCCATCACACCATCCTTTGCCTTTTGTGGATGTTTCTTTCCTCCCACAGATGTCTCCAGTGCCCAGTCCAGATACTGGGGAATGTATTCATCTTATAGTGAAAACTACATTTTGCTATGGCTGCTTTTCCATTTTCTAAAACACTAAATATTCTTTAACTTATAACAGTTCCACCTCTGGCAGTCACTTTCAGGGATTTACTTTAGTGTAGAGTTATCAAACAACCACAAGCTCCAGGATTTGGGGCTAATTGTTGGTAGCTTGTGAGGTTACCTCCCTACATAGGGTTATATGGGAAAAACATGAGGAAGCCATGTGAGTCTATCAAAAAATAGATACGGTACTGCTATGCAGAGCAGGGCCAAAGAGAACATTCAGAAGACATTATCCTCCTGTAAGAATGTATAGACATAGTCATTCATTTCTGGATCTTACAAAGGAGTCAGTTTTTCAAAGATAAAGATTTGATAAACCTTATTAGAGCTCTGCTGGAAGCTTAAAGGGGATTTACTGAGCAACACACAGAGGAAACAGGCTTTGCCTGTAGTGATTAAAAAAATAACATCTGCCATTGGCTTTCTAGCAACAGGATCTGTTCAAATAACCATTGGAGACAATTGAGGCATAAGCCAGTTTGTCACTCATTACTGTTTAAAACAATTTATAGACACTACTCTCAAAGGGACTAAGCAGTATGTGCATTTTTCACAAGATATTTAGTATCAACAGCTAGCAGCTAGGCATTTTAGAATATGCTTGTTGAGGTTATTCTTTGCTTGCTCTCAGGTTGTTCCTGTGTGGCTTCTGTTTTCATTTTTTTACTTTTAATAAATGTACCAAAACAATTTAATTTCAATTAAAAAAAGACAAAGTATTCTGTGACTTTTATAGCTCATTCTCTGTTTTGGGAAGTACTGACTGCATACACTTAATGATTCATGCACTGTTTAACAAAAAGGTTTGTTAGAAATCACAAGGCATACTATACAATCCACTAATATTCCAGGTGCCTTTGATAGAGAATACAGAACTATTGATATCATAACCATATTCCCATGATGTTGACAAGAATCATTCATTCCCAGATACGTAGTGGAAATAGTACAGTGCTGTTTGTAGAAAAAAAGAAGCTGTATAGTACAGAAGCTGGTAGTTTCTTCCCACTCATAAGGAACTCAGATTGCGTCAACTACATTTATTCACTGGGGTAATATCTGCAGCTACGTTTAGCTGGTGCACATTGTTCACAATAGAGGTTTAAATGATGCCATATTCAAAAAAACAAAAATAGTCTTTTCTACCATCTTTTTTATTTTTTATAAAAGAGCTTTTCTCTTGCAGCTTCTGTAATGTGGATTATTTGTCTCAAATTGTATTCACACTGTTGCTTCAAGGTAAATTACAAGCTACTGCAAAATACTCTTCTATATAGGCTCTTATACTTTCCTCATCCCTTTAATATATGAATGCCTTCCAATAGTGCATTGAGTGGGGGACATGGATCAATGTTCACATCGCACTCCCAGTCAGTACCCGGGCTAGACCAGGGAAGCTAATTATCCAACCAGCAGACCAAAGTTGGTGATGAATCCTGGTCACGTGCAACCTGAAACATGTTGTGCATATGCTAAGAAGCGCATTGAGCAACATGGCTATTTTTTGTGACAATATTGTCCTCATAGATGCGTTACTAAAGATACATTTTTTTTTAGTCTGTAGACTCTTCCTGCCCCTTCACTCCATTGTTGGAAAGTTTTGAGTGAGAATTAGGTTTCCCCAAATCCCATTCCTTCTGGGATGTCTCAACAGAAGTAACAGAACCCAGCAATAAGTTTCCAGTGATTTGCCATGAGATCCCCAATGATACGTACCAGGTGGATCGAAGATTGAATGAGTAGATTGAAAAGGCAGGATGGAAATAGATAGTCAACTGGGTCAGCTGGGTTCCTAGTAAGTTCTTAGAGGGAAATGAGTAGATGGCTACTTGGACTCCCTCCAGAAGACAAGAAAAGGTGCGGGAGCCTGCAGTGTATTGAGGGAAGATAGGCCAGTGGAGAGGTGGATAAGGGTATGGAACATAGTAATTCTGGTCACTGGATAATTCTTCTGATGGCCCTTCCATGGATCAGGGTACTACTGGGGATCTTCCCCACTCCCACTCTCAGAGCCTTGGGGTTGCCATGGGTTTTGGAAATTTTCTCTTCTCTCCTGGAAGCCAAGAGCAAAAGGAGGGCCTGGAAAGCAGCAGCTTCAGTGTTGCCAGGGCCAAGCAGAGGAAAGTTGACAGCACTCCTGAAAAGGGATGGCAGTTGAATACCAATATTTTAAGGTTTTTGCTTCACTAAATATGGTAGTGAACTGAGCTATTCAAATGTCATTGATACAGTCCTGTAATATATAAGTATATGTCAATATCCCTAGGAGCGGTGATGTTAGTCCAGTCTCCTGGTTAAATTCCAAACAGATAGTTACACTAAAATTCCTTTAAAGAAAAGGAATCTTTTTTTGTTGTTGTCCTGAGCTGTTTTGTAGAATGGCGGTATGCTTTTCAAAGGCTGTTGCTTTTCAGTTCAGAGTTGGCTGCATTTCACTGACAAGTAATATATAGGGCTTATTCCTGAAGTAGTACATATATCTGATCAGTCTTTATTCAGGATAAATACCCACTAAAGTCACTTGGGATGAAATCCTGGCTCCATTGACATCAGTGGGAGTTCTACCACTTCAATCAGGGCAAGATTTAACCCTTGGAGTTTTATCTGCATCAGCAATAGTGAAAGCTCATAATAGCTCTGGATTGGACATAGTTTGTTTTTCTGAGATCTTTCCATGAAAAGAACTGTGTAAATTAATCAGTATGTTGTAGTGTGCACAGCACTTTAGGGTAAAGCAGAATAGTGAAAAACCTGAGACGTTTATTTAAATTTACTGATTTTTTTCTTTTTAAATTTTGGAAATGTATTTGGTGCTTATAAGTGGTGCTTGATTTAAAACTCTAAACTGAAATGTATTCTCTATGATTAAAAGTAATGGTTTAAGCAACAGCTATGCAAGATTTCCTCTTTAACAGGTCCCTTGTGATCTTAAATTCTATTAATATATGAATCTATCACACAGCTGAAATGACTCAAATAGAGCTGGTTGGAAATTTTCTGACAAAACCGTTTCAAATCCAAACTTTCTCATGCAAACAGGTGCATTTTGATGAACTTTCACCAAATTGCAGTCACGGTTCTGGTAGACCTGTGCCAGGGATGAGGACCCCAGGCATGTAGGATCTATGGCTCCAGGATAGCCCCACCATACCAGGGTGTCCAGGCTCCCTGCAGTGGAGCTAGGAGACTGGAAGTCCTGCAAGACCTGATTGAAGCCTGGGTTCTCAGGACTTCCAGAAGCCCAGCTCTGAGGCAGGAAGCCTCAAAGGCCCTACTCTAACTGGGGCTTGGCTCATGATTCCAGAGAGGGGAGCCTGGAAATCCTGGGCCCTCAATGGATGGTCCCCTAGTGTCTGTGGTTCTGTGATGGCCCTGTCATGAGAACTTAAACTCTGGTGCCAGAAATCCCCCTGCTTCCAGGCCAGCTGGCTCCCCAGGATGCCAGGAAATAGCAGCAGTGAAACTGACAAAAATTTCACTCAACAGCTGTCCATTCTGGGGACCAAATTTCATTTTGCAAACACCATCTGTCAATGGTTCCAAAATATTTTTACCCCAGAATTTCTGGTTCATGAGAAATGTAAAAGAACGTGGTCTTGTTCTAAAATGAAGCCACATTTTGAAGTGCCAAAATTTCTCTTGAACTGGAAATCAGGAGTTTTGACTGTAAAAGGGTGGAATGTTGTTGCTGCAGTAACATTGTCACAGCTGCTAAGATGTTACAACTGCTCAGTGCTTTTGTCCTTGGAGCTCCACTGTTATCAGCCCTAGCAGAGAGCGCAGCCTGCTAATTCAGCCAACCTCAGTGTTACTCCTAAAGAAAGACCACAGGCACATTCAGAGACAAAGGCACTCGGACAGGTTTATTACCCTCAATGCACAGTCCTAATGATTTGCACAGCTTGCACAAGTACATTAACACATAAGTGCCCCATGGCAAAGAGCAGGTCAGTCAGCTACAGGAGTCTCTGCTGCACCCCTCAGCCACACAAAGGATTAAGACAAGGTACCCCAACATTTATAGGCTGAGACAAACTGGAATAAACAACTTTCATACCACTTTACACGTTTCATGACATCTCTTTGTTACCTCCCCTTATATCTTGTTTCTGATATCTCTATTCACTATTCAGTCAAACTATCTTATCTTGTACTATATTGGGGTGTATCTGAACTACCCATTTGGAATGTATTTACATAAATATCTAGTGCCTATGTTTTAGGAATGCTAGCCACAACTTTGCCACGTTCATGTATGGGACAGTGATCTTATAAGCACCTGCATTAATACACGGCCTGACTTTGGTTCATGGCATGGCCTGACTTGCAGTAATAGCCTCTGGTTCAGGCCTCAGATATTGCACCAGATCCAATGCTCTAGGCTTTCTCTCTTTACTACACTGACAAGCACAAAACTCATGTGGAAAAACAACATCTAGTGGTGTGCAGGGTGATTCAAGCTTCACACTCGTTCATTCATACGTATTGTTGCTTAGAACAGTGTTTCCTAAAGAGTGGGAGGGGAAAGGGGGGCAATGGGGACATGCTTTGGCTTGCAAAGCATAGCAGAGGGGTAGGGAGGGGCATAATGGGCAAGGATCATGGCCCTGCCTGCTCTCTCCATTGGCCTGTGGAACAGGACCATTGCTCAGTGGAGTGTAAGCAACAGGGAAACATGAAAGGCAATTTTAGAAATTCTCCCAGTGCTTCCCTTGGGTCAGGTCCTCAAACTCCCCACCCCCAATATCTCAGAGGTAGGATTCAACTCTTTATGAATAAACTCTTGTTAAGTGGAAAGCGGAAATCTGTAGCATGGAATGAATTCTGATAATACTATAGATTTATTTAGGAGCCCAAGCATGGGTAGTGGTGAATATAAAGGAATTGTCATTAGAGTCTCAGTTTTTTAATAATCCGAATTCAAAAGAGTTGCTACCCGCTTTGACAGTGTATATTATTTGATATAAGTGTTACCAGCTGTATACCTAGTGATTGTTTTAATCATCTCTGTGGTGCATATATGCTTCAAGATACATTTTCTTTATTTGGGTTATGTTGTACAGGAATGGCCTCCTATAGGCCCATTTATATGGTAAAGTATTACTACTAGACGTAGTGGACTGGCAAATGGACTATGGACATGTATGTATAACTAGGGAGAAATGAACACTTCCAGGTGATATAATCTGCTGAAACGGCCATCTATTTTATTTTTATAAAAGGAAGACACACCATTTTTCTCTCCACATTACTCAATTCCCTGTCCTCCTCCACTGAACCAGTGATATTAACCTCATCTCATTTGTCAGCTTCTCACGGAAATTTCCTGTATGCTGCCTCTTACATGTGGAAAGTCCTTTGGGTACTAATACATAAAACCTTTGTCCTCCCCTTCAGATATCTCCTCAAAATTCACTTCTGTCATGTTGCTTTTAAGAAATTGGCCTGTTGATAATGGTTAGAGGGTTAGATGGGAATGATTGACAATTAAAGTACCTAAAATCAATGGGATGAGTTATGGAATAAGGTGAAACT
Organism: Eretmochelys imbricata; assembly: GCF_965152235.1. Classification (NCBI taxonomy): domain Eukaryota; kingdom Metazoa; phylum Chordata; order Testudines; family Cheloniidae; genus Eretmochelys; species Eretmochelys imbricata. The sequence goes on from NC_135572.1 coordinate 128,849,133, forward strand.
CAGCATGAGTAAGGGTATCAGCATCTGGCCTTTTGTGATTAAAAAAATGTCTAATGAAGTACCCAAGATGAATTGCTTTGAAATTTACATTTGTTTAGTTTATGTTTAGGCTGAGATATAACTGGTTGTCAGAATCCTGAGTCATTTCCTAGATGGCAGGAAAAAGCAGGCACTGAGTTTAATCTCCCTCGCAACATTTTAAAGTTTAATTGATAATAAAGAAGCCCACATCTGGTGGGTGACATGTATTGATGAAACAAGAAATCTTGGTAGGCACCCTAACTTTGAAAAGACACCTAAGAATACTTCTACACAGAGGGCTTGTCTACACAAACATGTAGTTCTCTGCAAGCTGGAGTGTAAATCGACCCTGTACTAGCCTACTGTGTGCTATGTGTCCATGTGCTGTCTCACACTAAAAGTTCAGTAGCGTGCTTTAATCTACTCCCATTTCAAAGCACTGTAGATCAAAACACACTAAAGAACACAAACATTTAGTGCGTGACTGGGTAGATTTACACCTCAGCTTGTCATGAACTAAATGTGTCTGTCATTAACTTCACTTTTCTGTCCTCAGCTGTATATGATTTCCAGTCCACCTTGTCCTCTCTGGTCTATAATTTATGCAATTTCTTATTTTCCCTGAAGGTGGGTATATAACGTAACTTTATGTACTAGGACATAAGTCAAGAAAAATATTGAAGCAGAGTTGCTTGTAATAAAAAAAGTGATGTGTATTTTCCTCTCATTTATTTGCAGCACTGTACCATATCTGCATCTCTAGTATGTTTAATTTGCAGCGAGATGCGGCACTGTCAAATAAATCTGCCAATATCCAATCATATGAGTTTTGCACAATATGCACCTGACCAACTTCATCCTATTTTCTTGGCTGACCATATATTTCAACATTTCAAATATCATATGAGCACTTATTTTCTGTCAGTTTATAGTAAGTTTCTTGAAGGAAAAGAATGAGAAATATGTTAGAATCTGTGGATGCAAAGGGTTATACTAGCATCTTTTCAGAACTAGATAACAGATGTGGGAAAAAATATTGGCAAATGATCACCATTCTTTTCATATTTCAAATTTCCTTTCATACCATGAATTTCACTGTTTCTTGACTTCCATTAAAAATGCATAAACTTTTTGATTAGTTTATCACAATGTGGAACCAAACAACCGGGTATGACAGAATTTAATTTTGTTGCAGATGAGCCATTCCCTTGATGCAATGGCTGGGATCATCCAATCAAAGCCTGAGTAAAGGTTAGAAAATGTGCCACGGCGTGTATGCAGGAGGCATTTGATAGAAACATGAATAACCTTATCCCTTCAATGACTCCAAAATGAAAAAGAAATAGATTGAAACAGACCTTGTTCCATGCATCAAAGCTATCTTCAACATTTCCTTTCTTCACTTTTCTGCACCAATGTCCCTCAGTTATTAATTTTTCTAACTAATGAATACAATCTTAAAAAAAAAAACATGACAACATTTCCCTGTCACTTTGGGACAGACATGCAAATCATATTACACAGCATGCCTTTATATATATAGATATAACTGTAGATCTATCTATCTATCTATCTATCTATCTATCTAACTCTAGGTACACCCAATTCTCATCTCTCTTACACTGGTAAATCAACTGACTTCAGTGGAATTATTCCCTGATTCATATTGGCTTAAGAGTGAGGAGAATCAAATACACAGTGTGACTACACAGGCATGTTTATATGGTATATCCATATTGTAACCCTTCTGCCGGCCAGGTGTTGCCAGCAGCAACAAGGGCCAGGTTCAGTATCTAGGGGTTCCTTTTCAACAAAACAACACAAAACTGGCTTGAGCCCCCACCCAATGACCTGGGATAATTACACACCACCCCCTGGGCACCTCTAAAAGGCAATACTTCCCCTCTTGCAAGCACAGAGTCTGAGTGTAGGAAAAACTTTTAATAAAAGGAGGGAATTAACTCAGCATTAATTTGGAAAAAAACACAGTTAGGATTCATAAACACAAGCCATGAGCAAAAGACCCACCCCCAAGTAAGTTGGGCAGTGTCCTTTCCCCCTCAAGTTCTTAAATCCAGCAACCCAAAAGTCCCTTTATCTTGCCCATCCCTTCTTTGTACCCCACTCACAGTTGCTGTCCATGGCCAGTGCAGCCCAAGTGTTCAGAGGTTCATCTGCAAAGTCCATCTCCCACATTGTGGAAGGCAGGAGGGTGGTAAGGAGATATCTTACACTGTGCACTGCTTGGGCACTCGCTTGTCTCCCCAATGGCCGATTGTCTTGCATCTGCTGGGCTCTGCTCTGGCCCTTTCCACCAGCTTCTCTGCTGGCCGCTTGCCATGCCTCTCCGCCAGCTACCTTGCTGGTTGTGCCTCTGCACCAGCTGCCCACTTGCCAAGATGTCTTCAAGGGCCCCCCACACACACACTTAACACAGCTTTCAGAGATTCAGCTGTTAGTGGGGGATCTGCACTGCTGGTGCACAGTAGGCAGTCTCTTGCTATAGAGACACTGTCCCAAAGTTGGTCTAATACTTAGAACTAGGTATCAGTGATTTCAACTCTGCAGCATGTAACAAGACTCTCAATTGAGTCTAAATTAGCTCTTTTATTATACCATGGGGAGAGGAAGGATCAAATGGTGACTAGGACCCTTCAACAGGACAGACACCACCACATACAAGTACCTGTCCACACCCTCTCTCATCTCATTGGGCTTTGGAACCAATGTCCCTTGCCTAGCAAGTGTTGTTCAATTGAGGGTGAGTCCCTCCATTGGAGTATGCCAGATACAGTTCTGCTTTCCTTGGTTCACACAACTCCTTCCCCAATAACAAGGAGACTGGGGATCCAACACCAGCCACAAGTGATCATTTGGACAAGCAATCCCGTCATGCTGAGCACCTAGGTAGGGTGGATGTGTCCATGCAAACGAGATCAGATTCTGAAGTCTTTTTTGACAGTTCACCGCTAGATGTCAGGGGAGAACTCATCCAGACTCTGCTTACAACATTATATATGAACTTATTAAAAGTGATATTCTCTGGGGTCCTGTGTAGAACACTGGAAAAAACTCATCTGTGTGGTAATGTGGCCATTGCTATTGCATGGAGGTTAAAGATGGGGCTGAGCTGCATGGTTTGAATATGGGTGTGGCACTCTGTATCTCTGGGCAATACCCTGGATCCCCACGTTCATCCTTATAATACGATTCTGTGGTATCCAATACAAAGTTTGTCATGTCGGGTGTCTTCGGAAGGCTCATGATGCACGGAGTATTGTTATAGTAATATTATAGTAATGTTATATGTTGTAATTTCATGTATAAGGTTATGAGGCTGAGAATGTGTCCTCATGGACTACAACACACCCAGGCAAAACTCTCCAGGAACAGAGGGGCAGTTCACACCTCACCAGCGCATGTATGGGACAAACCCAGCCCAGCCTCACAGGAACAAAGGACACTGGTCTAGGGAGCAACAAACAATCTGTTGGACTCTCAAGTGAGTTACTCCCCTTCCCTTGGCCACTTTGGGAGTACGATGAGGTAATGCTCACCTGACCCGGGGGGAGGGGGGACCAAGTGGGAAGAAAGAACATGATAAAAGGGAGAGACGTTTGCCATGCTCTTCCTCTCTCTTCAAACTCCATCTACAGACATCACTACCAAGTGACTGAAGCGTTGATCAAAGGGGAGGACCTGGCTGAAGGGCAACCAGCCAGCCTGTGGTGAGAGGCATCTAAGTTTGTTAGGGCACTGAAAGTGCTATGATCAGCTTCAAATGCATTTTCCTTTTATTTCATTTGACCAAATCTGACTTGTTGTGCTTTGACTTATAATCACTTAAAATCTATCTTTTGTGGTTAATAAATTTGTTTGTTTATTCTACCTGAAGCAGTGTGTTTGGTTTGACGCATGTCAGAGGTTCCCCTTGGGATAACAAGCCTGGTGCATATCAATTTCTTTGTTAAATTGACAAACTCATATAAGCTTGCAGTGTCCAGTGGGCATAACTGGACACTGCAAGATGGAGGTTCCTAGAGGCTGTATGTGAACAGCCCAGGATTGGGGGTTCTCACAGCAGAGCAGGATAAGGCTGGCTCCCAGAGTCAAGGATTGGAGTGACCTAGCAGATCACTGGTCCAGATAACACCAGGGGAATGTCACAATGAGATTTTGGTTTTGGTCTGTTTCCAGTACAATTAAATTTGATTTGGAAAGGTGATTATTTTACACTTATGAATACTTAGTAGCTCCTTTCATTCACAAGGATCCTAAAACACTTTGTAAAGTATTATGTCAGTACTGTATCCAGAGTAATCATTTCACTCTCCACTGAAAAGCAGGTACCCTTGGGTGAAATATGCTAATTTTTTCTACTGATTATAAAACTGTATTTTTATTTGATCTTTTAAACTAATATTTCCAGAGGTGTGTTCAAAAAATAGAAACATGAGCCACATACTGAAACGTTGTAGATTTCTTTTGACAGTTTGAAGGAAGTGATGACAAAAGGAAAATGGAATATCCCTTCTTTGGCAAAAATGATTTAAAGAGACAGGCCAGAAAGCACAGAGTTACATAGAAGAAGGTTTCCAATCCCCCATGGTTAGTCCCTGCTTTTCCATCTTTATTCAGAAGGACTCAAGTCACTGCCAATTCAGGCACCAAATCACTTAAGCATATCCTTATGGCCCATTTCATGTCGGCCGTAGGCAGCTGGGATCAGGTGACAATGCAGGAGGAAAATGAGTCATTGAGCTTATTTTCTTTAAATATGTGACTAAAAGAAACCAGACAAAAAATAAAGCAAAGTAGCAGGGCAAAAGCGAACAAGCCAAATGAAAAGAAGAAGAAACAGAATATAAATAAAAGTTTATTAAGTAAAAGGGGGGAAAAAAAGATATAAAAGCCAACAGGGCATCACTACTATTTTCCTATTGACCCATCTAATTTCTTAGCTGTGTAAGACAAATAGCAGGTCACCCTTCGGGGATCAAAGTATAAATTTTATTATTATAATGACACCAACATAAAAGTAGATTCTAATTTAACACTTCATTAACATGGTGAGGAAGCTTCACAAATTCAAAAAGAGTGATATAATGGAGTACTTAGACAAACAATGCTGATTTTGTTGAAGAGGGGTCTCAGTCTAATGTATGAATATTATAGTTGTATTTCTTTTTAACTTAAAAGAAAATAAGGGTTTTTTTTTATGAGTTGTAGACTTCCCCCTGAAAAGCTGTGAAACCAGACATATTTCACTTTGCCGATATCTGGAACTGAAAAGAGAAACGGAGTGGAAAGCTAAGACCCAGCTAACCAGTCTAGTTTCACTGAGTGAAATGCAAAAATTAAACCAACAGTTCAAAATGTGAAAAGAATATAAAATATTCTGACAAATAACCATTACTGTATCAACAACTCATAAAATGAAGAAATTAATCTGAAAGAGAATTATAAGAATTTTTTGAGCCTGTTCCTTTAAATTGAGATGCAAGGCAGACACTTGCTGGATTCAAGCTGACATCTGTGGTCAAGACTGTTAACATGTGGATGCATAGTCAACAGACTCGAAAAAAGATCAGATAGCCTTGGGAGGGGGATGCTTATTGGAAACATGATGTAAAGGTGAGTGGGGAATAGCTATCCTGTTTATTCATGGAAAACGACCAAAAACAAACAAACAAAAATAACAGATCACTAACTGCAAAAGTGAAGATCTGACCAGCAACGTTAACTAAATCATGTCACATAATTTTGGAGTATTTTCTTTTAAAATATATAGATACTATGTCATTGTGATTGTGGTTTTAAATAAATATTGCAAAATATACTTGATTCTCAACTTGGCTATGTTAAATGTAAGGACCATGGTTTTTTTGCTTATTTTTCCCATTTCCTGACTTATTAAAAGCACAAACTGTGTATTAATACAAACTTTGTATGAGTGGAATTACATAAAACCTTACATATTGTAACAGGAGGCCCTAAAAAACAAACACATTTGTATCTTGACATATTTCCCAGAGCAGCAATGCAACTTATTTTTCTGTAAGTCCCAGAAATAATATTAAGCCAGACACCATGAATAATGTAAGAGGATTATTTCTGGCATTCAGTGTCTGTGAATACTATATTAATAGTATGTACTCTTTTAAAAATGATTGAATGATATCAATAATGAACTGACATTGAGTCTTTGTGAAACCAAAATGGTTTCTCTCTCTAAATCTAATATTATTTTTATGTATAAAGATGCATTACGATCAATGAGGTCCCTTGGAGGATGAAACATTGGCTTTTTCTTTGTTTTATGCTAGTCAGTGGTCATAAGTGAACCTTTGTGATGGTCTATAAAAGTCATAGTGATGTAAAATGATATGGTACATAAAACATTGAAACACATGTGAACAATGCCAGTAGAGGACACACCAACATCCTCCCCACCTCTTTTCCAGAGGAGAGGTTGCCTTATGGTTATAGATTTCAAAACTGCAGAGGAGACACAAAGAAGGCTAAAATAGCAATTTTTCTCTTCTTTCCTGTTCTAAAGTTACTGCCAGATACATGTTTGTCTTTGTTTCCTTTTTGGGATGAAGTGAATGGAACACTTATAGATATATTCATTATACAACCCTGAATTAGAGCACTTTATCATCCCTGAAAAAGACATTTTATAATCCCTATAGCATTATAATCCCTATAGCATTTGTGAGTAAAGATTAACTCAGTAGTTAATACAGAGATGTGTTTTCCATTCTAAAGCCCTTTCCGATTTTTCATGGGTTTCTCAAAAAAAACCCAAAACAACCAAAACATTGCCCAAACCTATTAGCCACATTTCCTTCCTCGCCTTGTTCAAGTCCTTCCTCAAACCTCACTTCTGCCACAAAGTCGAGAAAGTGTAAGAACAGTTGGTAGAGATAGATGTCAGAGGTGAGGGTGGCATGGTATGCTATGGTAATGTTTTCTCATTTATGGTAACAGAGAACAAGTTACCAGTGAGCTTCAGAGAAGAACAGACAATCTGGCTCAGCAGTACACACCATTAGTGTGGGACCAATGAGTCCATGTCATATACACTTAAGTTCAGACCTGCACTGGACGTTCTTCAGTAGGACTCCCAATACCCTGAAGGGTGCCACAAATTATAAGCCACATCTAAAATACCATTATCATCTCTACCAAACTTTAGAACACATGTAAAAGATGAGCACAGCACTACAGGAATGCAGTGAGTTCTTACTAGTTAGTGAACATTTCTTGTAGTTGACTTTGTTACCCAGCAAGATACATGCATCTCAGCAGGAATTTAAGTGTTTAGGAATCACATCATTAGAAGATTTTGGATGATACACCTCTAGACTCACACTGGGATACATTTCTGCTTTAGTAAGGTTGCCAGTTACATGAACAGCTATGTTTGCAGCACAGATTAATAGCCCTACCTTTAGGAAATTAGGAAAGTCAGAAAGAACTTAATAAAGCTTTCAATTAATGTAAACTTCTTATTAGGTAATTCCAAGAACTAATAGTGGGCCAATTCTACCTTGACCCCATTGACATTAATGAAACTGAAGTAGATTTAGGTCAGGGCAGAATCCAGCACATAATGCATGTTGTCATTATTGCAACACACACCAAAAACTATTTCAACTATAATGACATTAGTACCAGTGTTATACAGATATGTGGTATTCCTGTAAAAAACCCCAGGAAATAGAAAGACCTTAAGAGACACGGGAACACTAAGGTTATCTTTCGACTGCTTGATGACTGGTCACACAGGCTATTATATAGATCAAACTCTGCCTAACTTTGCCAGTGTATACTGTCACCTCTCTGCTAAGTGGTAGGACATGTTAAAGTCTCGTATGTCTGTTTCCCACTGAAGGAGAAAATAAATGATGTAAAGTCGGGGTATTTTCTTAGTATAACTTATTTTATTTACGCATATACACTAGTCTTGAAAAGAGGTGATGGCAAATAATATGTAGGCAATTGCCTCTTTCAGGAATTTCAAGCACAAGCCAAAGCCTGGTTCCCAGGAAACAACTCTGTACCAAGAGCTGATTCTAGTTTGCCACAACAACTCACAATGAAACTACATCTTAAAACTAACAATACAGCATTTCTTCAAAGACTGTCTACAACTAAGAAAAATAACTTAAGAATGATGGCCTAAATTCACAAAAAGGATGTAGGTGCCTAACTGCCACTTTAGGTGCCTAAATCCCCAAATCAGACCCCACTGGGATTCACAAACCCCCATTCAGCTGCCACTGAATTGTGTAGGCACCTAAATTCTCTTGAAGCCTAAGTTTTGCAGCAGTCCAAACTCTGTAAGTGCCTATGTGTCTGCCTCTGCACATGTGCACTGCAGCCCCACTCAATGCATCCAGCTACCTAAATCCCCAGAGCAACACACAAATTGGGAGAACATACGTGTTCCTCCACTGAACTCACCTGCAGGGCCCAAGCTAGTAGACATGTTGGGAAGTGGGTAAGGAAGACATCTCTCACAATTTTAGCTCAGTATTTAGGGTGCTCACCTGGGCGGTGGGAAACCCTGAGTCCAAGACTCTTTCCCAACTGAGGGGAAGAAGGGATCTGAATAGTGATCTTCCACCTCTCATGGGAGGGCCACAACCATTTGGGTACAGATTTTCTGATGTGGGACTCCCTCCATCTCTCCTGTTGAAGCTGTTTCACTGTGAATAATTTAAGAGTTTATTAGAACAGGAGGACTGGATTCTGGGTTTTCCACCTCCAAGGTGAGTTCTCTAAGCCCCTGGCACTGTTGTTCTCTCTCTCTCTGCACAAGGACTCTTTCATTAGTTATTCACAGTGGAACAGCTTCAACAGGAGAAACTGAAAGAGTCCAACATCAGGAGATTCTCTAGCCCAGTACTTAGGGCACTTACCTGAGAGGAGGTCCTTTCCAACTCTGATATTCTATGATTCTATTTGCAGCTGAGAATCCCAGTTGGAAGGAAATGTATGGACTTAGGCAACTTAGAGAGGCAGGACATAGGATATACCCCTCACCTTGGCATGTCCCATTGTCTAGCATAGGCAGGAAGCTCTCTAGCATCCTGGTTTTTATGGATACCATTCCAAGACGATGATCTCTTCCCTTTCAGTGATTTTTTCCAGTGCCCAAAAGTTAGACATAGTGAATGAGCATCACCGAGCATAAGTCTGCTTCCGAATCTAGCCCTTGCCATCTCATAACTTCTGCCATTACAATAATTTACAGATGGAGATTCATTTATGTTCTTGGCTTTACTGGAAGTCAAATAGGAGGCCAATTAGTTTAATGGATAATAAATAATAATAACAATAACAGAAGTGTTGTTCTGCTCAGAAAAAAAAAGACTGAAACATCATAGTGTCAGGTTTTTTTGTTTCTCAATAAATTTGTATCACCTATGCTCAATCTACAAGTAAAAACTTTTTTTTAAAAAAAGCAGCATTCCGAACAGGGTAGTCATATGGCCCTAAGCACTGAAAATATATTTTCCAGATCTGTTCCTTTGTCTTTTTCACTTTTCCGTGCTATAGCATTCTATCCGGGAGCAAGCTGTCTCCCCAAATGTCATTGAAAGTCAATGGTAGTTAGGTGCCCAACTGCCATACGTACCTTTGAAAGTATTCATCAATGTAGATCGGTTTGGCACATGTGTAACCTATAAACTTTGGTTACACAAGTACCCACTAGAATTCCATTTTACTGCAGGAACAGTGAGCAGGTTCAGTCTATTTTGACAGTAGAACTCCCATATGTGGATAATAACACATAAGATAAATATGCAAATTTAGACAGTTGTGGATGCCCATACCCTGAGTTGCTCCAGGTAGCAATAAAGACACCACAAGTAGTAAAGCTGCTCAGACTAAAAAAAAAATAAAATAAATAAATCTAAGTTTATAAGATGACAATTTGAGGGTTAACAGAGACTCCTCATAAATCTAAACCCAACTTTATCAATACAGTAAATAATATGCAACCAAAAAGTCAGAGGTCCAGTCTGCTGTGCATAACAGTAAGGATGGGATTTTCCAAAATGCTCAGCCTTGGCCTAACTTTGCTCCTATTGAAGTCTAGGGTAGTTTTACCATTTACTTCAGTGTGAGTGGTCAGTCAACACAGAGCACTGATCCCACCCTAAATATCCCTTGACACTACTGGAGGATTTTTTTCCTTTTTGTTGGGCAGCTTGCAATTTGGCTGATGACTTTTTACCCATGAGGCAGCATTTCAGTGCTGTTGTATATTCTCATTTGTAAAACGCTTCTTATATAAGTGCCACAGTGTATACATGTGACTAATCAATATTATTTCTTTTGTGACTGTAATTTCTGATTAGTATTAAGATCTCTAAATATAAACAATAATATTATTTTACCATTTCTCACAACTCCTTTGTAGCTTGCATTGTTTACAGATCTATCTACAGATAGATTCTAAAGCAGTTATTGATAAAATACCAAGACACACCCAGTGTAACTGAAGTAACGGGCAAAATTACTGTGGTACACTTGAATAATGTCTATGCAGTATTTTTTATAACAACTATCTTTTATAAGTGCTAAATTTAGCACTTTTCCAAGTAGGACACGTATAAACTTCAAAGGAGCTTTGAAATCAGTTCCTTATCACACAGATAAACAATCACTCCTGTTGTTTACACTAGAATTGCCAATACAAAAAGCAGTGGTTTACAATAATGATAATAGGTTTCAGAGTGGTAGCCGTGTTAGTCTGTATCAGCAAAAACAAGAAGGAGTCCTTGTGGCACCTTAGAGACTAACAAATTTACAGAGCCAGAAGGGTACCCAGAAGTCACCTATTACAAGACAGGCCCAACAAAGAAAGTAACAGAATGCCACTACCCATTGCCTACAGCCCCCAACTAAAACCTCTTCAGTGCATCATCAAGGATCTACAACCTATCCTGAAGGATGACCCCTCACTCTCACAGATCTTGGGGGACAGGCCAGTCCTTGCTTACAGACCTCCCCCAACCTGAAGCAAATACTCACCAGCAACCACACACCACACAACAAAAATACAAACCCAGGAACCAAACTCTGCCACAAACCCCGGTGCCAACACTGTCCACATATCTATTCAAGGGACACCATCATAGGACCTAACCACATCAGCCATACCATCAGGGGCTTGGTCACCTGCACATCTACCAATGTGATATATGCCATCATGTGCCAGCAATGCCCCTCTGCCATGTACATTGGCCAAACCAGACAGTCCCTATGCAAAAGAATAAATGGACACAAATCTGACATCAGGAATCATAACATTCAAAAACCAGTAAGAGAACACTTCAATCTCCCTGGTCACTCAATAACAGACCTAAAAGTGGCAATTCTTCAACAAAAAAACTTCAAAAACAGACTCCAACAGGAAACCGCAGAACTGGAATTAATTTGCAAACTGGACACCATCAGATTAGGCCTGAATAAAGACTGGGAGTGGTTGGGTCATTACAAAACCTAAATATTAATTTCCCCCTACTGTTAGTAACATCTTGTCAACTGTCTGAAATTGGCCACGCTCATTACCACTTCAAAAGTTATTTTTGCTCCCTTGGTATCTTACTGTCAATTGAATTGTCTCATTAGACTGACCTCAGAGTTGCTAAAACAACTCACATCTTTTCATTAATTTATACCTGCTCCTGTATTTTCCACTCTGTGCAGCTGATGAAGTGGGTTCTAGACCATGAAATAAAGTTGTTAGTCTCTAAGGTGCCACAAAGACTCCTCATTTTTTTAAAAAATAATGATAATAATATTCTAGCAACCTGAACGTCAGATAATATTTAGTAAGTACCTAAAAGTCAGATTTGTCAGGAAAGCACTAGAGATAGTAAAAAAAAAAAAAAAAAGAGGAAAAAAAAGAATTTCCAATTTACTAGAAACTGCAGAAGCACCCACCTCAGTATGAGACTGTACAGACTTTCAGAATGATCTAGTTCACACAGGGCATGCCAAATGCTTACAATAAGAATTAGCATATATGTTTTCATTGTAGTACTGTATCACTAATCTCATAAAAATGTTATTCCTATACAAGTAACTTGACATTTAGTTTTATAGAAAAGGAAAATATTAAGACTCTCACATTCTATATCATTAGATGTAAGTACATCATGGATCAGATGCTCCAGGAGAAAGGAAAGGAAACTGGAGTAAGAGTGCAATTATGAAGAGGAAGAAAGGAATGAAAGGAAAGAGGAAATGAAAATAAGTAAATTTGCCCATGTGCTGTTGAAAACAATTAGTTACACTCTACTGGAAGTATATGATGATGATTAACAAGAATTATTTGTCATAAGAGTAAACAAAAAGAGTCTTTGTTATTGCTTACAATACTATGTTCATTAGCTCACACGAAATGCTTAATAAGCCTCTTCAAATCAAATATTTTACCAGGTATTTTAATTCCTGATAGCTAGGCAATGATGAAATAAATTACAGGTTGGCCTTGCGTGATTTAAACTTGGTATGAGATTTGCCACAAACAAAAGAAATATTCCTCTGTTCTGTTCCTTTCTGCATCATTTACTCCCTGCAATTCAGTGCAGATTAATGTGTTCAGAGACTGATTGCCATAATTACTGTGCCCTGCTGCTACACTGTATTATGCAAACAAATGAACACAATGGAAAAAAAGAGAGAATGGACGAGGTTTGTTAGGTTGCCCCAATGTCCCTACCTAAAGCGTCAGAGTGAGAAGAAAAATTTAATCTGTGAACCTAATCTGAGTGAAGTTGCTGAAGGTGTGTATGCTTCTCATTTCTTCCTCTTTCACATTCCTCTTTGTAAAGATTAAAAAACAAAACAAAACAAACAAACAAAAATTGTCCTCAATATTCTGCTACTACACTGTTTTTGGGTAGAGATCATGTGGTATATTTTCAAAGGCACAGATGCCTAACACATTAACTTCCAGTTAGTGTTAAGCATCTAAGTGCCATTGGATTAGTTATGTCCTTGTCTATGTTTGAGTAGCAGTCAATAGATAACACTCACACCCACTTCCCTGCAAGAAAAGAAATCCTTGTTAATGTTTATGTTATATCTTTACTTTTGTCGGCTTAGCCTAAAACAAAAGTAAGATACTATGATGATGAGAATAGACCAGGAGTCCACTGAAGTCAATAGAATAATTCCCATTGACTTTAGTGGGCTGTGGATAAAGCCCATTGTTGTAAGTAGAGATGATTCCCACATCAGATGTGGACCCCCCTGAAGATCTAAGGAGTCCACATGGAAATCATATAGCATTAACTCCATTGTTTTGTTAAAATTGGTGATTTATGCATATGCCAACTGTTTAATAAAACACTTCTGCTATATCCTACCCATGGTTTCCCTTTTCAACACGCTAGGTGAAATCAAAACTCCCATTGACTCCAGTGGGGTCAGGATTCAAAGCTATCTTGCATGTTGTTCCTGCATTTGCCAGATGGCATGACATCTATAGTTAAGATATGACCCCAGCAGAGGTTAACAATAGATGCATCAATATTGTAATGAGGGTTGATATTTATGATGTTTATGTGATGAGGGAATAACATTTGCTCTGGAAAATATTAATCTGATTTATTTATAATGAATTTTCAATGCATCATGGATTTTTACTTTAATGTTCTTCATACTTATGTCCTTTAAAAAGTTAGAAAAAAGTAATTTTGGTAAAATGGAAAGGTGCAGATTCCCACACAATTACATCTTGGGAATAACATCCCTGGACATCATAGCTGCTTATACAGCTGTTTCTTTTTAAATAAAGTGTTCCTCAAATATTTTCTCAATTTAGAGATAAAGCACTGAATTTCTCACTAAATAACTTAGATAAATTTGAATCTTGCTGTCACTTGTTTAGCTTTCTAGGTTTCTGTGTGAAGATAGGAACTTAAATTGGGATTTCCTCTTTTTTCATCTTTATTTCTTTGAATGATCATTGAGGAACAAAGTTTAGTCATGCTTTTGTCTCAGACCCAGTTTTTAAAGATATTTTGGTGTTGTTGTGATCAGCATTGCAAACCTGACTAATTTAGGAGCCTACATTTTGATTTTGAAAGGGATTTAGGCACTCAGAGACCTAGATCCCATCACCTCTCAATGGGATTTTGGCTCCTAGGTGCCTATGTTTGAACATAAAATTTAGGTTCCTAATTCAGGTAGGTGTTGTGATGCTGTGTGCAGAAACACCTAAATAACTTTAAAAGTCGGCCTCGTTTTTTTTAAGTACCATATAAAAAGAACAGGAGTACTTGTGGCGCCTTGCAGACTAACAAATTTATTTGAGCATAAGCTTTCGTGGGCTACAGCCCACTTCATCGGATGCATAGAATGGAACATATAGTAAGAAGATTATATATATACATACAGAGAAGGTGAAAGTTGCCATACAAACTGTAAGAGGTTAATTAATTCAGATGAGCTATTATCAGCAGGAGAAAAAAACTTTTATAGTGATAATCAAGATGGCCCATTTAGACAGTTGACAAGAGGGTGTGAGGATACTTAACTTGGGGAAATAGATTCAATATGTGTAATGACCCAGCCACTCCCAGTCTCTGTTCAAACCCAAGTTAATGGTATCTAGTTTGCACATTAATCCAAGCTCAGCAGTTTCTCGTTGGAGTCTCTTTTTTGAAGCTTTTCTGTTGCAAAATTGCCACCTTTAAATCTGTAACTGAGTGGCCAGAGAGGTTGAAGTGTTCTCCTACCAGTTTTTGAATGTTATGCTTCCTGATGTCAGTTTTGTATCCATTTATTCTTTTGCATAGAGACTGTCCTGTTTGGCCAATGTACACGGCAGAGGGGCATTGCTGGCACATGATGGCATATATGACATTGGTAGATGTGCAGGTGAACGAGCCCCTGATGGCGTGGATAATGTGATTAGGTCCTATGATGGTGTCACTTGAATAAATATGTGGACAGAGTTGGCATCGGGCTTTGTTGCGAGGATAGGTTCCTGGGTTAGTGTTTTTGTTGTGTGGTGTATGGTTGCTGGTGAGTATTTGCTTCAGGTTTGGGGCTGTCTGTAAGCGAGGACTAGTCTGTCTCCCAAGACATAAGTACCATATGTCGTTTCCATAATGTAAGAAGTCTGCTGCAGATCTCAGAGTTCAAAGCACATTGGGGAAGATTCTCAAAGGCACAAAATGGCAATAATGTGCCTAACTTCCATTTGTACCTATGACAATTTCCACCACTATGTTTGTGTGTATTAGGTTTCTATTACTGGAATTTCTCTATATGCTTCTTAGTGATTCCTAAAAATATATTGTGACCTTTATATGCATTACTGAATTGATCTTTGGAAAATTAATAAATAGTACATTCAAAAAGTAATAAAGAGATTGAGATGAAACAGCAAGAATCTCAGTAAATGCATTCTTGAGTTAAGACACTGAGATATTGCAAAGCCATTCTTCTGCCTTAGGGAGCTCATGCATTAAAGTAATTGGCAGTCTGAGTGGACTCAGATAAGTAAGCATATTGTCCCTTACAGGATTAGAAGAAAACGATGTCTGTTTTATCTAATTGCATCCTGTGAGACCTATACCTTACTTAGATTCATCACTTCTTTCTCATGCATTAAACTGCAGGCCCAGATTAACTGCTCATGTGTCACTTATAATTTGCTGACAACATGGCAAAATTAAGTTAGAGCCTTCTGCTATTGGTTTAGAATTGTACAAAAATATTTGCTTTAGCATTATGAGACTGACTGTAAAATGCAAACTAGCACTTTCACAAGACTGGCAGAGAAATGTAGGTAGGTCTGCAAATGTGTTTAAATTAAATAAAAATACAACATTGAAGTGGCATATATTTATTGTCAAAATTTTAAAGAAAGTCAAGCCACTGACCAGGTGGAAGTCACCAGCGAAACACCTGGAAATAGTTTGTTGACATGCTAAACTATCTCCCGACAGCAGTAGCCTGTTCTGCAGGTGCATCGAGAATATTTTCTTCCATTTTTTCCGGCTATTCAGTTCCACGACCACTTCATTTGAACTTGAAAAAATAACTGAAAATTGAAAAACAGAACAAAACAAAAAAAACCAGGAAAGTTTGTTTTCCTTTTCCAGTCTATTCATAAAATCAAAGGTCTGGGAGGACCAATCTACTAGGTGCAAAATCTTGAAGGACATGGGGTACTTCTAGATTGCAAATAAAAACCTGCAGCTGGCCCATGCCAACTGACTTGAGCTGGCGGGGCTCGGCCTGCGGGACTGTTTCATTGCAATGTAGATTATGGGCTTGGGCTGCAGCCTGAACTCTAGGTCCCTCTCACCTGGCGGGGTCCTGGAGCCAGGCTACAGCCCGAGCCCAAACATCTACACTGCAATTCAACAGCTCCTTAGCTCAAGCCTTAGGAGCCTGAGTCCATTTGCATAGGACAGCCACAGGTGTCTAACTGCAACGTAGACATACCTGTGGTGACCAGTAACAATCAGTTCAATTCACTAACGACAGATAACACTGCCTTTGTTTACTAAATCCATTAGTTTTAAAGGCCAAAAAAAGTTGGAGGGGAAACAGAGACGCAGACAGGGGAAGTGACTCGTACAAGGTCAGTGGCAGAACCAGGAATAGAATGCAGGTTTTCTGAGTCCCAGTCCAGTCCCCACTTGCTTCATATCTATCTATAATTCTGCCAGCTGCATGAATATGGTATAAAGGGTATGGCAGTAAAGCTAAATACAATGTAACATAATTTAAAATGCTTAATGACATATTATGTTTGTATGAATGACTGTTTAAAATGGGTTTTGTCAACAAAATCTAGGCAATTATAGAGCATTTTCATAGCTACTTGCTGAGTACGAGTCAACAAATCCATTACAATAAATTAAAAGCCTGAACTCCACATAGGCATAGGTGTTCTGTTACTCTACAAATGCATATAGAAGGGAACAAATGAATGAAGCAACTCTGTGCCTCTAATGGAGCTGAAGAGTCCAAGTACTCCTTACTTATCTCCACTATGGTCCTCAAGACCAACAGAGGAACAGAGTGGGCAGTAGGTAGCTCCAGACATAAAGCTAGGATCCAGTACCCCAACCTTTGTACCCTGTTGTGACAGAGGAGCACAGGGGGTTCACCACTCTGCGTCAGCAACTTTTTGACATACACACTATACTTAACACACAGTTGTCATGATATATATCCCAAAGATGGCATGTAATGTATCACTGAAAACATAACCCACTGAGCATTAATATGTTTGCATATATATGTACAGTAAACCCACAAAGGACTTTATAGATATTGGCTGGAAATATTTGAATAATATGTGATTTAAAGGTCTGAGCGAGTTGATAAACAGGTTTTCTGCAGCCAAAGGAAAGAGCCCAACATCTCAAACTAGGTGTCACTTCATTTGTATCAGAGTTTGCAGGAAAAAAATCATTTGCATTGTAAAAATGACCAGCGGTAGAGAAGACAGCATGGAGTCTACACCAGACAGTATAGTGTCCACACCCAACAGAGAAAAGGAGCTTAGTCTGGGATTACTTTTCAAAAAATACATTTCAAAGGTTTATTGGGACTATAAAAAAGGGGAGAGAACCCCCTAGTTGTCTATTACTGGGCAGATACAAGAGGCCAGAACTCTTTTACAGCTGATAAAAGTGGATCCTTCAGCAAAGGGGGTTGAAGTCTCTGGCAACTGAAAATAGGTGAGAAAACTGATTAGCCCAAGATTGTAATTTTCTGAAATTAAGTTTTAGCTTTCAAAGTGTATTTTTAATATTACTTGCTCATAATCCTTTCTATCTTTATTCCTTATAAACTCATAGACTTTACAGACAAAAGGGATTTTCATGATCATCTAGCCTGACCTCCTGCACATTGCAGGCCACAGAACTTCACCCATCACCTCCTATAATAGACCCATAACCTCTGACTGAGTTACTGACGTCCTCAAATCATGATTTAAAGACTTCAAGTTACAGAGAATCCACCATTTACTGCAGTTTAAACCATCTGTGCCCCAGGCTGCAGAGGAAGGCAAAAAAAAAACAAAACAAAACAGTATCTCTGTCAATCTGAGCTGGAGGAAAATTCCTTCCCAACCCCAACTATGGTAATCAGTTGAACCTTAACCATGCCAGCAACAACTACCAACCAGACATCTGGAAATATTTCTCTGTAGTAACTGAGAGCACTCCCCGTGTAGTGCGCTATCTCCAGCCACGTCAGAATTTTTGCTACTAGCAGTTGCCAATGGGCCACATGCCATTGTAGGCAGTCTCATCATACCAACCCCTCCATAAATTTATCAAGCTCAATCTTGAAGTCAGTTAGGCTTTTTGTCCCTTTTGCTCCCTTTGGACGGCTGTTCCAGGATGTCACTCCTTTGATGGTTAGAATCCTTCATCTAATTTCAAGCCTAAACTTGTTGATGTCGAGATTGTATCCATTTGTTCTTGTGTCAAAATTGGCACTTACCTTAAATACTCCTCTCCTTCCCTGGTATTTATCCCTTTGATGTATTTATAGAGAGCAAGCATATCTTCCCTCAGCCTTTGGTTAGGCTAAACAAGCCAAGCTCCT
Source organism: Eretmochelys imbricata (assembly GCF_965152235.1). NCBI lineage: Eukaryota > Metazoa > Chordata > Testudines > Cheloniidae > Eretmochelys > Eretmochelys imbricata. The sequence goes on from NC_135572.1 coordinate 128,867,769, forward strand.
TGAGTTTCCTCTCATGAGGAATGTTTTCCATTCCTCTGATAATTCTAGTAGCCCTTCTCCACACCTGTTCTAGTTCCAATTAATCTTTCTTAAACATGGGAGACAGGAACTGCACACAGTATTTCAGATGAGGTCTCACTAGTGCCTTGTATCGTGGCAATAACACTTCCTCATCTCTACTAGAAATATCTCACTTGATGCATCCTAGGACTGCATTAGCCTTATTCACAGCTGCATCACATTGGTGGCTCACAGTCGTCCTTTAATCAACCAGTACACCCAGGTCTTTCTCCTCCTCTGTGGCTTTCAACTGGTAAATCCCCAGCTTAAAGCAAAAAATCTTGTGTTAGTCTCTAAGTGCATCATCTTGCACTTTGCACTATTAAATTTCATCCCATTTCTATTACTCCACTTTTCGAGATCATCCAGAAGTTCTTGTATAATGTTCCAGTCCTCTGTATTTGCAATACCTCCAAACTTTGCGACATCCATAGATTTTATTAGCACACTCCCATTTTTTGTGCTAACATCATTAATAAAAATGTTAAAGAAGATTAGTCCCAAAATTGATTGCTGAGGAACTCCATTTGCAACCTGCCTTCAGCCTCACAGTTCACCCTTTAGCCTTTGTAGTCTCTCCTTTAACCAGTCCTTTATCCAGCTTTCAATTTTCATATGAATCACCATCTTCTCCAATTTAACTAATAATTTCACAACTTTCTCCAACACCTTTCTGATATCCCGGGAGATTGTACCTGTTGCATTGCCTTTGTCTAAAAAATCAGTTATCTTCTCAAAAGGGGTGATACCTCTATGTTAACTACTTTCTGTTTCAAAATGTGTTCCAAGACCTTGCATACCACTGAGGTCAAACTAACAAGCCTGTAGTTTCCTGGATCACTTTTTCCCCTCTTTCTTAGAAAGAGGCACTATATTAGCAATTCTCCAGTTACTGGGTACCATGCCTGAGTTTATAGACTCATTAAATATTCTTGCTGTTGGGCTTTCAATTTCATGTGCCAATTTGTTTGATATTTTTGGATGGAGATTATCCAGACCCCTGATTTAGTCTCATTGAGCTGCTTGAGTTTGACTTCCACTTCAGATGTGGTAATTTCTACTTCCATATCCTCATTCCCAAGAGCCACCCTGCCACTAAACCTAAGCTCCTCATTACCCTTATCAAAAACTGAGGCAAAGTATTTGTTTAGGGGTTGGGCCATGCCTAGATTATCTTTAATCTTCAGACCGTCCTTAATGCTTATTTGTCCCACTTCTTCTTTTCTTGTTTTCATTTTAATTATATGGCTATAGAACTGTTTATTACTGGTTTTATTTTCTGTTGCAAGGTCCATCTCTGCTTGGCTTTTGGCAGTTGTCACTTTCCCTCTACACTCTGTCAAAACGTTTGTCATTCAGCGGTGTTAAAAAAATACCTCCCCGCCCCCCCAAAAGACAAAAGTTTTGCCTCCGACAAGTGCTGGTGTGAATAGTGCTTTGTCGGCAGGAGAGCAATCTTGCTGACAAACAGCAGCTCCACTACATGCCTTTTAGTGGCACGGCTGTAGAGACACAACCGTGTCCCTAAAACCTGCATAGTGTAGACATAGCCTTAAAAATCCCATTATGTGCCCAGAATAAATCATTACAATTAACTACCTTCCATTGTTCCTAGGCTACAAGACCTCTCAGATCTTAGTGAACTCCACATTTCCTAGATGTATTCATTGATACAGCAATTTTCATAGTAAAAATTTCCTAATATCAACTTTAGAATTTGTAAGTTGTACAGACACATTTCTTAAAGTATCACCAATTACTCTGATGATGAAACATTTTAAAGAAAAATTGCAAACTGAAGAAAATTGTAAGTCTTGTGTCATATTCACCATTTTCCTTGTCATCATCATTTTGCTGAAAGTCACCACCTGATGAAACTTTTGAGAACACAATGATGAAATGGTAAAAACAAATTATGTGAAAGAGGTACATAAAACAAATCAGTGGCGCAGATTCACTTGTACACTCTGGAGGCTTTACATGCCAGTGATAAACTTGCTCTTAACTGGCATCCTAACATAGTTGTTCTAAAGATGAGCTGATTTTTAGATCCAGATTTGAATCTGAACCAGGGTTAAGCTTCAGCTTTAGATCAGAAAGCCCTGAACTCTTGTGAGCAAGTCTCATGAGATTTCAGTCATGATAAGTGGTAGGAATTTCCCATTTGTCCATTTCTTCCATAATTATTTCCCTGCTTGTCCTACATATAGAATGATCTCCTTAAGATGGTACTGAATTCTGCTATCTTCTCCTCATTTATAGCCCTCATTCAGACCCACCTCTACTGGGTCAGAAATCAGCAAAATAAAAGTGTCTAGGTACAAGATAGTTGAAATTAATTTTTGTATCCTTTAATTATTCTATCTAAAGGGTATATATTACAGGTGCCCATGCAATGGCAGTGGAGTAAGGCAAATAATGACAGATAACACCTACCTAATACTGAATAATGTAACAGACCACCAAATCCCATTGTGAGCCCTGGTCCCAAACCAGGCTAGGGTGTAATGGAAGGACTACGGATTTTGATCATGGTCTTTCTTGGTGCAAATTAATCTGCTTGGGATGGCATCATCTGATGAGTTCATCTGCACTGTTCTGATCTCTATTTGCAGTCAGGACTCTTGGATGGGTTTGGCTGGTAAATGTATTCAAGATTTACTCTCAGGTCTGGCACTAAACTCACCAACTCTGGTTTTATTCACAGGTCACCTTGTCATGAAGCCAGTTATTTGCTGTGCTCTAGCCCCTTTGGCCCTGTAATTTTCCTTAAAACTCTGTGCAATTCATCTCCCATTCATCCTTCATTAGATCAATTACAAATGCTGTTTTCTTGCTGTCCACTCTCCCTTGGCTTCTATGCTCAGCTCCAGCATCTGTATCTTCTGCATTGCACTGAAGCTGTAAACACAGCACAACATAACAGTGAAGGTGATGTTGTCCATAGACTTGGAATTCATTGCATTCTCAGTCTTGTTACTGGCATTATATCAATATAACCCCCATGGGCATAAGATTCCCCTGGTAGACTGAGTTGCTACTTTAGTTTGAAATCCATTTAGTATTGAGATTAGCAGCCTCAATCCTGAGTGCATGAAGTCTTCTATCAGGGAGCCTGAAGGCTAGAAAGAAAGAAAAAAACAACAAATAAATTATCATAGGGATACAAAAAGTTCTCTCCTTGAAACATCTTATTATGTACAAGAGTCAATATCTAGTTAAATGAATGTATTTTTCTCTATTTTCTTCTCATTTGTGTGCATGCCCAGAGACAAAATTAATTCATATAACACTGCCTACCGTAAATTATTTCATCTACTTGCTATTTCTGGGCCTTTTACTCAATTAAAACCAGTTTTACAGACTCTGGAACACAACATAAGTAATGCTTAATTATACAATAACTAATCTATATGGTTTTGTTTACTGCTTGTTAAATCACCCACATCATTTTTGGCCTGAAACAAAAAAGTTCTTCTCTTTTTAGCATACTGTGATGTGCCTGAATTTTTTACAATTTATCATTATTTATTTTTATTCAGAAAGTTATACTATTTTTAAATGAACTTGCTTTAGATGAAAAGATGTTATCCTTTTCAACTTCCATTAAGTGACTCCTGCTGGTTCTAGCACTTTTGTAGTCTACATTTAAGCATGTAAAAGTGAAAAAAAATCACAATTGCCATAAGATGAAGAGGCTCTTCAGCCTGTAAAGGATTAACAGGTCCCAGCTGGTCACAGGGTGGTGTACAAAAGGAATTGGTAGCTGGATAAAAAGAGAACTAAAAAGAAAGGCTGGCCTTCTTCCTGCCTGGCAGCTGAAGTGGGAAAAGCCTAATTGAATTATTGCCTGGTGTTTATCCCAGTGAGTTATTGCCCAGTAGAGAATAAATAAGCTCCAAGGTGTTATTATATATAGCTTTCCAATAGGGAGTTTTATAGTTTGCTTATAAATAGGATAATGTTTAGGATTTTAAGGGTATGTGCTTGTGATGGGACCGTATATGTGAAGGAAGGAATAAAGTCTGAATGTTGCACTGTCTTGGCTCTCTTCCTTCTAATGCTTGAACAGCAAACATGAGAAAAGGGCTGAGGCTTGGTGTTTTATTCCCATTCTTTGACTGGTGAAGCTACCCACCAGTGTACAATATTGGCAGTGAACTGTCCATTAAATATTACAGTAATACTTGCCACTGTGGCCAAGATTTTTTTTAATGGGTGCCTAAATGTAGGATCCTAACCCTAAGCCTATATTTAGGAAACTACACAAGGAGTGTGATTTTCTAAAGTGCTGAGCATCCAGCAGCTCCCATTGACTTGAATGGGAGCTGCTGGATGCTCAGCACTTTAGAAAATCAGGCCACTGATTTAGAAGCCTAACTTAAGTCCCACAGTAATTACACCTCTACATCTGACCACTCCCAGAGGCTTTAACCTTGCAATTTCTTAAACCTGGAATGTTTTAATTTGAGATTTGCAGCATATCTGACAGGTTAATAAATCTGGGATTGGGTGGTCCAAGGGTGAGTTCCAGAGTCTTCCAGAAAATGCCACGAGAGCAGCCATCTCCCATTTAAACCAAAGGAATGCCAGCTCAGATGCCATCACTGATCACCACAGTTACAGAGTTGTAAAGGGAAAGGGTATTTCAGAGACCCTTGTCCCAAACTATTACATGCTTTGTAGATTAAAACCAACAACTTAATCTTCATGTGGAAATTTACATGCGGCTAGTGCAGATTATGAAGTGCCAGTGTACCGACATGAGATACACCCTTCAGGTTTTTACAACATCACAGTGTTTGATTCCTCCAGAAAACAGTTTCTTTCTTTCTCTAAAGGTAGATAGATAGATAGATAGATAGATAGATAGATAGAGCGACAGGGCAAGGCCAGATGGTTATTGGAAAGTAGTGAGAAACAGGTATGTTAGCCCCAGGCAAAACAAATCCTGTTACCATGGTAATCTAATGGCAGTTGCTCCAGGTTACTCAAGACACCTAGGGCCAATTAAGATCCTTCTAGAAAGCAGTGGAGACAGCTAGGTTGATTGGGATACCTGAAAACAATCAAGGGCTGGCTTGAATTAATTAAAAGCCTCCCAGTTAGTGGCACATGTCAGGAACTGTAGGAGGAAGCTGTGTTCCTGGGGAAACTGGGCAGTACAAACCCTATCAGGCACAAGGAAGGAGGCCCTGAGGTAGGGGTGAAGTAGATGTTGAGGAACTGGTAGGCTTCTGTGGGGAAGTGGCCCAGGGAATTGTACTCATCCTGTTTCAAAAAGTCAGCTACCAATAGCTGCTACTATTAGGGTCCCTGGGCTGGAGCCCAGAGTAGAGGACAGTCCAGGGCTCCTCCCCTCTCCCTGATTAATCACAGAGACTGTGAGACAACAGAGACTGTGAGAGGGAGGGTTGCTTCTTTCCACCTCCCTTGCTGGCTTTTGATGAAAATGGCTCAGTAGGCTGTGACCCTTGCCTCTAGAGAGAGAAGAGCTACGTGAAGGGTCACAGTGAGCCTCTGAGGCTAGTGTAATCTGCCTGGAAGCACAGGACCCACTGAGACAAGGTTGGAACTTTGTCACAATAGGTATATATATGTATATAGATACATGTCTATATCTGTATCTATTTCTCTAGATAAATAGATGTAGATATATAGATATATTTACACACTTCATTATGCATAAATTAAGAGGCATTTAAAGCCTACTTCAGACAAAGGACTGGTACAGAAATTCCTTCAACAGGTCTCCAGCCAAGAGCACTTCTGTCCCTTTGTCCTCTTCCTGATGGCTCCCACTCAACCCATATTCACCAGGTATTGGCCTGATATATTTTTTTTAATAGCAAGTATATAGTGCTTGCATCATTTGTGTCATACAATAAAACAGTTTCCAGTGTCCCAGTCAGACAAGTAGTAAGGAGCACTGCTATATCAGGCTGCTACACCAGTGATCTCTTTCATCTAGTTTTGAGGATCTGTATGACCGAAGTCATTCAAGAAAGAATATGCATATTGTAAGTAGGTGTGAGTAACGAGTGTCAGAGATAGGATAAAGTTCATCTGTATGTTTTTTTGATAGTAATGCTGAATTAAAAAGAAAAATCACAAGGTAAAATGTATCAAATGTTATCTAATGATCTATGTTACTTTTGTCTTCTGCCACATTTTAGCAAAATTATCAAATTCTAAAAATTCTTCTACCAGATATTTTATTTATGTTTCTTTTGTCATTTTTTACTATAAAATTTCATTCAAGAAAATTAGTCTCTCATTTCATATGCATTGACAGGAAAAGTAATGTGATGCTCCATCTTGTCCTCAATACAGTTGGTGGCATGTACCTCCCCACTTTTGTGCTTACATGTGTAAGTACAGTACGTACATGTTTTATACAGGTTCTCACCTATAAATGCTAATGATATTGCCATTGTTTGGGCACAATATTCAGTAAATTATCCAACAACAGTATCAGCAGACCCATCTTTGTATTGTTTAGGAGCAGTGATCATAGAAAAGACAACAGAAGATCAGAGACCTGTAACATTCATATCAAGAAGCCTCACAGAAACTGAGAGGTAGTATGCCCAAGTGGGAAAGGAAGCTCAAGCAGTCACCTGGGCCTGAAAACATCTCAGTGTATATCTGTTCAGCTTGGATTTTAACATAGAAGCAGGCCACAAGCCTTGACTGGTGTTACTGGATTATCTTCTACCTAGGATTCAGAGCTTTCTATTATGATTCATGCTGTATTCTTTCAATATTTAGCACATACCATGGAAAGCACTCATAGTAGCAGAGACTATCTAGAGTCCTGATTAAGCAGTCACCAGTGAAAGAAGAAAAGACTTAAGAAAAATATGTCAAAGTCTACATTAACCTTGTCCTGGAAGCAATTCCAGCATCTGCCAGCCAACTTAAGCAAACTGGAGATGCACACCTAAAGGATGAGACTTTCTAGAATCTTACTCAACCCTGCCAAAGAAGGTATGGTAAAATAACTCAATTTCCAAAAGTTCTACTACCATAACTACCATGACTAAATGACCTTCACATGGCCAATGGACTGCTTCTGAAACGATGTCTCATTCTTATCCCTACAGTACTTCTGAAAGAGATGCTTTCCAAAATCTATGAAGGACGTCAAGTTATAAATAAGTGCAGGACACAAGCACACAAATCCCTATTGTGGCCTGCTCTGAGTAGGCAAATTCAGGCTTTAGTAGAGGGCTGTGAGGTATATAACAAGGGGTGAGGGGAAACAAACAAAAACAATTGCCAGACCTATCTCTGTCTCCAAAGCTTTCTGACTAATCTTCACCGGGGGTAGCAACAGATATGTTTTTTTTTCTGGAAAGGACACACACACATTATTGTAGTTGATTACTTCTTCAGATATTGACTTAGTTATACTTACACAGACTTTGTTGGAACAGGTCATCCACAAATAAGTTCCTTAAGTCCTCATATTAGATAATAGTCTCAATTTACATTTGAAACATTCCTAGTGTTTGAACAAGACGTTAATTTTGAAGATCACACTGGTAATCCAGTGTAGACTTTCAAAAGACTTCTGCAAACATTAGTGGACCCATATAAGGCACTCCTAACATATTAGTCAATACTGCTTGTACAACTTCACACACAACTTCTGATAAGTAAAAGACTAATGACTCCTCTACAACTTTGAGCACAACTTCTGATAAGTAAAAGATTAATGATTAATGACTCCTCTACCTGTGGCACTGAGAAAGCTGAAACCTAAGTGGACCAAGCTGAAGGAATTTTGAAAAAAAAAATGGCAGCAACAAAACTTCAATGCTCAGCAAAGAACAAAAGTGCTACCTGAACTGGGATGAGGCAGCAAAGTTTGCCTTAAAAACTCCCAGACATTTCGAACTGTTTAGACCTCAGTAGAAAACCCAGCACCTCCTTAGTGGAGATTTCAAAAGGACTTCTATGGAAGAATCAGGTTCTTCTTGATGCAGCAGTCAGTGGCTGTTTTCTTCGTAGCTGTTGTTTGCTTGCAGAGGTGAAATGAACAGGATGAGCTGTGATGAGCTGTTAAGTTGAAGGACGGGAGCAGAGTGCTGCTGTATTGCTTTTTTATTTTTAAATAAACGTAGAGACTTTATCTAACCTCTTTCCTCTCATTTCATGGAAGAAGGAAAACATACTTCTTTCAGAAATTTGTGTAGATTCAAAATTAGCTACTGTTATTTTTTCACTGGCTCAGTGCCTTTGTGGACTTGCCTAAGTAACAGCTTCACCCCACAAATATGTAATGTGTTTAATGAACATGCAGCATACCTTTGCCTTTGTTCTCTGTGGTGGAAAATTCTTGGAACATCTTTAAAGTTAGAGTTCTAACCCTTATTTGGTCCATTTTATTAGATATTTTTTCAGTTCCATCAGCATTTAACAGAAGTTGGAATGGTTTCAAAGAAGTCCAAACATCCCTATTTCAATTATAAAAGTTTTCCAGTTCTCAAAATCATCTTTTGAAACCTAATTAATTCTTAAAGAGAATCTTTGTACTTGAATAGTTATTAAATAAGTTCTCCTTTCTTCTTAACAGTTTTTGGAGAGGTGGCTCTTCTCTTTCTCAGTTTGGGAAGGAAGTTGCTTAAGCATTGCCAGATGACTAATTAATTACCCAATTTATATGAATATTCTACACTCAAATGGGTTTTTCTATTAGTAACCAGTCTAGCAAGATCATTAGATTTCATGTTGGTACATAAAACATCTTACCGTTTACAGAACAATGATATGAGGGAGTTATAACATTAGAAATTTTAGATACAATATTTGCAAATATACTTCTCAAAGGAGCCTTGTCATTTCAAGTATTAAATTGACAACCAAGGTGTTCACCTTTAAGTGGGACTATGAAAGAAAGTAAGATCTTCAGCAAACCTTTTCCCAACCATAATTCTATAATTCTTACTCGCCTTTTGAATAGGTTTGAATTAGAGGCTTTTTCTTGTGAAGAGGGGTAATGGAAAGTCCACTTTTATAGCTTATTTTCACGCCAGCAATAATGATCCCTTTTTGCTCGTAAGCAAAAAATCTTTACATTTTATTAAAGTCAGGACTCTTTCTAAAACATAAATACCTTACAAAGTTTGTGCTTTTAAGAGTATTATCTCTATGCTAAACTGGTGTCTTGTTGTCTGAGAAAAAAATTGTGGCTGTTTTCTTTGGAACCAATGTTTCTCAGGATTTATGACCTGATATTTGTAGCATTTTACAACTTGCAATTAAAGGCTTCCGTCAAATATTCTAGGCACACAGGTATGATAACGAACAGTTAAAAACATCTTTCAAAACACAGCATGCAAGGAAATGGTATACAAATTAAAGAAATATGGAAGTTATAAAAGTTGCATTTAAAATCTGTGTAAACACACTTGGGTATAATAAACATGGTTTTATGGTCAAACAGTTTCTCTCTTCCCTGTCAATTGGATTGTCCCTGTTGACAGAAAGCAGAAGCTTCCTGGAATTTCTTTAAATCAGACTGACATTTCATTTAATAAAATAAGTAACCAAAATATATGCATATGTTTTTGTAGTCTCCAGACACAAAAATAATTCTGGATATTTCTTAAAATTCAGTTAAGTTGCAGTCAAGATTGTAATAACTCAAACAAATTATAATAATTTTATTAGTAACCATTTTTACATGAATATGGAGGTCTATCCTTTACAGCAGGAAAACATTTTGTCTATCTGTAGCCAGATGGATCATTTCTATCAGTAAACTTGGATCAAGATCCTGAATCTAAACATCCCTGGATGTTGAGGGAATAGAAGGAGAAAGCAATTCAAAATCTGATTTTGAATTTTAATCACTGGCTATCTCTTATTATTTACTATATTTGTTAAGTTTCAGAGTAGCAGCCGTGTTAGTCTGTATTCGCAAGAAGAAAAGAAGTACTTGTGGCACCTTAGAGACTAACACATTTATTTGAGCATAAGCTGAAATGAGCTGTAGCTCACAAAAGCATATGCTCAAATAAATTTGTAAGTCTCTAAGGTGCCACAAGTACTTCTTTTCTTTTTACATTTGTTAAGTTTGTCTAATATTTCTAGACACTTTTACCATGCACTATGGGAGTCCTGACTTTTCTAATTTTGTAGAGCATTAGTTTCTATCCCTGACAGTTACCTTGAGCTGTTCACCAGTTCTTCCAACCAGGCAAAGATACAAGATGTTTACCAGACCGGCTAGAATGCTTTCAGCCTGGGTCAGTCTGCCTCTGAAAGCGGACTCTGCACACTTTAACATGTAGGTACTACTGCATAGTTGAGGTACTCTGGGATTCAGCACTGGGTATGGAAGCTTTTAGCAGCAAGGTACTCTCAAAGCCGTTGCCAGGTATAAAAGGAAATGTACTTTGAATATTTTCTGAAAAGGTCTCTGGATGACTGCTTCTGAGAGTCCAGCTGCCCAGACCAGTTTACCTAATTGACTTTCAGTCAATAAGAAGTTATTTCCATGGAGTTACACATCTGGAACTAAGCACAGATTTTGGGTCACCTGTTCTAAATTTAGGGAGTCTCTATGGACAAGAAAGGATTAATAAAATCAAAATAACCTCCTTGTACATCCCTATCTTCCAACACTACATCTCTCAATTCTATGGATTTATGGTACAATAAGGCATATGTTCTTAAGTACTAATGGACCTTCTTTGCTTTCAATTCTATCCGTAAATTTCTTTGAGTGAGTTTTGGCATTCCAGAGCCAAGAGCCTATTCAAAAGAAACTTCACTAAAGACCAAAAAGTTACTTATCATTGTTTCCTTAAACACTTTCACCTCACACATCCTGAATAATGACTGCAGATAGTCTCAGAATACTATCGACAGCAGGATAAATCCTTATTACCAGTAAGTGAAATCCACCATCTCCTATGGCTTAGAATTGGTTACACTGTACTCATTTGCTGCTCTCCTTTGTCCTTGAATTTACACCAACATAAAAAAAGAGACATTAGTGTTAGAATCTGGGCCATGGGCCTAGTGATCAGAGCAAAAGTCAGGCTTACTGTTTAAAGCAGAAGCCAGATCCAATCACAAGGTAAGGGCCTGGATTGGGAACCAGTAGCCACCCCAAGGAGTCAGTGATGGAATAGGGCCCTAGTAGCCAAGGTGAGGATCAGGACTGGAGTAAGGAACTAATAGCTGAGCCAAGGGTCAGAAACTATTAGCCATGCCAGGATTCAGAGCTAGAGTCAAGAATCAGGAGCAAGCTGAGGAAGCAAGGACTAAGCAGGAGCAAGGTTGTGAAACAAAGCAGGAACTAGGAGCAGGATAGGGGCAAGGCAAGGATTACAGCTACTGGCCTGAGCTGCCGGAGAGTTGCTGCTGCTGCTGGACTAAAAGCTAGCCAGCTGCCCTACCTGAGCAGTCATTGGTGTAGTTTATCAGGTAGCCTGCTGCGGGTCAGCTGCAATTATTAGGGTGCTAGGAGACTGACTATGTTCCAGGCCTTGAGCCCTGACAATGTCATTGTGCGGTAGCATCCCAGTTCAGCTGACAACATGCAATTCACTTGCAATGTATACAGTATCTGTGATCTAGATGATGAAATATGCCTTTGGAGAGTAAATAACATGAATTTTTGTTAGTATTGATCACGGCACAGATAAGGTATTTTGTCTGTCTTTGAAGAAATATCTAACAGGCAACTTAAGATGATTTACAAAACTTACTATGTACCACAAAAGAATCCTTCCTCAAGACTTCATATCATTTGTTTAACTGTTTGGCTATGAGCAACCGCATCTCTTCTTTCCCTGCTCTTGTTCTAGACTTCGTTTTGTGCTACTTTTGTGACACTTCTCTCTTTCTCATTCTGCCAATTAGGCACTACTAAAAAGTAGGGTATAACAGAACATTTAATCACAGGTTTGCAAATGTTAATGTTGGCGTGGTCTAGTGGATAGCAAGTTGGTATGGTACTTAGAAGATCTGGGTTCTATTTGTGGCTCGACCCCTTGCCTGCTGGATGATCTAATGCAAGTCACTGTACCTCAGTTTTATTCCAATTTTACAGGTAGGGATAATGTTACTTACCTCCATTGTAAAGCATTTTGAGAGCTACTGTTGAAAAGTGCTATATAAGAGCTAGGTATTATTAGCTCTTTAGTTCTCAGCCATGTTTCTGTACTGCTTGGAACAAGGGATGTTTAGTGATAATGAAAATTCCAGAAATGATTGTAAAGACAGGTGATATATAAATGAGCAACCTCTCACACAACAATCAGTCAGTGATCCGTAGATGTGACCAAAGGACCTCTTGATGCCAACTCTTAGAGGCCAAAAGGGTACAGGGTCCCCTGAGTATGATATCCACATACTAGTCTGCCAAAGAATGTCATGTAAGGTATCTAATAAAAGCCTGTCTCAAGCTGGTCATCATAATCACTGTGAGATGTATGTGTGACATTACACCCCATATTCTTCATAGAAATATGGTTATTTTATGAATATGGTATAACTAAGATATACTTTATGCAAGATGGGTCTTTTATGATATCATTAGAAAGGTTATAATTTACTGAATGTGTTTATCCAATTTGAATGCATGTATCATTTTTGTACCTGAAGCTGGGTGACCATGTCTCTGTATTTCAAATGTGCTATGTTGGATGAGGCCAAACAACGTTAGTGGCTTACTGAAGAAATGCACACAAGCATGAGGATTACCCCAGAAACTGTGTGCAATAGAAAGCTCTCAGAGATAGCTCTACACAATGGGAACTGTTTGATCAGGTCAGAGCAATAAAGCTTTCCAGCAAGTGTGTGTGTGTGGGAGATATAAAAGAGGGACAATGACAACATGAGGAGTCCTCACTCTCCCCACAACAACACACCTGAAAACACCTGAGGAACAAAGACTGAACTTGAGAAGTGATGATCCCAGCCTGGAAGGATTTTTAGCCTGTGTAAGAAAACCTAGGAAAGCCAAGGCAACTTTGTGCCTTAAGAATCTGCCAGACTGTTTATCACTCAGAGTGAGAATTTGTTAATTTATATCCTACCTATCTAGTGCAGTGGTTTTCAAACTTTTGTACTGGTGACCCCTTTCATGTAGAAAGCCTCTGAGTATGACCCCTCCTTATAAATTAAAAATATTCTTTATATATTTAACACCATTATAAATGCTAAAGGCAAAAAGGGGTTGGGGTAGAGGCTGACAGCTCGTGACCCCCTCCATGTAAGAACCTTGTGACCTCCTGACCCCCAGTTTGAGAACCCTGAACTAGTGTGTTAAGCTCAGTTTGAGGCTTTTGTTTATTTACTAAGGTAATCTGCTTTGTTCTGTTTGCTATTCCTTTAACCACTTAAAATTTACCTTTTTTAGTTAATGCACTTATTTTGTTTATTATTAAACCCAGTTTAAGTAATTTCTAACTACGGGGGCAAGAAGTCATGCATAGTTCTCTTCACATTCAGGAAGAGGGTAGATTTTTATGAGCTTGTGCTGTGCAGATTTTTCTATACAGTGCAAGACAGTATTATTTTGGGTTTATGTCCCAAAAGGGGTGTGCACATGGGGGCTGGGGGAGTCCTCTCACACAGAGCTGGCTTCAGTCCATGTCTGCAGCAGTGTGTGGCCCTACCTGTGTGTGTGTGTTGCAAGAGGCTGGAAAGCCTAATTCAGCAAAGCAGGGAGAGGGAACCCAGGCTGGTTGAGCAGGAGAGGCTTAGTGAAATCCAGTACATCAGATGCCATCCCAGAAGGGGGATGCAACCCATCACATTCTGTATGGAAAATATATGAAGATCTAGGTATATACACTAAAATGTATGTTCTCAAAGTCTGTGAGTTAAGACAGATAATCAAAAGGTAATCTACCTACTCCTGACAGATAAGGGAGAAGACACACTTATATCACTCTGGCTGGTCATGTGCAAATTAAATATAGTATGTTTCACAATGGACAGTGTTTTTATGTCTGAGCAAAATGATAATCAACAGATTGTGGAGGTTGCAGGGAGAAATAAAACCAGCAGGGTTCATCCTGTTTAGGAATAAGACAATGAACTTTGGAAACTATACTGGGGGTGTTGACAAACTCCCAGTTATCTTAAATCTTTAAGGACAAACCTCCAGCAGATTTGATTTTATAAGAAGGATCTCAGCCAATATTAATAATAGCTTTTTTTTCCAATCTTCTGGACCTTTCCTAGTGCTCCAAGACTTATTGAAAATCAACATTAATGGTCAAGCAAGCTCCTTGGCCAGCACTTTTAAAACTCTTGGATGCAAGTTATCTGGATCTGTTGATTTTAAAATGTCTAACTTTGGTAGCTGCTGTTCAACATCGTCCTGAAATATTAGTGGAATGGAGAGAATATTATCATCAGCCTATGTTGAGACTACATCATCTGTTTTTTCCCAAATACAGAAAAGAAATATTTATTGAACACATATGATGTACCAAGTGTTTGAAAAATAAGATTCAAGAACAAAACAACAACAACTTTGATTCAAAATTCTGACAAACTTTTTCATAGAAATTTCAAGTTTTGACCCAAAATAGTGATTAAATTTGAAAAAGCTTTTAGCAGTTTTTCTACCAGTTATATTTGTTCTTTTTGTCTTTGTCTTTATAAGAGATGTTGCAATAAAATGTGCTGAATAACTATGAGTCCAGGATTTATCATTGCAATGCATAAGTAGAAAAGTTGGATGAATCTAGTCAGTTGATAGAGGTTTTGTATTGATCAATAGTAAATACTTACGCAGATCCACTAAGTGGAGTTTCATGCTCATAAAGGCAGGCTGAGAATAATTTTTCTCCAAAATAGAGTGGGCCTGATTATTCTTCTGTTACATCAGGTTTAGAGTAATTTCAGTTCACTTCAGTGGAGTGACTTCTAACTTATATCCAAGGGAGAATCCGAGTCAGTTACAGTAATCAACACACATCCCTACAGAAGCTTGAATGCTTTCCTAAAAAGACTAGAGTTCATTCTTTGATGAACAGTGGAAACGGAAGGATAAACTATGGTTTATGTGATCCAAGGTAGCACAAGAGAAGACATAGCATCTCCAGTGTCTGTACACAATAAAAGGAGACTTTATGCATGGAAAATATACCTGTTTTGGGGCCAGTGTGTAGGAGAGAATTCTGGGCTGTGGCACTTGTTATGTATTTTAAAATGTTTAGTCATCAGGTGTGCAGCTGCTTGTGCTGTTTCACATACCTTGATTGTGGGGTTTTGGCTGAGCCTCCCCTCAGCTCCTCAAAAAAAAAAATCTTATTTGAAACCACTAGATGTTGCCATTTTCATGCCAAAAGTGAGTGAAACTTTACAGTTGGTATATCAAATCTAAACAAGTTTGGGCAACTCTTTTTGTTCAGTGTTGTGTGCTTCTGTACTTTTTGCCCAGGATTAGAAATGGAGGGTTACGATACTAAGAAAGTGGCTATTTTTGTAGTATTTCTGGTCAAGCCCATGATAGTAAGTAACGGAAACCTTATGAGACATTCTAATCTCAGGAGGGGTCTAGTCCAATTTCCTGATCAAGAGATTCAGAAAAGCACCTTATGGACTGAACTTTGGACATTGTTGAGGTTTACCTTTCACTAACAATTTTTTTTTTCAAATGTGCATTCTGGTTGTCTTAAAATATAAATGGAGGAGGTAGGCTGATGGAAAATAATTAATAAAATATCTTTTTTTTTAAAGAAAGAATTTAAGGAAATTAAACTAAAAGGCAGTAAAAAAAATCAAATTCAGACTAACTTTGTTTTGTGTTCAGAGAAGCTTTCCAAACTGTGAGCTTTCAATTCTAAGCAAATAAAACTTTTGAGTGGCCTGGCCATCATGTACATTGAGAAGAAAACTAACTACTAGAAAGGTCAGATAGCAGACAAAGTGAAGAATACAGATTACAAACTTATGAAGACAATCTAAATGAGAGATAAGAAGAAACAATGTAAGTGACAGAAGTCAGGAAGTAGCAAGCAGGACTCTTGGTAAACCGGGTGAGCAACCTACCTAATGAAAAAAGAAACTAATAGAAAACAGAAGACGGATGAAGACATTCAGGAGTGGAAAACTAATAAACAGAGAGGGAGATCTTAGCTTTTCCATAGCTAGTAAATTCAAAGAAAAAGGACAACAGGGAACATCACAAACTGAGAAAATCTTTATTTATATAGCCTCAGCCCAAATTTGTAATGGAAATATGACATAATAATAAATAATAATGATAATGCTAACAACAACAAATGAATAGAATCTTCCAGCCTGGAATAAATGCTGGTGTCACTTTAATGTATGGTCATGATAATCCTGAATATTATAAATAAAGCTGCTATATTTTCTCCTGTCCCAGTGTATAACATAATTGATCCAGGAAACATCCTTTTTTGTTGATATTTTTGGGAGAAGGAGTTACAGTGTTTTTCCTCATTAGTAAGTGTTATTAATACAATATTATATGTATATTGACTAATTCAATTACTTCTGTTGTGCTGGTCACTATTGTTTATAAACCCAGAAGTTACATATTGACTTAAATACTTAAAGTGTTCTCAGAGAGAAGATATAGACTCATAGATTTTAAGACCAGAAGGGACCATTCTGGTTATCTATTCTGACTTCCTATACATTACAGGACATAGAACCTAACCCATCCACTTCTGTAATCGATGCACAACTAGCCTTTCAGGTACAATGATGAAGAAGCTAGACAGTGTTAATGGCCTATCAACAAAGACAATGGATTATGGAAAAGGCTTGTCCTCACCTGGGAATATTTCTGGGAGCCTATGAATAATGGCTGCTATGACTCAGCGTGGCATGCAAGGGCATGTGACCAGACCACATGATATTGAACTCCATTTTGGTACCTGAACTTTTCTACAAACTGGGCTGGGAACCTGGCTTGGAACAAGGGGGTTCCTGTCATATGGAAAATTAATATAAGGGGGGAGTGCCATCATGACTAGGACTCACTCCCCTCCAAGACAACCTCTGGAAACACCAGAGGAACAAAGAGTGAAGTGGGAAGGGGGTCTCAGGTGGGAAAGAAGAAAGCCCTGCCTGTGTAAGAAAGCTAAAACCTGCTTGTATCATCAGTCAGGGTGAGATATTGCTGATTAAATCCTATCTAGTTTGTATGAGACTGAGACTGCAATTTTGTTTAATTGCCTAAGTAACCTGCTTTGATCTGTTTGTTATCACTTATAATCACTTAAAATCTATCTTTCTGTGGTTAATAGGCCTGTATTATATTTTATTTTAACCAGTATGTTTTTGAGAGAAGTGTGGGGGAATATTAATTGTGTTAACAAAGGCTTGTGCGTATCTTCCCTGCATTGAGGGGGGAGCGGACTATTTAATGAGCATGCATGGTAAAGACCCACTGTGCAGTACAAGACAGTATAATTCTGGGTTTATACTCCAGTAGGGGTGCAAGGCTGGGGAACTGGGAAAGTGGCTGGTACGTCTATTGTTAGTCCATGAGTGGCTTAGGTAAAGCACTCAGGTGACACAGTTGGGTGTGTGGCGCTATGTGTTGTCATGTTGGGTGACACTCCTCCGTTGGGCTGGATATGAGTCACCAGAAGAGCAGGGGGAGAGGCTAACCCAGCTGAATGTTTTGGGGGCACAACAGTTCCAATGGCTTCCAGGTTGCACCCCAGGGGTGACAATCCGTCACAGCAATCACCGAGGGTCCACATGCCATTGTATGCAATCTCATCATACCACCCTCTCCATAAACTTATCAAGATCAGTTCTGAAGCCAGGTAGGTTTTTTTACCCCTACTGCTCCCCTTGGAAGGCTGTTCCAGAACTTCACTCTGCTCCACCTAGTTTCAAGTCTAAACTTGTTGATGGACAGTTTATATCCATTTAGTCTTGTGTCAACCTTGGTGCTTTAACTTAAATAACTCCTCTCCCATAATAGTGTTGTTCCCCATAGTACTGAATTATTTGTATTGCTATAGTCACTCTAAATGACTTCATCAGTGTAGCCTGATATATATATTATGTCTTAATTATATTGATTATTTAAGAATTCCCACTTATCACTTTGAGGGTTGACAGGTTCCTGTCCCAACATCAGGCCCAGTATTATTTAAATTATTATATAGTTGAGAAACCCAATGTGCATAGTTGCAACACTCACATTATAGGAACTCTTCTATATTTACAAATAGTTTAGTAATACATTTAGCAAAGTCACAAACACTCTAACTCAATAAGTTAAATAGAGGCCTGGTCTACACTACAGGGTTAGGTTGAATTTAGCTGCATTAGGTCGATTTAAAAATGACTGTGTCAAAACAACCAACGCTGTTCCGTCGACCTAAAGGGCTCTTAAAATCAACTTCTGTACTCCTCCCCGACAAGGGGAGTAGCTCTAAAATCGAACTTGCTGGGTCGAATTTGGGGTAGTGTGGATACAAATTGACGGTATTGGACTCCAGGAGCTATCCCAGAGCACTGTAACCGCTCTGGATAGCACTTTGAACTCCAGTGCACTATCCAGGTACACAGGAAAAGCTCCGGGAACTTTTGAATTTAATTTCCTGTTTGGTCAGCGCGGCAAACTCAGCAGCACAGGTGACCACGCAGTCCCCCCAGAATCGTAGAGCATAGAATGTTTCTACGCTCCCCCTATCATCTCCGTCCCTGAGGTTATCACAGATTTGAAGGCAAAAAAAACGCACTAGCGATGACATGTTTTCTGAGCTCATGCAGTCCTCCTGCACTGATACGGCACAGCTTAATGCATGGAGGCATTCAGTGGTAGAGGCCAGGAAAGAATTAAGTGAGCATGAAGAGTGGAGGCAGGACACGATGCAGAGGCTAATGTGGGAGCAAACGGACATGATGAAGCATCTGTTGGAGCTGCAGGAAAGCCAATAAGAGCAGAGACCCCCGCTGCATCCACTGTATGACTGCCTACCCTCCTCCCCTTATTCCATAGCCTCCTCACCCAGACGCCCAAGAACACGGTGGGGGGAGGTTCTGGGCACCCAGCCACTCCACTCCAGAGGATGGTCCAAGCAACAGAAGGCTGTCATTCAAAGAGTTTGATTTTTAGTGTGGCTACAATAAGCAATGTGGCCCTGTCCTTCCCTCCTCCACCACCCCACCCGCGCTATCTTGTCCGTTATCTCATTTTTTTAAATTAATATAGAAAGAATGCATGGTTTCAAAACAATAGTTACTTTATTTTGAAGGGGGGAGGGTGGTTGGCTTACAGGGAATTCAAATCAACAAGGGGGGGGAGGGTTTGCATCAAGGAGAAACACACACACAACTGTCACACCGAAACCTGGCCAGTACCATGAAACTGGTTTTCAAAGCCTCTCTGATGTGCAGCGCACCTTGCTGTGCTCTTCTAATTGCCTTGGTGTCTGGCTACTCAAAATCGGGCACCAGACGATTTGCCTCAAC
The DNA here is from genome assembly GCF_965152235.1 of Eretmochelys imbricata. Taxonomy (NCBI): domain Eukaryota; kingdom Metazoa; phylum Chordata; order Testudines; family Cheloniidae; genus Eretmochelys; species Eretmochelys imbricata. Next base: position 128,887,275 of record NC_135572.1, read on the forward strand.
TTCCCACCCTGCCATAAAAGTCTCCCTGTTACTCTCACAGATATTATGGAGCACACAGCAAGCAGCAATAACAATGGGAATAGAAGTCTGACCTAGTCAGCAAACAGTCCCAGCGAGCTTTTAAACTTCCAAAGGCATATTCTACCACCATTCTGCACTTGCTCAGCCTATAGTTGAACTGCTCCTTACTACTGTCCAGGCTTCATGAGCCATGGGAGCAAGGGGTAGGCTGGGGTAGGTGCAACCGTGCGGTGCTGCCGGCTGGGAGAGCAGCCTGAGGCAGAAGCCTCAGGTCGCATGATATTCCAGGCAGGACTGAATCTCCATGAGGTGAAACTTATAGAAGAGAATGACCTGGAGTCTCTGGGTCCCATTCGGTGCTCTGAGAGGAGGATAGCCACGTCTGTCCAGGCGCCTCTGATCGGCCTCACAGAGGTCTGCCTGGAGGACCCAGGAGATGTACGACAGCTATCAGTCCTATTGCACCGTCTGCTGCAAAGGCAAGGAGCTGCTGCTGTGTAGCAATGCAGTACCCAGGAGATGTATGGTGACTGTGAGCTGAGTGGGCTCCATGCTTGCCGTGGCATGGCGTCTGCATGGGTAACCCAGGAAAAAAGGTGTGAAACGATTGTCTGCTATTGCTTTCAAGGAGGGAGAAAGGGAGTGGGCCTGATGACATGTACCCCAAACCACCTGAGACAATGTTTTTGCCCCATCAGGCATTGGGAGCTTAACCCAGAATTCCAATGGACAGTGGAGACTGCGGGAACTGTGGGTTAGCTACCCACAGTGCACCACTCTGTAAATCAATGCTAGCCAAAGTAGTGAGGACTCACTCCACCGACTTAATGCGCTTAGTGTAGACATACACAAATGACTTTATAAAATCAATTTCTAAAAATAGACTTCTATAAAATCGACCTAATTTCGTAGTGTAGACAAGGCCTTAGAGATACTATAGAATATACATCTGAAAATCCATATACTCACAGTATACCTCGAAGAACAACCTGAAATGTAAGCCATCATCTTCTTCATTACCATCACCGTCCCCTTCATTGCCAGTGACCATCCTTCTGGCACCTCCCAAGGGCTATATCTCTCTCTCAGGCTGGGATGCAACTTTTATAATATGTTACGCTGATGCCACTATGTCTAATAAATATTCAGGAGGGGGTTTGTCCCCTCTTCCTTATTTGTATTTCCTCCTCTTACTAATGTTGGGAGTGTCCTTCTCATATAGGTTAGTCAGGGCCATCCTTAGGATTTATGGGACCTTATGCAGTATTATTAAACTGGTGCCCTATGCCCAACTTGCTCTTAGCAACACAAACATAAGCTTACAGTATTGGAAAACTTGCCACATGCACTTTATTAAAAACAGTTTAATTGTGCTGCCTTCACCCCTAGCTCGTACACTTCCCTCCCACCTGGGCCTCCAACCCAGTCCTGTGCTGCCAGTGTGCCCCACCACACTGCCCCCATGCCCAGTACCCCTCACCTCCTTATGCCCAACAACCCCCATGAACAGTGGCCCATCACCCAGAGCTCTCCATCACAGCTCTCTATGCCCAGCGATCTCCCACCCACAGACCCTCCCCCCCACCACTGCCCAGAGCCCCTCTCACAGCCTGCCTCCAGTTGCCCAACACCCCATATTCCTGAGGGAATTCAGCACCAAAAATTAAATTCTGTGTACAATATTTTAAAATTCTGCACATTTTGTCAGTAAATAAATGTGAAGGCTCCAGCATGGCAGTGGTTAGCATAGGCCACTGGCTGCATGGATGTGGGAGATCACCCTGCAGCCTTCCCCCTCCCCTTCCCTCCTAGGATAGGGACTTGGCAGTGAGATATCTCTGTGTACATGTTAAAAGGCCACAAGGAAGCATTTTGCATAATGGGTGGGATGTCAGCCATGACCCCAAATCCATTTGAATGACAAAAAAGAAATAGCTGATACTAATGGCTGAGTCCAGCCCTCATCGAGGCCCTTGCCCACCACCACTCTGGGTCATCAGCTCCCAAATGGCCGTTCATTCTCCCTGAAATAGAGCATTTCTCTCTAATCCTGAAAAGTAAAGAGGTGCTTGGGATGTGCAGTTTAATAGAAAAGGGAATTATATTCAGGCACCAGTCTTTTTTTCTGCCCTGATTTACATATCTGGTTGCCACACACAGCTCAGTGGGATTGTACTGGGTGTAACTCAGCATGTAGTTTCAACAATGCTTCAACAGTGGGGCTGGAGCCATAACCAGCCAAGTCTCATTTGAACAGTGGCTCTTGTTTTGGATTATTTAAGGCAGTTTTTAAAGGTCTTTCCCATGGGTGAGGAAGAAGGTGCTGTATTAGTTTCCCAAGTCTATATATGCTGATGTAAGATAGATAGATAGATAGATAGATAGATAGATAGATGTGTGTATATGTATTTGTGTGTGTAGACATGAAGCTGCACAATATAGCCATGTTCTGGGCCTTAGAATTCAGATATACTTTGTATTAATATCATAACAATTCTAAAAAATAGTTGATATATAAATGAATCAAATATACAGAAAGAAAGAACTAAAAGAGTTACTCTTTACTAACGGGTACTAACAACATGGTCAGCTAAAGCTGTGGTGGTGCGATAAGGTTGTCTATCATTGGCAAAATGGATGTGCTGCCATACTACCTTTAGGACCTAGCAAGAGATCAGTCAGGGTGGTGCTTGATCTGCAAGAAGACTATATCTCTTTGGAATTTGGAAAAAAAAAAGAGATCGGATGGTTTTGCTGGAAATTTATTTGCTATTTGCAATGCAGTGTTCATGGATTTGTCACTTTGACTAATCATTATTCATTGTTTTTGTTGTGTGGTTGGCCATCTAAGGTGCATGTCTTTGTTGTTTTTTTCTCCTGCTTCCTGATTATATGTATGAGAAATTTTAAAACTGGAGAATAATAATTTGTACTAATATTTGTGAAACATTTTTGTATTCATGAACATTTTGATGAAAATCTGGCAGTTATCCAAAAATCTCACAAATAGCACAAACATGCACTTAAATCCATATTAATTGGAAAAATATTTTGTGAAACTTTTTTTTAATCTATGTTTTGAACGTCTCTACTCTTTTATCAATCCCCAGAACTATCTAATCTTCTCTGTTATGGTAAAGAATCAACATATGTAAAGAGCTAATTGAACATCTTTGAAATGTTTTTTTTTATTTGCTCACAACTGTTACATCAATTGGTATCATTTTCAGCACACACAAAAAAAATCCGCATATAAATACCTTCTAAAGTTTTGCAGAGAGAGTTCTTACTTTATTTCCTTCCTTTCACAACGATAACATAAGGCTGACTTTGAAGACCAGACAAAAGACCTGAAAATAATTACGTGTCCCCAAAGAATATGTTCTTCTTTCCCACCCCCTTGTTTGTTATGAGCAAAATCCATTGACCTGTTTGCAGCAGGAGGTATACTTTTGTCAAAGTTTGCCTTGAGTTACTCTTGGGCAGATAAAGAAAGAATGTGTACACTAGAATAATAGGATGGATCTTGAAATAATCTTCACTTTGAAAAGGTGTTCCCTTTTTACTCTTGGGTAGCTCAATCTAACTGTGACATATTCCTTCTGTCTCTTTTCTAATTAAATCTCTCTGAAGAAAACCATGACTCCCACTTTATTTTTGTCTGCTGGTAATGGAATGAAATGGAAGAATGGAAATGATAAGGTAGAATGGGTTAAATTCTAATTTTTGAAGCCCCAACACTTACTAAATGAGTTAAGATGTAGGCTTCAACACTCGCCTAATTAATTTAGCCTTTTAAGGCTTTCCTTGCTCTGTAAGCAGCCTATCCATGCTCTAGCTTTTATGTTCTTCAAATGCAGGACTGTGTCTTCTAGGGCTACACTCCAGCTCTCCTTTGAGTATGCAGCTTGTGAAATTCTCTTAGTTGACATCCTAGCAATGATCCTTTAACAAAACCATTTTCCTTTTATTTGCAAACATTTTTGAGACAGTGGTGAATAAGATACACTCTCAGATTGCTATATTAAGACTGTACAGCATTTAACCCAAAGCCTGTTTGTTCATTTTTTCATTTGGCTTTTATAGTGGCTTATTGTTGCTGCAGCTCCCACATGCATACTATGAAGCATTTCACCCACGCTTTCACAGGCTGGAATTGTACAGAACTCACAGGCTGGTTGCAATTCAACAAGTTAATAACTATCTCTGATTGAGGGAGGCAGGAGCATGTCCTAAACATGAAAATGTGGTCTAAGTATGTGTTATAAGCACCTCTGTACGCTTAGTCAGTAATTAAAACAATAGCATCTACTACTATCCCATCCAGACTCAGGTTTTATAGTGGAACATTTTTTCAGACATTTGAATTAGCTCATACAAACTAAAGGATACATTCCCCTTTCAGAGTGATACAGACAAAAGAAAGCTAGATCTATATGTGAATACTGCTAAATCTTATGTGTCCTATAATAGAATTAAAAGGAATTTTTCTTACTGAATGGGAATTTTCCAGAATACACCACTACTATGCCATTACTACTCCATTTTGCAGATATTCTAATACAATACCTAAATCTCCCCTAGTTCTAGCATTCTGGTGAATATTGTGATGGCCTTCCCTCCTCTGTCACGGCTTCATTTCACTTACAGTTCACCCTCATGACATTTTATTTAGACATGAAATGCAGCGATAGCTGTTCACTGTTTATAGCTCTCAGTTCTGTCTGAATCATGAGATGTACCAAGTAGCTCCAATTAAAACTGAAGGTTAGAAAAATTAATTTGTTCAACACTGTATATTCTAGTCACAATTGAGTCTCTCTGAAAATGAAAATGTTTAACTGTACCTTTGAACATTCTTCTTATATCTAAATAGAATCCATGGATTATTTAATTCTGGAGTGTTATAAGTTATGCATATACTTTAATCTGAAGGCTCTCCTGCTGTTTCTCCTCTGTCCATGTCATTCTTTCTATATGTAAATCAACACGTAGATATTATTAGCTGCCCTTTTGAGATCTATTTGATTTTCATCTGCTGTTGCTTAATCGGTAAGGAACAGAAGCATGTTCCTAAACTAACACTCCTCTGAGAAGAAAAATGCAAGCTTTGTGTTGTAAGAGCTAGAGACTATATAGTCGGGGATTTTAATGTATTTTACTTCCTGATGTTTTAAGCACCCGTAACAAAATTAGATTTTTGCAGTCCTTTTTTAAAAAAGTGAACAAAATATCAAAAGCCACTTAAAAAATCATTACACCCCTAGTGGAATGACCGTAACAGGCCAACATTGCAGCCTTTGCATTTGCCATTGTAAATATGAAGGCTATTTAAAACAGTGATGTCTGCAAGTAAGACTGCTCACAATTGTATTAGACTTGCTGTAGCGGGTGCCACATGGGATCTTTAACTTGTGCATACTCTTTCATTCATCAAGAGCACTTTGAACGGGATGAACAGAACGTTTATTTAGTTCAGGTTGAATTTGCGTTGAAGTCTAGGAAATTAATTCACCAATACTTTGTGAAGCCCTGACACATACAATACTTGACACAAACCCACAAAGATGAGGAAATGAAAAGCCACTTAGCAGTACATGCCTGTTGTGGATGTGTGTAAGTACTTGAGACTAAGTAAAGTTTAACTTTAAGTGAAAGCAGTTTTGTGTTGTCCTGTTTGTGCTAGCCATCTATCGGTCGGACGGCCATGTTTCCCCTGATTTATTTCCTGACACCACCTCACACAGAGTAAAAGTTACCAAGAGCTTTGGCTTGAAAGAACCCCAGGTAACACCCAAATCAGAATTTTATAAAGTATGTATTTTCCTGTGGATAAGGCAGCTAGAGTGTAGCTTCACAAAAGGCTGGGGTTTCCATTGTACAATTAGGACAGTAGTGTTATAATTTATGAGGTCACTGATGAATTGAAACTGTTTGTTACAGATGGATGAAGATGTCTGGTTTTACTTTTAATATTAGGGCAGAGTTAATGTGGTTTACGTGTCTTAATTGTGTATTTCCATACATACAGAGTAGTTATATACAGTAATAGGAAAAAATATAATGTAATAGATTTGCATTCACTGTACTGTAAGAACCATTACTTTGGATTACATGAATTTTCTGTCATTACAGTCTCAGCCTTCCAGTTGTATTAACATAGCGTGCTGCACCCCCTCCCTCCTTCACCATTGAAGTGAAAGTCACTCCCCTTCCATTTGGTAGTTCAAAGGCTATGCACCAGTTAAGCCTTCACAATTGGCAGGGCTTTGTGCTGTCCTATCCTTTTGGTGCAGATTTCCTGTTGCAGGGACATCATAGCAGTTGTTATTCCTGTGCAGCATGGAGGTGACATGGAGGCCACTTTCCCACAGCCACTGGGGGTGTTGTACTGAAGTAGCCTGTTGGGAAAGGCTGCACAGATGCTCTGTGGCCTAAAAGCAGGATCATTTCCCCTCATCTTGCTTTCATATCAGCCCAGCCCAGCTACTTGGATACTGTATCTATCAAACTGATAAAGCCTAAATATGTAGGATTGTCCTGAAAGGGTTCATGGAAGACTCAAAGGCAGAAATGGGGGAGGGGGAGCAGGGAAGAACATTTGAATTATCTAGATTTCATTTCTTTTACATTTCTATAACCTTTTCAGTCATCTGAGTATCAGGATTAAGGAATTCGTACTTCAAAATTCCAAAATATTAAGCAATGGGTCAAAAAAAGAATGAGCTATCAAGATATGGTATTTTATATTCAAGTTCCTGTAAATATGGAAATGGCTGCCTAATTGCTCTTCTATTTGAAATTAAAGCATAGTTGTGCTTTATGATCGAAGCTATCCTCAAAAGCAAAAAATCCAAACTTTCCTAAAACAACAACAGCAAAAATACTCTAGCTACTATGGTGGCACGGATAACCTTCAAAATATGAACAGCATGTAAGAAATGCCTTTACCTACACAGCACCTGAAACAATCTCTCCTATGACCTGCTCCTATTCACATAAATGTGGGGTTAAGTCCAAAGACTAAGGATCACCACTGAAATGGGAACACTGTTAATTATTTCAGTATGCATCTTAAGAGTTCAGCAAAGAAAATTTTATGCACTTAAAGTAGTTTCTGGTCAGTCCCAATTTTTCCAGCAATACCCCTAGCATGTGTAAAATTGAGACTAGGTTTGCTTCTTTCTTGATCACTGATGTTTATAGCATGATTCAATTCTTACTTAAGTCAGTGAAGAAGTCTTTCCATTGATTTTAATGGCACTTGGAGTAGGCATCATATGGGGTTCTTTTTATTTGTGCTCAGTTTCTGAGTCTTTAGGATGAACTTTGGTCACATTTTCAAGCTTTTCTCTACTGTTTTGAGGGCTTTTATTTTTCTAAATGAAAGCTGAGATTCTCGTATAATTACTGGTCTCCAGGAGCTGAGGCATTAACTAAAACATAAAATATTATGATACAATCAAATCTCTTAAGATGCATACTGAAATAATCAAATCACAAGAGCTGCCAACATAGAAGTGCATAGAAGAGGGGTAGAGGGTTTTGGAAGGAAGATGGGGGAAATATTCCATAACTCCAAGATTCCTGACACATCATTCGAGTCTAATATGGACACCAGATATGGGATTTTTTTCTTATTTATTATAGTGCCTTGTTATGCATCAACCTAATGCCAATTATCCTGAGATCTAACAGACTGTGCCTGCTAGTATATCATACTTGTCTTATTCATTGCTCTCAAGGCAGTTTCTGTCCTAGTGCTGAATAGAATCATAAAAAACAGTTGGGGGGAAAAAAGGGTTTTATAGAGCAACAGGTTGTCTTTATGCCAAACTCATCTCATGCTGGTCAAATCTTCACTCTAAACCAGATCACTGAGCAATTTCTTGTTTTCTGCTTACATTTTCAATAGTTCCTAAGGGCATTTAAAATCCTCTTATAAAAGCTTACATCCACACAGAATAGCAATGTTCTTTTCCATGAAACTCAGCCTACATATAGGGTCAGCATAAGATTTATGCATAATTTAAGTCCCACTTAATGTACTATAGCATGCACATATCCCTGATCCAGCAGAACATTTCAGCATATGCATAACTTTAAGCAATAGTTCCTGTTATTACATTGAGTGGGGATGGATATTTCACAGCAAAAACCACTGTATACCTCACAGATCTCTGGAAAGAAACTGTATTTAAACCCTCTCTATGCTGATGACCCACAGATCTACCTTTCTACTCCAGATCTTTCTCCTTCTGTCGATCTAAAAATTCAGACCATCTCTCTGACATCACCTTGTGAATGTCTAGCCATCAAGCTCAACATGGTTAAAACTGACCACTTAACTTCCTCCCTTCCCAACTTTCTCTACTACCTCCTTTCTCAATTACCATCCCGCAAATTACGCAGGCCTATAATTTGGGTGTCATCTCTGACTCACACCTCTTTATCTTGACCTTTACTTCCAGACTATATCTAAATCTTGACTATTCTCTCTGCCTAACCCTGTAAGATATGCCCTGTCCTACCCCTTCACACAGCTAAAATTCGTATCCAGGATTTCATCATCTCAATTACTGCAACATCCTTTTCTCCGGCCTTGACAAATGCAATCTTGCCTCACTCATATCCATTCAGAATGTTTCTACCAAGATTGTTTCCCCAGACTTTTGCTTTCACCATGCCATGCCATCCCTCCACTGGCTTCCCCTTCTCTATTGCAGCAAATATAATGTACTCATCTTTATTTTCAAGGCCATTTATAGTCTAAACCCACCCTACCTATCATCTCTCATTCAGTATCAAAATGTTGATTCCTGCCTCTGATTGGCCCTTGATGTAAGTTCCATTGCCCACTTTTTAAATGTTCAAATAAGACCTTCATGCTTTCTCCCATGCTGCCCCTCATGATCATGAGGACCTCCATAAACATCTGCAACATTACCTTATTATTCTCTTTTAAAAACCTCCTTAAAACTCTCATTTTCCATGATACTTACAAAAACTTGACAATGATCAGGCCACTGGTGTGCTGAGACCACTGCATATCATGATGACCAATATTGTCTCATTCTTTCCTTGTACTCCCCTATTGGTCTGTATCTATCTGGTGTCTCTTGTTTTATACTTAGATTTTAATTTATTTGAGGTAGGGACCATCTTTTTGTTCTGCATTTGTACAGCAGCCGGAACAATGGGATCCTGGTCCATGACTAAGATTCCCAGGCACTGTGGGAATGCAAACTATATTTTCATGAACTTTCTTTTTTTCTGATTATCTATAAGTATCCAGTTCCTACAATAAGGTTGTACATCCCATTTGTTCCAAAGCGTAGTCTGTATTATGTAATAAATATCTCTGAATTATCCAAGAAATATCAGAATTATTATTTGTATTCTGAGAGTGCCCAGAAGACTCAGCAAAGATCAGCTTTAGTACCAAGAGAACTAGAAAAGTTCCGGCCCCAAAGAGTTTAATATCTCAGTGCTCAACTGTGCTAAGACTTACACATGTTTATCTTTATGAGCAGGAGTAGTCCCCTTTAAATTACTGGGACTTTCCCATGGGCAAAGTGGGGAACAGGGTACGTCTTTGCAGGATCAGGGGCTAATTAAATATGCACAATTTATTTCTTTTTAATCCATGGTTCTTACTTCAAAAAAGATTGGGGAGGTTTTTAAATATCATCATTAGTATGCCTTATCTGATTGCATGTCTATTATATTATATAATTTACAATACACCTCGTGTTTTGGGTGAATCATTTAAATGGAAGATGTTTTATTTTATAGCTTATCTCTTTTTAAGGCACTGACATTGTGTAAGAATGAAAAAAAAACTATGATTTTAAATTTCTTAACATATTGAATTAGAATTAGGCACTTTTATAATACCTTTAATATAGAAATATACAAGGATTGCAGTATTATTAACATTAAAATATTCTGTTTTACTCTTGCCATTAGAGAAGTCAGAGAAAAGCTCTGGGGAATGCTGATGAGTTTTATGGCTGTGCAGTGTCCTCAGAAAAAAAGATATTCCATGCACAGGCAACCCCCGCAAAATGATGGGGCATTATATAGCTTCCGTTTCTGTATAAGGTGCGTGAGATCTGTCACCTTCTCTTTCAGGTCTCTCAGGCGAAAGTTAATGCATGACCAGAAGAGTCATTTCTGCTTAACCTAAAGGAAGTTCTCTATGCAGACTGTGCAAGAGTTAATTGACTGTTACTTTGCTTAGGCCTGGTCTACACTTAAAAATGAGAGGAGATGCAGCTAGGTTGGTGGAAGAATTCTTCAGTTGACCTGACTATCACTTCTAGGAGAGACAGCTCGACTACAATGATGGAACCTCCCCTCCCCCCCCCCCCCCACACTGTTTATATTGGCAGCGTCTACACTATGGCACTACAGTGGCACAGTTGCTGCACAGCAGCTGCACCGCTATACCAGCTGTAGTATAGACATGCCTTTAGATCCAGAGCCATTAGTGTGTGGACATCACGGAAAGAACAGCTTAATCTTTGTATTTGTTGGGTATGACTGAAAGGCCTAGTGTTTTGTATGTTTTTTTAAATACCCTGATTCTAAAAAAGTAAAGTTTTGTTGGTTTTTTAATAGAAGTGTGGGCACCACCTCTAACAAATCCATGATCTGGGTAATATTTTTAACTTACTACTTTATTTTAAACCCTCTGATGTAATTGGTTGTAACAATGAAAATAATAGTACAGAAGAGAATAGAAAGTCTACATGACTATAACAGATAAAGCAAATTAAACATCAAAAGGACACTGTTCAGAATCTGACATATCAAATCAAGCAGTTAAAATAAGAGAGACTGAGTAGAGAATGTGGGTGATCTTACTTGTACCTTCACTTGACTCATCAAGCACTGATATCTCATAAACTGAAGGAATGAGAAGCAGCAGATCAGCACCTATATGTTAATTGACAGATGCCACTTGAAATTATTTTATTTTTTTATACTCCCCCAGTTATCCCAAGAAGGAACCCGTCTTCCAGGTGACAGACTACCTAAACTAGTCAAGAGGTTGTTAAACTAGGAACAAAAGGAGAGGGTTTTAAGGGGCTAAACAAAGTACATATGCACCCATCCTATACCTCGGACTCCAGGTAGTAAAGGATCAAGATGTCAAGGGATTGTAGAGAAAAGGAATTCTTTAATTGCCTACATAGTAGAAGTCTGGGTAATAAACAAGATTAATTAGAAATTTGAAGTAACAGGTATTGCTGATGCATCTGGTTAGAATGTTAAAAATCACTGAATACACCCTCTGTAGGAAGGATAGGATGGGCAGAAAGAGATCAGTGGTGGCACTCTACATCAAAGACAACATTATCTGCTTTAAAGTAATTGAGAGTTTAGAAGTACGGGATCTGGTATGCTTATGGCTCAATGTGCTAACTGACAAATCACAGAATGGAGTGTTGGTGGGAGCCTGTTACAGACCACCAAATCAGATCAGAGAACAAGATAAAGGACTATTTAAGCATTTATCTATAAAATGTAGGAAGAAAAACTTGAGGTATTTGAAACTGAAGGCCATGTACTGGAAGTCTCATGCTGACATTAATAAACCTTAGAGTTTTTAAAAGTTATAGATGTGAATTTTCTAGTAGAAAAGGCATTATAACCTACTTGGAGTAGTTCTGTATTAGACCTTATTCCAAAAGATAAAGATGAAATGATCACTAAAGTAAAACTTAGGGGTTGCCTACAGGCAAGTGACCAGGACCTAATTGCATTTGTTCTGTGCCTGCAGAAAATGTTCTCAACATACATATATTTCACACACACACACATACACACACACTGTATTAAAGACACTGATTTTCTGAAACTGAAAATAGTTCTGAACAAAATTGAGTGGGAAAAAAATTTTGAAACAAAATGATGTGAATGATATTTGAGAATTGTTTAACAAAACTTTTCTTGGTGCTGCCCCAACAAAAAAAAAAATCACATAAAAGAAAAAAAAGACATTATGAATTAAACAAACATCTGGATTAAGAAAAGAAGGAGAAGCAGCAGTTTTTATATACAGATTTTTTAAAAATTAGAACTCATAAAATTAGTCCAGTTGATATGGGAAGCTAAAGGTTGAAGTGAGAAAACTATAGCCAGTAATGTTAAGGATAAGAAAGATTTTTTTAAAATTCCTAGCAATGGTACAGATCCAATATTAGATAGTGGAGTATAGTTGAAATCACCCATTATTATTATTGCCTTTGTAGCCTATCTAATCTTCCTGAGAATTTCACAGTCACTGCTACAATGCTTGTCAGGTGATCGGTAGTATATTTCTTCCTCTCTAATCTTATTGGTCAGGCATGGAATTTCCAGCCATAGAGATGCTATGCTACAGTTTGATTCATTTAAGATTTTTACTTTGTTTGACTCTATGCTTTCTATCACATTCAGTGCCACACCCCCACCAGCACAACCTACTCTGTCATTCCTATATGCTTTGTACCCTGTGACCACTGTTTCCACTGATTATCCTCATTTCCCCAAGTTTCTACAATGCCTGTTATATCCATAGCCTCACTAAATGCCAGGAACTCTAGTTCTCCCATCTTAGTTTTAGATTTCTAGCATTTGCATTTCAGCACTTGCACATTTTTTGAATATTTAGTTGTTTGCCTTCATGGGTAATATTTAAATGGAACTCTTTTATGTTTGACTGCTCCTCACTAGTTCCTACCTGTACTTTATTTTGAAAACATCCACATAATCCCAAAATTCTTTTAAGGAGATGGGGATTCAGGCTTGGGAGTGATTCCTTCTGGCAAGCCATCACCAGCTGGATTCCCCCCCACACAGGCACTTTTACTTCCAATTGGCCACAGAAGCCTGGGACCGGAAGGTTGGCAGTCCCTTTGGAAATAGTCAGAGGGAAAGTTGATCTTCTTTTCTTGAGAAACAAGAGTAAGGTGATACTAAGAATTAGGGGGAAATGTGGAGAATGGTAACATTGAACTGTAGCACTTTCTGATGGTCCTGGATTATGGCCGTTAGGCCTGAGTCACTGGCCTCAAAGACACGAGGAACCCATCTACTGTTTCTATGATGGATGATGTGGGCTTTTAAAAGAGGGGAATTTGTAGTGCTCGAGTAGCTTTAACATCTATAAAATTATTGGTAGCCCTGGAATCAATCCTGCCCCACTGAGGGGCAGTCAACTTGCCCCTATCCATGGTATGTAACTCTAGTTGTACTTGGAAGTATGGGGAGGATTCACGTGTCCTGGATTGTGTTTCGCTTGAGGGCAGTTCCAGGGCATAGGATGCCATATTGTCAAGGCTGGTTCCCCCATGCAGCCTGGATTCACTCATTTTCCAACTTCTTGCAGGCTGAGGTTCTCAATAGGCTCAAGGTGAGGATGCCCCACAATAAAAACATAGGATATTGTGCTGTCACCATTCTTTCCACGGTCCAGTGTTGGTGGCCAAGATCAACCTGCATCAGTTCATGGTTGGTCCCAGAGGGGTTTGGTGTAGGGCATGGGTGTAGTGGTAGCAGGGTGCCCCTCCTCTGCTCTTTTGCTTATACAGTCAGTTGATGATGTGGGAAGAGAGCTCAATAAGTGCATGCAGGCAAGTCGTGGTCTCAATGGGGGTTAGCTCATTATTGACTTCCTCACTGCCCATGCCAAAAATGATGCAGTTGGACTTTCTCATTCCAATCAACATAATTTGTGAGTCACTGGAACTGAGCAGCAAATAAGGTTGCTGGCCCTTGTCCTTGCTGGAGCCTTTGTAGTGATGCTTCTGCTGAGCAAGCACTATGCAGGTCATCAAAGATTGCAGAAAATGTTCACAGGAAGAAATGCCAGTCTGTTAACACTGAACTGTCCTGGTCCACTAGGGGAAAGGGGGAATCCAGAGTATCTCCAGTAGCCAAACTGATCACTTGTCCCACCTTGGCCTGGTCGATGGAACATTCTAGGGTGGAACAGGAAAAGGAGGCAGCATCGGTTCAGGAACTCCCTAAACTTCTGGCAGTTCCCATCAAAACTTTCAGGCAGTGTTATTGCAGAGTTCAGTTCAGGAAGTAGTGGCCCAACCTGGGCCCAGAGCATAGAATTTTCCTCCTGGGTCCAAACTGCTGTTCATGTAGTGTCTAATTTTCCATTAGGAGCTACTCCACTTGGGACTGCAGAAGATGGTTCTTGGTTTGGAGTTGTGTGACCCACTCCTGGAGATCCAGTACCCTGTGGCCCTGTGGGTGATGATAGACGCACACCTTCCGTATACCTGTTAAGGAGCTCCCATGGAGGGGATAGGAAGTGGGTCTGCCCACCAGGGGATGGTAGTCACTGGGAAGGAGCTGGAGGATTCAAAAGAGCCAGGTTCCATAAGCAAGAGTCAGGGTTAAAGTCAGGCCAGGGTTGAAGACCAGAAACCAGAGGCAGTGCCAGGTTAGAATCAAGAGGCAGAAATCAGGTCAGAGTCAGGCTGGAGTTAGAGACTGGAGATCAAGAAGGGTCTTGCATTGCAGCAGGCCAAAATCTGTGTGGCTGCCCAGACAACTTCCTGGGTCAACCGCAGGGCTAAATGTGGGGATTGACCAATTAGAGGACCTCAGGATTACCATCACTCTGGGTCTCTTGGGCAGCACTTCCTGTGGCACCTACTCTCCATAGTGCTCTCTGGCTGCACTACTACATTGTTTCCTGGTGGTACTATGGGAATATCAGCTGTTCTAGGCGCCGCAGACCTGGTTTGTAGTCCATGGGTCCTTATACCTCTTCTTTCTTCCTGTTGACTGTGTAGATAATTGTCAATCCAGATAACAAGATCTATAAAGACTCCCAAACCCATTGGGTCTTAACTGGGCCACTTCATCCTTGACCTCATCCTACAAGCGCCATTGAAACTCAAATAACCGGGCCTCCTCATTCCATTCTGTGTCCAATATGAGATGGCAGATGTGTGCTGCATAGGAAGACACTGTGCTGACCCCTGTTGGAGTTTCTGCAGGGCAGCCTCAGTGGAGCAGACATGGTTGTGGTCATAAAAGATGGTTGATT
This sequence comes from Eretmochelys imbricata, assembly GCF_965152235.1. Lineage (NCBI taxonomy): Eukaryota > Metazoa > Chordata > Testudines > Cheloniidae > Eretmochelys > Eretmochelys imbricata. Next base: position 128,902,354 of record NC_135572.1, read on the forward strand.
ATCGCCCACTGGAAGGCATCCCTGCTGGAAAGCACCAGACTGCTGGCTTCCAGTAGGGGCAAGACCCAATCCAGTGCCTCCCCAGTCAGCAGGCCTACCTTGGTCTGGTCAGAAGAGCACATCTGTGGTCAAAGCCTGAACAAGAGGCAGCACTGATTCATGAAGTCTTGGAATTTGCAGCAGCTTCCATCAAAGCACTTGGGAAGAGGGTCAGCAGATCTAACACCAGGTGACAATGTGGCTGGATGTGCCCTGTGTACAGCGTTCTGTGTGGAGTTGATAGACTTGCTTCTGATTCCCAATGACCAGCTGCATATTCTGTGCCTGCAGTGCTCACTTGTCTTCCTGGAGACAAATTAACTGTTTGTGGAGCACCAATGACCCTTGAGTATAAGTAACTCTGCTGAGTGCATCCTCAGAATTGGAGCAGTATGAGCAAACTGTAAGGGTCATGGCGTGAGCAGTCAGGTGTAATAGCTGGAGTTAGACACCAAGAACTGAAGCTGGAGGTCAAAGCCAGAATCAAAGGCACAAGTCGACCCAAGGCTTAAGCCAGAGCTGAAGACATGGGTAGAAATCAGGGACCTTGGGAGAGAATGGAAAGCAGAAACCAGGAGGAGGGTAAGGAGGGCAGGAGCCAGGAACAGGCAGGAAGACAGGAGTCAGGAGAGTAGGCAGGGCCTAATGTGGCTGGTAGCCAGCCAGGGATTTGCCTAGTTGCTCAGACAACTTCCTGTGTTTTCTTCTGGCTTAAGTAGTGTGTCTGAGCCAAGTGGACATCACTTGGGCTGGACATCTCCCCCAGTCAGGAGCTTCCTGGGCAGAGCCCTTGGTGAGCTAGAGCTCCAGCAGCCCCCATCTCCAGTGATTCTGGGAAGCTGCTGAGCGACAACCGGAGGCTTGGGTTTAAGCCCCAACACTTTCCATCTTTCTATTACTTATTGAAGAGATGCTTTCTTAAGGGCAGTCATAAAAAATGAAAAAAAAAGAAAACACCATAGTAAAACACTTAAAACACAGCACTCACCACTCAAAGTAAATGCAAACAAACAGTAAAGGGAACATAATTTAAGGTTGCTCAAGATCAGCTGTATTGTGTGCTGTGGCCATTTATATACATTAGTGATGATTATCTGCATACTCAGTTATTCAGCAGTGAATAATAAATAGTCTTGTCTGTGCCTTACCAAAGTAAGATGCAATGTGTACGTGACTTCTTAGACACAGGGAACCCAGTAATCTAAAGTTATTTATATGAACATGAAACTTTCTATTATTCAAAAAGCATTTTAAAGGATATATTGTGTACAATAGTAAGTGGAGAGGATTTTCTAAAAACTTGGAGTTCCTTTGTTTTAATCTAATTTCTTGTCTGTTGTCCTCATAGTAATTGTATTTAATGATTATAATACATTCCATAGGGAAAGTTCTGGATTTGTTTTCATAAAGTTCCCCTGCTAATTCAAACATTTCTGCTGAAACTGCATGAAGGGAACCGGCGGCCATGTGCTGTCCCCTGCAGAACCTAATGAGGATGATTACCTAATCCTGGATTCAGAGCTTCAGGGTACTAGCCTTCAAGAAGATGGCAAAAGATACAGTTGAGTAGGGAGCACAGGGAGGGTAAAAGAAGCCTACAACAATGCCAAGAGCATCAAACTATATCCAAAAATTATAGGATTCAAGGCTTCAGCTAAACATCTGACCTAACCTTCTATTGTTTCTGTGGAAATGACGCAAAACATTGTTATTGCTGATTTAATTAATTGATAAATGTTTTGGATCCATCCCTATAATTTCCAATAATCATATATCCCCATACCATTATTGTATTTTTTCTGCAGTTATGCTCTTTTGTCCACCTAAATTAGGAATCTATAACATGAAATTACTTTTGAACAAGATTTCTCTGTGCTTCACAGAAGTGTGCATTCATGAGCATATAACAAGGCTGTTTTATATAGTTTATTGGTCAGATCATTAACCCCTTTAGTGCTTTATAGACCTCATTAGTCACACTGGGTCAGAGTGGAATTCCTAATGTATGAAAAATTATGCTGCATTTCTCTGAAAGTTGTACAAAGAATCACACCTTCTCTAGCCAGTATGAAAATAGGAATATTAATGTACTAGTTTAACTATAATTTAAAAGGAAAGAACAATATTACATCAAGTTTAAAGAGTCAGTAGAGTTGCACATGCTTACACAAAAAATTAATTGGTCCAACATCTTGTCATAAATGATAAATACCATGGTTGCATTTAGTAATTTAAGATTTGCCATTGGTAACCTAATAATGGCATCTGAGATGCCACAGTTTCCCTCTGTATTTAGAAAAGAAAATAAATCTGCAGTAAATGCAGGCAAATGTTGACTCTTAATGGCAACCAGTCTGTATACTCTAAATATAGTATAATTGCATATCAATTTATTCTGCTTGGCAACTGACTTCCATGCAAATTATTGGAAAGAAAAATGTGTAGAAAAAAATCTAAAGATATCGAGCGGATCAAGAATAGGGGCAGAAAATTTCCACTCTGTGTTCCCACAGGTTTTTTTTTTCTTTTGTGGTAAAGATATGTAGTGATCTTCAAGAATTTATCCCAAACTGTGTATTAACATGATGTCAAACATAATTATATCTTCAATTAAAATGTGTTTAAAGCCATTTTTAAAACACTGGGGAATTGATTAAGGAGATCAGATATTAGATTATACAATATAGGGAAGGGTAAAGTAATTAAAATTTACAGTATGTTTCATTTTTTTCAAAATAAAAAGAAATGAATGCTATGAGTTATTCTTCCTAATGAGGTTTCATTTTTCTACATTAATATTAATTTTTAAAACTCCAGAAGCTACAAAATGTAATTTTGTCATGCAAAGCCTAACGGGCCTGATTACAATTTTACGCTGGTGTAAGCCTGCTAACTTCAATTCATTTACTTTAGATGTACACCAGAATAGAGAAGGAAAATCAGAATAAGAAAATATCTGATTGTACCAACAATAATTGTGAAATGAGTATCCAGTAAATACATTGTTTGAATCTTTTAATTGTATATAGGTGCTGAACAACATCTGTACTTCTGCAAAATAAGTATGTAAAGTGTGGTGTGATTTAAGCAATGACCAAATACAGGGGAATTAAATGTGCCCCATGCTACACTGATCCCTCAAACCCATCTTTGACTTTTTCTGCAGCCCATATCCCATGAAAAAAACCTTCTCAGCCCAAATACCCAAGGGAATCATCTGCTTCCCTTTCCAGGAACCACCATCTTTTACTCCCTCTAACCAGCCCCCAAGAACTCGGTCTGTCATGTTCCCAGGAACACACTTGTGACACTTGGTCAGAAAGGGTTAAGCATCCTGCAGGATAACTGACTCAGATTCAACTCCTAGAGAAATTCTGGTAGATAATGTTTGTTTTTGTGTATTTACATATATATTTTTAAAGGTTAACAATATAATCAAACAGTCCCTGTCTATGCTGTATTCTGTCAATTCAGAGATCAAAAAGACATATTAACATTTAGATAAACTGTAAACATAGGATATCACTGTATTCATCTCTCTTTGAAATGTACAACAAATCTCCTGAAAATGATGAAAAATGGGAAATTGCCTTATGTTAATCTGTGTAGATAACTACCAGTGATGTTCAGGAAATGAATTTACTTCAAAAGTCCCCATAATGGCCTATTGTTTGCCGAAGGACTCCAAGTTGTCACAAGAAGGCCTGAAACTGAATAAAGATGCTTTGGGTCAACAATCCTTTTATCTCAGATCTGCTTCAGACTTCATACAGAAGAAGCTTAAGCAACAAGGCTGAGATCCCAGTCCTAACTGGACCACCCTAAATATATACATTGGACTATAACCTGTGAACTAATTCTGAAAGAACTCTTTGCAACTACAAAGCTCACCATCTCTGCTATGAATCTGAATCTCAAGATTGTACTCTTGTCTGTATGTATACTGATCTTTTAACCACTACACTCTCTCTTTTTTAAAAAAAATAAATTTTCGTGTAGTTAATAAGCATTGGCTGTAAGCGTGTGTCAAGTTTCCTTCCCCACTCTGAACTCTAGGGTACAGATGCGGGGACCTGCATGAAAACCCCCCTAAGCTTATTTTTACCAGCTTAAGTTAAAACTTCCCCAAGGTACAAACTATTTCACCTTTTGCCCTTGGACTTTATTGCTTCCACCATCAAGCATCTAACAAATATATAACAGGGAAAGAGCCCACTTGGAAACGTCTTTCCCCCCAAAATCCTCCCAAACCCTACACTCCCTTTCCTGGGGAAGGCTTGATAAAATCCTCACCAATTTGCATAGGTGAACACAGACCCAAACCCTTGGATCTTAAGAACAATGAAAAAACAATCAGGTTCTTAAAAGAAGAATTTTAATTGAAGAAAAAACTAAAAAGAATCACCTCTGTAAAATCAGGATGGTAAATACCTTACAGGGTAATCAGATTCAAAACATAGAGAATCCCTCTAGGCAAAACCTTAAGTTACAAAAAGACACAAAAACAGGAATCTACATTCCATTCAGCACAGCTTATTTTCTCAGCCATTTAAAGAAAACAGAATCTAACGCATCTCTAGCTAGATTACTTACTAAGTTCTAAGACTCCATTCCTGTTCTGTCCCCGGCCAAAGCATCACACAGACAGAGTGAGAGAGGTTTTGTTTCTCCCTCCCCCCAGCTTTTGAAAGTATCTTGTCTCCTCATTGGTCATTTTGGTCAGGTGCCAGCGAGGTTATACTAGCTTCTTAACCCTTTACAGGTGAAAGGGTTTTTCCTCTGGCCAGGAGGGATTTTAAAGGTGTTTACTCTTCCCTTTATATTTATGACAGCGTGTATTTGGGTAAGATCTGAAATAGTCATTAACCTGGGAGGTAATGTGTCTGATCATTTGGGATTGATAGAACATTTTTATATGATGAATAAGATTTTCAGTAATCCTCATCATATTTGACTTGGGTGTCTGCGTGGAGGCCTAAGGCTGGGTTACTTCAAGGGAACTGTGTTGTTGGCTTCTGGGTATCCAGTGAGCTATTATAGAAGCTGGTTTGTGCTGACTTGGTAAATCTAAGTCTTGGAATATCCACCAGCTTTGGGAATTGCCTGCCCCATTCTTTGCAGTACACCGTAATTGAGTGACCTCAGTTGGCTTCCCTGGGACTCTGGTCACAACACTCTACTCTCCAAATCACTCATTCCTTCCCCCAATGCTTCTCAGTAAATATACTCCACTCCTAAGTCTCTCTTCCACCTTGAATCCACTGAATCTTCCTCCTCCCCAGAGTAAATTCTCCCTTTCCCCATTTCAGTTACTGAGGCCCACACCAAAGTTCTGAAATCAACGGCTGCTGATGCAGCTCCATGACTCTTGTTTGTGCCACCCCTGCTGCTCTTGTAATGGGCAATGGGGTGCTGAAGTAATATAGAAGCTATGACTATGGCTACACTACGAGCAACGGGCATAATTCCCCGGCTCATGTACACGTATTTGTTGTAGCTCAATGGAAGTGATTGCAATTTAAATAGCTGTGTCGCTGCGGTAGCCCAACCCCCTTGGCAGCTGAGGCAAGGCTAAGCCAGGCCAAGTACATACCCACTGTTTTCAGCCAGGTTTGCACTCGGTACAACTCAGCCATGCCTCCATTCCCACTGCCAGGGCCGGCTCTACAGCTTTTGCTGCCCCAAGCAGTGAAAAAAACTGCCGCCACGGACGGCAAAAGGAAGAAGCTGCCGCCGATTTGCCGCCGCGGCCAGCAAGGGGGAGAAGCTGCAGTCAATTTGCCACCATGGCGGGCAGAACAAAGAAGCTGCCGCTGAATTGCCGCCACGGCCAGAGGAACTGCCGCCCCTTTCTAACTGCCGCCCCAAGCACCGGCTTGGAATGCTGGTTCCTGGAGCCGGCCCTGCCCACTGCATATGCTGTTGTGGTTACACTGCTTTTTATACTCAAGCTAGCTCTGACTGACCTCCTGAGAGTATGTGTGAACAAGTAGGGGAAAACACACTCTTAGGTCGTAGTGTAGACGTAGTCTATTACACTGCTCTTTGATTTTTAGGCTGGAAGGGACCATTATGATCATCTAATCTGACCTCCTGCACATTGCAGACCACAGAACCTCACCCACCCACTGCTGTAACAGAGCCCTAACCTCTAGTTGTGTTACTGATGTCCTCAGATCATGATCTAAATGACTCAAGTTATAGAGAATTCACCATTTTGCACTGGTTCAAACCTGCAAGTGACCTGTGTCCCGTGCTGCTGATGACTGCAAAAAACCCAACAAAAATAAACTCAACAACCAGGGTCTATTCATCTATTACACTTCTTTTCTCCCGCACTTAAGCTTACCTGTCTGCTTAAGCAGAAGCCAGTGTTCCATCTTTTCAGGACTTTTCAAAAAGATATTACACAGAGAGAAACCTTAGAGCTATGATATACAAAACCCTGAATGTGGGTGTTAATATAGTTTCCCATCATCTTTAAAGAGATACAGTTTCTAAATAAACAAAACATTTAATACACATAAGAATACAATAAATATTATTGGGAATAGTTAGGAATAACATTTAAACCCAAGCTATTACACAGGAAGCCTATTGATGTTCTTTATACAGGTATTTCAGTGCGAAGATTCGACAAAACAATGACACTTTTATACTTTGATACATACCTACATACATATCTCCCTATGATCTCATAGAGAGGATTTCTCAGTCTCTACAGTATGGGCTCAAAATGCATGTGGGTGCCATCTGGATTCTCGGGAGCCTGAGGAGAATGCAAGTCTCTCAGTTGTCTTTAAAAACTTCAAAATCATCCTTGGAAAACAACAGTCTGAAGATCTTTATAGCCAGCAGCATTTATACTCCCAAAACCAATAGCTGACTGTCTCCTCGGTTTCCAGTGGAATTTGGAATCTGCCTTCACAGCAAACATATCTCATGCTCCTGTGTCACTGAGTCCACAGGGCTGCTTCCAGCTCCCATTCCCTGAATGCTGACTGATTCAGCTCTTGGATGTTCAGTGTGTGGAATCTGCAAGACAACTTGCTCTCAATGGAAACCCTCTATACAGCTTCAGAAACAGCTGTCATATATACATAATAATTACCATTCCCTACTTCTGGTTCTTTCTGGACTCTTTCAATTAAGCTTTATTAAGTAATGCACACTGGAAAACATAATCCCCACTATACATATAAAATGATGGGGTCTAAATTATCTGTTACCACTCAAGAAAGAGATCTTAGAGTAATTGTGGATAGCTCTCTGAAAACATCCAGTCAATGTGCAGTGGCAGTCAAAAAAGTGAACAGAATGTTGGGAATCATTAAGAAAGGGATAGATAATAAAACAGAAAATATCATATTGCCTCTATACAAATCCATGGTCTGACCACATCTTGAATACTGCATGCAGATGTGGTTGCCTCATCTCAAAAAAGATATATTGGTATTAGAAAAGGTTCAGAAAAGGGCAACAAAAATTATTAGGGATATGGAACAGCTTCCATATGAGCGAGATTAATAGGACTTTTTCAGCTTGGAAAAGAGACAACTAAGGGGGGATATGATAAAGGTCTATAAAATCATGACTGCTGTTGAGAAAGTAAAAAAAGGAAGTATTATTTACTCCTTCTCATAACACAAGACTAAAAGTCACCAAATTAAATCAATAGGCAGCAGGTTTAAAACAAATGAAAGGAAGTATTTCTTCACACATTGCACAGTCAGTCTGTGGAACTCTTTGCAAGGGGATGTTGTGAAGGCCAAGCCTATAATAGTGTTAAAAAAAGAACTAGATAAATTCATGGAGGATAGGCCCATCAATGGCTATTAGCTAGGATGGGCAGGGATGGTATCCCTAGCCTCTGTTTGCCAGAATGGGAGACAGGGGATGAATCATTTGATGATTACCTATTCTATTCATTCCCTCTGTGGCACCTGCACTGGCCACTGTCGGAAGACAAGGTACTGGGATATATGGCCATTTGGTCTGACCCAGTATGGCCATTCTTATGTTCTTATCTTCTCCCCACCTGCTCTCTGCATGTGTGCAGAGACACTGAAGACTCAACTAAATCCATGTCTCCGCTCCATTGCGTCCCTTCTTTTCTTTGGACTTAATTAAATGGTTCAGTGTAAGCACGTGGGTTACAATAGTTGCTTCCTCTTTTGAATACTGTGTCTCCTGGGTGCTGCAGATCTTCCTGCACAAGTTTTTGTGCTACTTTCTTGTCCACCTTAATCTCATCCTACTCCTGTTGTGAAGACTAAATGCCTCTCTGCTCTCTCACTATCCCCTGACCCTTGAAAGAGCAGTTGCTTTGAGGCTGCTTTTCTCTTTATTTCCCCATCCCTCCTGAAAAAAGTTATTGTGAAGCACAATTTCAATTCATAATCAGATAGAAAGTATCTAGTAAACAGTTGCCCACAAGGGCTACAATTTAGAGACCCAAGGACCAAAAGTGACCACTGGGCCTCAAGTTGGGCACTCCTGGTCTCATAGTTGGACTGGAAATCAGGATAACTGGATTCTAAACCCATCTTTTCAAAATCGGATTGTCCATTTAAAAACAAAATTGGTTCATTGTGATTTTTAACTGAAATGTTTCTAAAATTAACTCCCCCCCTCAATATTTTACCTATCAAATAAGGCTGCTTTACTAATCCCTACTTTTTCCTAATTTGTTATAATTCATGAGGCAGAATAACAAAGTTTTTTTTCTTTGTTCCACCATCGTCCTACCCCTTGCAAACAGTTTCCCCCAGGCTTGAACTGTTTTCTTTTCTAATACTCTTTTGGGAAGGAAGAGGGACTAGCCTTCACAATGCATCGTTAGTAGTAACACTCTTAGTCCAATGCTACCATATTAACCAAGATTGCTTTTAGCTATGTCCCCAAGGATAGCAGAACTTTGGATGAACCAGAAAACCTTCACCATGCATTAAGAAAATACAGCTACACGTATTCCCTTATCATCATCAAATAAGGGTGTGTATGCCTTCAAAGTCAAGGTTTTAATGCCCCAAGAAAGACTTGTTCTTAAAATAAATGTAACCTAATATTAACACACTGCAAGTTACTCAACTTGAATGTCTAGCTCTGGGCTTCCAGAGAAGAAACTTCTCAAACAAGCACATTGTTCAGTGCTTGAAGGTAAAATTCTAGTCTTCTTTTAACCTTGCACACATACAGTCACACTCGAAACTGGGGCTGCCAGCCAGTTACCTGCATCTAAAATCTAAGGACCACATACCATAGATTGGTTTCAGTCTTCAAAGTCCCTCTTAAAAGTCTTCAATGTTAATCTTGAATATACATGCGTAGCTGGTAGCAGCTTTATTCAGAAAATGTGTGTTCTTTAATTTTTAAGAGACAAAAATCACCAGACCACACAAGAAAAGGGTGATGGGAGCAAAGGTGGCTGCTCCACATCACATTTCTGCACTCCTCCCCATCCCATCCCCATTCCAATCAAGTCAGATAGGTGCTGGTTCAGATTGCAGTCCAAGTGAGACTAGAGCTGCTCTAACTTGCATGAGCTTGGAATGGCCCCCAAAGAGCTTTATGCAGGAAGAGATTACAAGAGAATATCACAGTCAGATCACATCTCTTGTAACCCTCAATATATCTCCAGATGCACCAGGGATAGTATGAGAGCATAGCTGGCTCCACTCCCGCCAATGATTCCCTCCCAGCAGGAAATCTTCAGCTGCTCCTTTATATTGGCAAGGAGTCTTAATGAAGGCCAGAGTCTGGCCCAATATTTGGAAAATGTATTTATGGAAGTCCTATTCCACATTAGGTAGAATAAGTAACACTTCAAGATAAAAGTTTTCAAAATATGAGTCTTATTTTCATTCACTTTCCGGCTTCAATACATTTGTCATTACTCAGCTAGGTTTCTGCATATGTGTACTGAACTGTACTGAATGTATAATCTCATATATGTACTGACCTGTTTTCCTTGGCAGAGCACTTTATGAGTTAGCAAGACAACACCAGGGAAAATACATATCACATGTACGGAGAGCAATTTTGAGTGGTGGATAACTCCATCAAATGAAAATCAATGTCTACCAGAATCCTCAGAGACACTTTTTCCTCAGTGAGGGCTATTATAATGCCAAGATTCAGCTTTCTATTCCCCAGTATTTTGGCATTAAGATGTTAAACTTCACACAAACTTCTGTTTATAATGCAGAAAATATGGGGTTTTTTTTCAGTTTATAGTTAAAAACAAATGAAGTGTTTTTGTTCAATTTTTTTTTACGGGAATGAGGGACCAGATTCTCAGCTGGTCTAAATTGTAATAGCTCCACTGAAGTCAATGGAACTACATCCGTTTTACCCCAGTTGAGGACCAGGTCCCAAAGCTGGAAAATTCTATCCAAAGGGGAAAGTTTTGGGAAGCAGTAAGTGAATGAACACAGAAAGTTAAAATGCAAATTTTTACTTAACCTTTACAATAGTACTTACTGAGGATACTCACTTGGGTATTTATCCTCCTTTCTCATACTGTGCTCCTGTCTGGTTAAGCAAAATTCATTAACCACAGCAATAGCAAATACTTCACTCTTTTCAGTGTGTCGTGTATTACGTATGAGCGATGTCTACTCAATTTTGTTGTTTCAAATATGGCCGGAAGCCATACCACATGAAGCTGTGATTTCATCAGAACTCAATCTAAGCATTATTAGGTTGACTCAGTACCTTGATCTGAAACCTCTAGGAAAAAGCCAAGTTCTGCAGGAATTAGTATTGGCAAATCTGTGTTAGTACTGGAGCAATGTCCCAGAATTGTGTTGTGGGGCACTGTGCTTTCAAAGACTCTTCCTTTCAGTGACATGTATCAAGATCCTGACATCTGTGGTCATTAAAAATGCCATTGCATTGTTCTCAAGAGTGGGGTTATTAACCTTAGGTCTTCTCTACACAGCCATTTAAGGCATGTTCACAGTTCAATTTGGAGGTGTAATTTCCCTCTAGAGGAGATGTACCCACGCTATCTCTGACAGAGCTAAAAATAGAGTGGTGCCATGGAGGTGTGAGCAGTGGGAGGAGTTTGCCACCCAAATGTATACCTAGAATTTTGGACAGGTGTGTTTTGAGGACCACTAGCCTCTCCTGCCTCTTGAGCTGCTGTGGCTACATTCTATTTTTTAGTTCACTAGCTCAATCAAATCTATCATGGCTATGTTTCCTTGAGATGGAAATTACATCTTCCAGCTGGCATACCCTTAATGTTCAGCAAGCTGTGATGTGAATCTACAGCACAGAAGCTTGCTGTGCACTAAGTGGCCACATGGACCCTGCTATGGCACATTAATATTTCTGTAGTGTGCTTTGATCTACTGCTGTTTATTTTCTCTTTGATCTTAAACTGTTGTCGGTTCTTAAAAGTCTAGTAAAAAACCCTGGCACACACGTCTTTGCAAGTCTAGCCAAAAAATCTCTTTATCTCCACCAAACAAATGGCATTCCACCATAGGTGGTGACACTATTATTACAGACCCCATTCTGTTAGTTTCTGTACAAACAGTTAATTAGAAACAGACCCTTCCCCAAAGATCTTATAATCTAATATCTGACATAATTACACTGTTATAACTCCCTGTGGTGGAGACACTTTTCAGGTATAAGAATACCCTTTTTGGTTTAATTTATGTCACTTTGGAAAGTGTTTAAGCTAAACGAAAAGAGGCACTTTTATTCCAAAATAAGAGTGTCCACACAGGGAGTGTCCACACAGGGACTAGAATAACTACACTGGCTTAGCTATACCCATCTGTGAAAGCCTGCTTCTGCCCCCAGGGCCTTTTAAAGCGTTCACTCCCTTGGGAGGAGCCTGGAGTTCCCTGCCCCGTGTGGGAGGTGAGCATGTGCTTGGAGCCTAATTAGTAAATAGTTAACGTTTGTAAAGGGTAGGATTCTGTCATCCTTACCCAGGCCCATGGTGGATTAGTAGTTTACCCTGCAAGCTATCCTATAGATTTCAATTGTGATGTTTTGCAGATTAAGATTCTACTCAACTTCAGAATAGGTGGCAAAATCTGGCCAGCCCTTAGTGCCCTAAAATCCACTTGGATGTAATATTTGTATTGTAAAATCACTTATGTGGTTTTCTGAAACAGTTAAATAAAAGGAGGAACATTTATAATTTAGTAATTGTGTTGAATTCTTAAAATTACTTATTAAATGAATATTACATTGGATACAGATGAAAAAAAATACATAGGACCAAATCCTCAGGTCCTTAATTTCCTTTTTAATGAGTCCTTAAAGTTAGTGGGAGTTTGGCTGAGTAAGGACCTGAGGATTTGTCCCAGGCAGATGAATGTGATCTATTCTTCAGTTTATAATATATATAGTACAGGCATGTTAGACATATCTGTTTCCTAATGCACTTTTCAGAGGAAGGTCATATCATAGTACAACAAGAGTTTCTCACATTGGCTGCTGATAGATCCAAAAAGTATACATTTTTCAACTCTTTTGGAACATCGTGTACATGTATGTCAATGGGCAGAAAGGATCACTTTTAATGATTTCTCTAGGAGTGCCCTTCTCCTCTTCATGGATACTAAATAAATTGAGTGGTCAAAATTCTTCAGTCCTTAAATGAGCAAAACACTTTTACTTTCAGGTAATTTTGCTTGATTAAGGACCACAGATTTTGTCCCAGTGGTCATTGTACAAACACAATGAGAATTGAGTCAACTACTCAATGGACAGCCAGACAGTTGATTTGTCATCCCTTACATAGACAGCCATACGTAGATATGGTGAACTTGTTTGAGCTTAGGAGGTGTAGCCATTTGTGGTATATGAAGAATTATCAGACTATGAAGGAAGTCTAGCATTTGTGGTAAAGAAGTGTCATAAACCTTGGAAAAGCTTCAGACATATTTTAAGCTAGATATAAACCTTATAAACTCAAAAAGCACTACTAAACTTGATTTCATTTTTTATATAAAGTGTCAAGGTATCAGCAAAATAATTTTCTCAGGGGAAAACAGCATTGCACTGCTAAAGGCAAAAGAACAAGAGAGACCTAAACAAAAACAAAAACAAAATCAAAATCAAGAGATGAGTTTATACTATTGAGGGTACATTGTTATGTTAGTGATGTACCATGTCAACTTTTCCCTGCTAGTCATCCAGAGGAAGTCAGATCTATTACTTTTTCCTCCCTTAATTCATCTCTTTTGACAGGTAGTACTGATGGCCTGAGAATATACATAATCTAGATTGAACCTGAGTGGGGTGCAAATGGAAGAACTAAAAGTAGTATTGAAAAAAGACATTTCTTTTCTCACTGAGCTGGTGTACTCAGACTTACCTGAGCTCTACAATTAGAGTAACAGGATCTTTAATTGACAAAATCAGAGTGAGGTTTAATATTTGAAATTTCTTCCTGCTCCCTCTGCATGCCTGAGAGTTGAATATTTAAAAAAGGTCACTGGGCCACAATTTTGATCTGATTCTCCGTCCTGGTCTTTAACACTACTTAAGGGCTGGTCTACACCAGGAAATTAGGTCAGTATAAGTACATAAGTTGGGGGGAGGGATAGCTCAGTGGTTTGAGCATTGGCCTGCTAAACCCAGAGTTGTGAGTTCAATCCTTCAGGGGGCCATTTAGGGATTTGGGGCAAAAATTGGGCATTGGCCCTGCTTTGAGCAGGGGGTTGGACTAGATGACCTCCTGAGGTCCCTTCCAATCCTGATATTCTATGATTCTATGATCACTCAGGGGTGTGAAAAATCCACATGCCTGCGGAACGCAGATAAACCAACCTAATCCCCACTATAGACTGTTCTAGGTCGATGGGAGAAATCTTCTGTCAACCAACTTACGGCCTCTCAGGGAGGTGGAGTACCTATGCTGACAGGAGAATCCCTCCTGTTGGGGTAGGTTGGATCTTCATGAATTACTACAGCGGTGCAGGTGCAGCGTTTTAAGTGTAGACAAGCCCTAAGCAGTGAAAAGGGAGTAGAAGGGCAACCACTTGCATAGTTGTTGTTTTTTTAGGACATCCTCAGTAAGTCTAGAGCTAGCATTGCTATCTCCTATTCTTCCCTCCCCAACAGTCTTTGGCACAGAGGATATGCTGGGAGCAGGGACTGGAGCAGTCAGAGCATATAGTGCTCTGGCTAACCCCAGCTGCTTTATGGTCCTTGTGGACTCTTGTCAGCTGGTGCAAGTTAGAACATCCATTAGGCTGCTCTAACTTGAGGTGGGGCTACCTTTGTTCATCTAGGGCAGTCTTTAGCAAAAAGAAAAATATATTTTTTTATTGAAATGGTTTAAGCTTCAATTAGTGACAAAGCATCTAGGAAGTAATGCAGGAACACCAGGTTTAAATATCAGCTATTGCAGCATGTAGTTTTAGTCCAACTTTGGCCAGTGAGAGCCCCACAATATGAGTTTACCCATCACCTTTAGGGAAAGAGGATTTAAAACTCACTATGAAGTGGTGTATCTGTTTAGAGAGGTAATCATACTATGTTCATCTCTAGGGCATCTGAATGACTAAATCATACAAATTTGGAATGTCCCCATGGACCACTATGCACAGGACGCTGCATTTAAATGGAACAGTATAATAAAAGGGGAGAATGATATTTTAAAATCAATGCTAATTCTATAGAATACTCATTCAGGAAGAAAGCTTTACAGCATGTCTTATATGAGCTGATCTTATTCTGCAAGCCTCTTCGAATAAAGAAATGGAAAATTGTATTAATGCCTTTGATTTACATTTTTAACCATTTTTTCCTTCTCCAACATTTATCATGCAGATTAAGTTCAGAAACAACCACATTTTGTTTTGTATTCAGTATCATGTAGATTTGTTTAGCTCCAATTTCAACGTGAATGTCTTTTCAGGCATTTTTGCTTTATCTAAATTAATATACAAACTCTTTTACCTCCTTCGCAATACTGCGACAAAATTACCTCTTTATTGCTGTTTGTCATCTATATAACCTGTTTTGCAGTTCAAATTTATATGGAAGTCATGAGCACTTCCTATTAAGTCTCCAAATCTTTTTTCTTGACATGGTTTCTTGATAATGTTTATATGCTTCCTGAAAAAGTCTGAATATCTAATGCAGACAAACACTATTTATATGAGTCAAGGAGGAAGATGATCAGCTTCAATGAGTTCCCTAGTACAATATGAGATTTAATATTGCATGAGGAGTAAAGCAGCCTATATTTTAAATCTAGGAAACAAAAGATTGCTTTACTTGCTCATAATTCTGAAATGTTGGTACTTGAGTACTAACTACTGTGTCGCTGAAATTCACAATCTTGCTTAAAATATTGAAAACTTATGCAATATTAATTTTGAAGAAGCATCTTCAATCTGTACAATTACTGCAACCAGAATCTCAAAGTATTGGGGACTTCTGGTATGTGTCTTTAGCATCTCAAATGTGTGTATGCACTGTAAGAAGTACATGTCCTGAATCAGGATCTCATTAATACTGACAACATACAAATAAATAAAGCAAGTGTCATCTGAATAAAAATGCAATCCTTACACTGTGCAACGAAAGCTGATTTAACTATGTCTCTGTTGGAGAAGTCAAAAGTACATTCCTAAATGAGAATGGTGCTGTAGCCCAACAAATTGAACTGCAGAAAGAGGATCCAACTTCAGGAGAGATCTATATTGGCGATGACCCAGAGACTCATGAATGTGGTTGTTGACAGACAAATTTCAGAGGCTCAGCATGTAATAATGGCCCCTCAGCATGTTTAATAGAGTTTGGTTTCTTACATTTTATTTCTGCTTGTTGTATGTCTTACTGCTAATGAAATATAGGACTCTCTGTGCTTCTACACGTTTTACACCTGGGGGAATTCTATGCCAAAATATCCAAAGTTCTGCACAAAAAAATTAAAAATTCTGTGCACAGTATTCTAAAATTCTGCAAAAATCTGCATATTTTATTTGTCAAAATGTTATGCTATACAAAGCACATGAAGAAAAGGAGTACTTGTGGCACCTTAGAGACTAACCAATTTATTTGAGCATGAGCTTTCGTGAGCTACAGCTCACTTCGTCGGATGCATACCGTGGAAACTGCAGCAGACTTTATATACACACAGAGATCATGAAACAATACCTCCTCCCACCCCACTGTCCTGCTGGTAATAGCTTATCTAAAGTGATCGTCAAGTTGGGCCATTTCCAGCACAAATCCAGGTTTTCTCAACCTCCACCCCGCCACACACAAACTCACTCTCCTGCTGTTAATAGCCCATCCAAAGTGACAACTCTCCCTACAATATGCATGATAATCAAGGTGGGCCATTTCCTGCACAAATCCAGGTTCTCTCACCCCCCCACCCCCATATACACACAAACTCACTCTCCTGCTGGTAATAGCTCATCCAAAGTGACCACTCTCCCTACAATATGCATGATAATCAAGGTGGGCCATTTCCAGCACAAATCCAGGTTTTCTCACCCCCCCACCCCCATATACACACAAACTCACTCTCCTGCTGGTAATAGCTCATCCAAAGTGACCACTCTCCCTACAATGTGCATGGTAATCAAGGTGGGCCATGTCCAGCACAAATCCAGGCTTTCTCACCCCCCGCCTTTTTTCCCGGGGACACACACACACACACAAACTCACTCTCCTGCTGCCAATAGCTCATCCAAACTGACCACTCTCCAAGTTTAAATCCAAGTTTAACCAGAACGTCTGGGGGAGGGGGGTAGGTTAAACTTGGATTTAAACTTGGAGAGTGGTCAGTTTGGATGAGCTATTGGCAGCAGGAGAGTGAGTTTGTGTGTGTGTGTGTGTCCCCGGGAAAAAAAGGGGGGGGTGAGAAAGCCTGGATTTGTGCTGGACATGGCCCACCTTGATTACCATGCACATTGTAGGGAGAGTGGTCACTTTGGATGAGCTATTACCAGCAGGAGAGTGAGTTTGTATGTGTATGGGGGTGGGAGGGGTGAGAAAACCTGAATTTGTGCTTGAAATGGCCCACCTTGATTATCATGCACATTGTGAAGAGAGTGGTCACTTTGGATGGGCTATTAACAGCAGGAGAGTGAGTTTGTGTGTGGGGGGGTGGAGGGTGAGAAAACCTGGATTTGTGCTGGAAATGGCCCAACTTGATGAACACTTTAGATAAGCTATTACCAGCAGGACAGTGTGGTCGGAGGAGGTATTGTTTCATGATCTCTGTGTGTATATAAAGTCTGCTGCAGTTTCCACGGTATGCATCCGACGAAGTGAGCTGTAGCTCACGAAAGCTCATGCTCAAATAAATTGGTTAGTCTCTAAGGTGCCACAAGTACTCCTTTTCTTTTTGCGAATACAGACTAACATGGCTGTTACTCTGAAACCTGTCACAAAGCACATGGGATCTTTTATAGGAGTGAAGGCAAATATGCCATATTTATTGAAAATACAACAGTTAGCATATGCTCTTCAGTCACACACACATACACATCATGCACACAGTCCTGCCAGTTGATGTTCTTATAGTTACCAGTCTGTTGTAGCTCGAGTCAATCTAATGGCCAGTTAGATTGAACATGAGTGAGGAGCTGGGTTCTGTCGGTCGCAATCCAATGCTCCGAGGTTTTGCAGGTCTGAATCCAGATTTCCATGGCAAAACACCCCATCTTTATCATTTTAAATTCCCATTTGCTGTTAGCATTTGGTGATTATTGTCGGGCTTCCCATTGTTATCTCCTATTTGTTGTCTTGCCTTCGGGGGTGTCTGCCTCACCTCTGAGGTCGTCAATGCTGCTAACATGTTTAGCCTCAGATACAATGGATATTTTCTGATTGTCTCCTGGTGTTTCCAAGTCTTTCACTTTTTCTTGATCATCTGGACATTTGTGATGGCTTTCACACCTTATCTTTTCCTGATGCTTGCATTCCTCAGTCACACAAACAATCTCTCACAGAGAAGACAGAAGTATTTTATATTCAGCAGAATACATTGTAAATTAAACTTCACTAAATCTTGTGGAGAGGCTTAGTATGGGGGGATCCAGGTGTGGAGTGAGTGGGTTCTGTATGGAGCAATCTGGGTGCAGGCAACTTGGTGGCTGGTCTTGGTGCAGGGGATCATTACAGGGGAGTCTGAGTACTGGGGGAGTAGGGCTTGGTGGGGTTGGGGTCTGAGTGCAGCAGATTGGGGCACAGTGGGGCGAGGGTTCAGATGTGGGGAGCTTGGCAGGGTGGTCCAGATGAAGGTGGGGTTGGGGCTCGGCAGGGTGGGCATTCAAGTGCAGGAGCTCAGTGGGAAGTGGTCTGGTTGCAGGGGTGGGGACCCTGATGCACGGGGGTGGATCTCAGCAGGCAAGTCTGACTTCAGGGGGGTCCAGATTGAGAAGGGGGCTTGGTGGAGGGGTCTGAGTGTTGGAGATATGTGCAGGTGCATGGGGTTGGGAGGATGTGGAGCAGCTCCATGTACAGTGACCCCTCCCCCCATGGCTGGGAAACAATGGGGACAGGGAGTAGGGGGGAGTGCAGCACTTCCTGCAGTGGGGGAAGTTCCTGGAGATGGGTCTGACCCAGCCCCAGAAGTGGCTTGTGCAGGGGAAGAGGAAGTCCCATCACCCTCACCGCAAGCCCAGCTGGAAGTAGCAGCTGGATTCCAGTGCACAGTAGAAGTCACTGGCATGGGAATCCCCGGCCCTGCCCCTCCCCAGCTCCAGTGTACCACAATAGCAAACGAGAAGGACAGAGTCTAGCAAGCACACCCATTCCCCGTACCACCAGGGCAGTGATTTACATCTCCCTGGCTACTGCCAACACCAAACCAAATGCGCCCACCCCATGGCCACTGCCCAGGACGGGTGTATGAATCGCATTTTTTGCTGGGTAAGAATGAAATCTTCAGGGGACATTAATTCTGCTCTTGTACAGTGGTGCAGAATTCCCCTTGGAGTAACATTCTGATGGGGCAGCCATTCTTTCAAACATGATCTGGATCCCCCTCCTTGGAACACTCAGCCCCGAGAGGGCAGTGTTGCTAATTCTCACAATATTTGGTGTTTCTTCTTAAATCCCCAGCTCCTGCAGTCAAGTGATTACATGAGACCCTCAGCTTTCATTAAAAAAATTCCAGCCCTCATGGCTAAAGAGAAAGTCCTAAAATGTGA
This sequence comes from Eretmochelys imbricata, assembly GCF_965152235.1. NCBI lineage: Eukaryota > Metazoa > Chordata > Testudines > Cheloniidae > Eretmochelys > Eretmochelys imbricata. The sequence continues at coordinate 128,921,544 of NC_135572.1, forward strand.
AACAAGTACATTCTGAGAGCTTAAATCTCAGAAAACAAATACAAATAATCTTTAAAAAAAATCTCATGTTTTTTTGTAGACCTGACTGATTTTTTAATGTTTGGGTTTGTTAGTACTAAGGTAATTGGGGATAGCAAACAAGCCACATTAAAAATCTACATAGCATCCAAAGATGCTCTGAGCCCCAGTAAACTATAGCATCCATACAAGCCTTTGTAAATACTGGCATAAATGTACAAAAAATAAAAACATGTTATAGTCTGTAGCATAAACAGCATGAATATAAAAACACCACAACACTGAATTGCAGATGATCAAGTAAATTCATTCCCGATGGTGAAGTGAGGTGTAAGTTTCCACTCCCTGCTAATGGCCAGCTCACTAAATAACTTAAGGAAAGAATTGGTAAAGCAGTGGATCATTTTCTATTTGTCAAACATATAGCAGAGTAAGAAGACCCATCTACATGTTGAAATGAGAATGTGCAACACGGTTGTCCTTGCAGTAGTAATGCATCAAATGTGGCAGATGGTGGAAGAGCTCAACAGGAAGCTGAATTCATTCCACTAGCATTGTTTATGGAGAATCTTGGGACTTCACTGGAGAGATCATGTAACCAATGTGCAAGTGCTGTGCGGCACAGGTCAGCAGACTGCTGACTCAGTAATTAGAGACAATTACAGTGGTTTGGCCATGTCATCAGGCTTCTCTGTGACAGCAGCACAGAGTACAGCTTAGGTTGGATTCCACCGGGAGGGATGATAAGACATGGAGGACAAAGAATGACCTACCACAGGACAATCAAAACAATATGCTGCCCTCGTGGAGACAACTTATGGTGGAGTCAAACATCTTGCTCTGGATAAATAGCAGTGGGAAAAAACAGTTGTCTCTTGTGCCACCAGAAAAGGAAATTCTAAGTTCAACTCTCTGAGGTAGCAGAGTTCACCACTTGCCTCTAGGACAGACCTCTTTGGTGGAAGAAGATATTTTTAACATGTCGTTGGGGCTACTAAGGCGCTTGCTAATTGGAAGATGCCTGGTGATGGGGTCAAACATCCCCTAACTTTGCCCTCTTTTTGTCCACCATCCGGCTTGGGGACAGAGTTGAACAGAAACAGATCAACTGATGGTGTACAAATTGCACACACCTTTTCGCAGTGCTATTCCCATCTGGGCCAAATCTCCGCTGTCAAAGGCCCTCTATAACCCAATGAAATAAAAGTAAAAAAACATTGTCAAGATGAAGGATCAGATTCAGACCTGGTGTAAGTAGAATATACTTCCATAGTAATAGGTGGAATTGCATTCCCTCACAAATAGATACAAATCTGACTATCAGGCTCTTCTGAAGATCATTAGAAAGTAAAACAAATTGTTGAAGGTTAACTGACAAGGGGAGCAGTTCAGGCTTAATAATTAAATTGGTTAAATTAGATTTTATTTTGCTAAGGCTGTTCTTTAAATTCATAGATCAAAAAGGAAAATGTAAAAGTGAAATTTAGGTGTAGGTTTCAATTAATGTAATGTAATAAAAAGGAGAACAGAAAATTCAATAGTATGAGAAAACCTTTATACAAAATTTGGGGGTAAGGAATTCTCAGCAGTTCCAGTAATCAGACTGCTTAATCATTCCAAAATGCTTTATAGTTTGAATTTAAAAGGTTAATTGATGATGACTAAACCTTTACAATTTATTACTGAGAGAAGGAATAAAATCTATCATTCATTTCAGTACCCAGCAGATTAAAAAACAGGTTTTTTTTCTAATTTATTTTTTTACAAAAATAAATAAATAAATAAAATAAAGTTAACCAAATTGAACAGAATAATTATAGGGGCATCTAAATTAACAGACTTCTGATCAATCACATTTGTTCTTGCAGGGTTTGATGTATCTCTGTCATTAAGTCATTTAAAATCCAAACCCAGAAACTTAAATATTCTCTGATCTTCAATTCTCTTTCATCATGATGCAAATTACTGTTAGTGTCTTATTTAATACAGTACTCTGCCCAGAGAATGTATGTCATAGTCAGTAGCCCATCCGCTATGAAATTATTTCCAAATTATAAAAGGTGAGTTACAAAGATTTTTTTAATCAATTAAGTATGGCATTTTATGATTTTTAAAGGGCCTGAATCAGATTTCAGTCATATTTATATTTCACTAGTGAGACTGAGTTCAAAATTTGGCCCAAGGGAAGTGATTCTGCATACAAAAAACATACATTTTTAAATCCTGATATAATGTTTCTCTGTCTTGTCTTGTTTCTTAGTAAATTACAGCAAACCAAATTATAGTACTAGTTATTTTTATAGTTCCAAGTACATTTTTTCCAAGATATAATTTCTTTCAATCAACAGTTAATCCCCAAACATTGCTTATAGCCTTTTTTGTGTTCCAAAATGTAGATTTCATATTGAACATTCATAGAAAGTGGTTAAAAAAGTCAAGCATTGTCAATGTCTGGTGTAAGCTAAGATTGTGTCCAATGTTCAGTTAATAAAACTGAGACATTTCAGACTTTCAGAATAAACTGCTTGAGCTGTGGCCATAAATTCCAGATTTGTTCATATCAATAGGCAATTTGGGCTAGATTCACAAAAGGACTTAGGTGCTCAACTGCTATCTGAGTCACTTAAACCGGAGAATCAGACCCCATTCAGTTGCTGCCAAATCCTGCAGGCACTTAAATTCACTTGGTACCTACATTATGTAGTAAGACTTCCCCAGCTGCCTGTGTGCATGAACACTGAGTGTGGTGCAGTCGAGATCATGCTGTGTGGAGGATTCCCTTTTGAACCCCAGAACCTTTTTCATTACAAATTAAGCACGGGAAGTTCTCCCTCATAACTTGTAATCTAGTGGTTAGGGTATTCACTGGGATGTGAGAGACCCCCAGTTAAGGTCCCCTCCTGGGCCTGATAGGGAGAAAAGGTATAAACAGGGATCTGCCACTTCTCAGGTGAGTGCTCTAGAGTTGAGCCATAGGATACTCTATTGTAGGGGCTCCCTCAACCTCTTCTTTTGAACCTATTCCACAGAGAATAATTTAAAAAGTCATTGGAGCAAGGGGACTGGATCCCTCATCTCCCAGGTGAATGCTCTAACCACCTGGCTACAGAGTCATATATATATATCAAATTATTTGTCCACAGTGGAACAGTTTCAACAGGAGAGACTAAGGGAGTCCCCGCAACAGAATATCCCATAACCCAGTGATTAGGGCAGTCACTTGAGAGGTGACAGAACCCTTTTCCACTCAGGTAGAGAAAGGCCTTGACCTAGGGGTCTCCCACATCTCAGGTGAAATATGGTAGGTGCCTGACCCCAGGAGAGTTTGCAGCTGAGAATCCCAAGCAGAGGGAGGTATTTCCCTTCAGCCCAGACTTAGGCTCTGAACTCCCTGAGAGAGGCAGACCAGAGGACATGCCTCTCACCTTGGCATCTCCCATTGGCTAGTTTAGGGTGGGAATCCTGGCACTTGTGGATCAAATTCTTCGGTGCCTATCTCGCCTCGTTCCTTGTACACAAAGCATAGGTGCATAACTCAGGTTTGTGAATCCGGGATTTCCTAGGCACCTAAAAGTTAGGCATGGTAATTGTGAGAAATGAAGGGAAGGGGGTAGCTCCCTTTTATGAACACCCAGCCAGCCAGTAGCTATAAAATCCCTCTTAGTAGCTGTTCTCTAATTGCTCTACCTGTAAAGGGTTAAAAAGTCTCACTGCTATGCATAGGTAAAAGGAAGTGAGTGGGCACCTGGCCAAAAGAGCCAGTGGGAAGGCTAGAACTTTTTTTAAAATTGAGAAAAAGACTTCTCTTTTTTCTGTCTGTTGTTCTCCTGGGGAGAGGCAGACAGGGCAGCAGCTATGTTGTAAGAAACTTGGGCCAGGTATAAAAAAATCATCAGAATCATACCTAGAAACTATTAATTTAAAACCCCAGATATGTAAGTAAATCAGAAAATGTCTAGGAAGACATGATTAGGTTTATGCCTTTTATTTCTGTAAGGCTTGAGTATTCCTCTGTGCTCACCCTGGGTGCTTTTGTTTTGCTTGCAACCTTTTAGCTGGACCTCAAGAAAGCTATTCTTGATGCTTAATCCTTGTAGTTGCTCTTCTAAAATCTAGCAATAGCCTGTGTTCCCAGATGTATTTTCTTTCTTTTCTTTTTATAAACAAAATTTACCTTTTTTAAGAACAAAACTGAATTTTTGTGTTTTAAGAGGTTTGTGCATGTTGTTTAATTAGCTGGTGGCAACAGCTGATTTCCCATTTTTTTTCTTTCTCAGCTCTTCCCTAGAAGGGGGGTGAAAGGGAGGGAGGGTACCCCACAGGAGGGAATTCCCAAGTGCATCTTCCTGGGCTCTCAAAGGGGTTCTGCACTTGTGTGGTGGCAGCATCTACCAATCCAAGGTCAAAGAAAAGCTGTAACCTTGGGAGTTTAATGCAAGCCTGGAGTGGCCAGTATTGATTTTTAAAATCCTTTTGGGCCCACGCTTTCTGCACTTGAAGTACCAGAATGGGGAATTATCCTTGACAATAATGCTCAGCATTGCCAAACCTATATTTCTTTGTGAATCTAGCCCTTTCATTTCTAACAACCAATTTTCACTTACAACCAAGTAGTCACATTTGAGCATCCCACCCATGCTTCAAGATGTATGGACTGAAGTCCATCATTGCCCACTCCCTGCAATCACAGAAATCGATGTGATTACAGATCAACCAGGTACTAAAAGATCACTCCCACTCATTGTTCCAGAAAATAGCAATTAATTTCCATACTATTCCAATTATGCATATACATTCATACCATGCTTGTAAAAGAATGGACCATAATTAAAACTACAATTTAGTCATGGGAATTTTTAGTAAAAGTCATGGACAAGTCATGGGCAAGAAAGAAAAAAAATCATTGCCTGTGACCTGACCATCACATATCCCATAAATACTTCTGATTGAATCTTAAGGGGGGGGGGGGGGGGGGCGCTGCCGGGGGAAAGGAGGGCCTGCGGCACCAGCTGCAGGGGATGGGGAGTCCCGGGGTGCCAGCCACTGCTCCGGCCACTCCAGGACTGCTGACAGGAGCTGCCAAGCTGCAGCAGCTCCTGCCACCTCTGGGACTGCTTCTCAGGTGGTCCTGGGGCCAGCCATATCAGCTGCTGCTCGGGTGGTGAACAGGGGCAGTTTCGCAGGGCCAGCCAGCTGCTCATGTGGCCCTGGGGTCAACCACACTGGTCGCTGCAGAAGTCACAGAGGTCGCAGGAAGTCACAGAGTCCGTGACTTCTGTGACCTCCATGACAAAGACAGAACCCTAACCGTAATTATTAAAGGGTTAGTTCCTTATTAAAATTTAAATTGGAATTCATTATATTTTTGTCTACCTTTCCTAGTATTTTAATTATCTGCTTAAAGCCTACATTAAGTATTAATTTCAAATGATTATTTAAGAACAAATAAAAAAAATGACAGGATGAAAGTTTTAACTAGCTAAGAATATTTAGGTGCTTCAAATAGTTGCATTCAACAATATATGTCTTTATTTAGGCAAATAACCTTCCCAAATTTGTCTTAACTGCAGTGTTATTCTCCACATATGAAGCAGCTTCTTGATCCTCAATTTCCTAAAATTTTTTGCAGCCACTTTACAATCACTAGTCCCCTGGTTCCCTTTAGCCCACAAAACATTAACAAGCAAGACCGAACATACCACAGATGGACCAATCCCAGTGAGAGATGTATGATATATGAACAACAACAACAACAAAGATGCCAGTTAAACTGAATAAATGGTTAAAAACGCTAGGGAGGTATAAAAAGCCTAAAGATCTATCCCAAGATGGTACTACTTCTAAGGATGTATCACTCTGGTAACCTCTTACGGAAGAAACTCACTCAGTATTGGTACTTTAACAATATTAAGTATAATGTCTAATATGTAATCAGCCTCATAATTATTAATGAAAGCTCTAGCATAAATCAGTTGAGACAATGTTTCCTTAAAAAAAAATTAGACATGAAATATGTTCTTTCTGAACATTATAGATTTCTTTATTGTTTTAACAGTTTAAGTAGAAAGTGCAAGGTTTGCTCAATATCACAATGCAATATCTAGTGACTACAAAAAATGATAAAGAATTTGAAGCAATGAGCATGGGAGAGCCAAATGATGGATGCAAAGAAACTGACATGGTCTGACCCATGAACAAATAAGAATTATTAATCAACACCATTATATTGTCTTCAAATCACAGGGTTAACTTTTTTAAAATGTCATTAATTCATACCTTCCTTGTTCTAATTTCTGCACGATTTGAATGAAACACATTTTTGAGAGAAAACAGAAGAATCACTTCTAGTGCAAGATATGCTTATTATTAATAGACTTAAAACCTTTCATCATCTAAGAAGTGAACTCCAGTCATTAGCACAAAATTACTATAATTACTTCCAAGACATTTTTAAAGACATACAAAGTAATCTAAAATTGAAGATTTTACATGCATAAAAGACTGTCAGTTACGGTTACACAAAATTTTACACAGGCCAGATAAACCTACTGCATCTGGGAGGTGGCCAGGAGAAGCAACAAGGGATTTGTGGCTTAATAAAGACTTTAAATAAAAAAACTTTATGAGTTGCCTGGATTTACCAATCCTACCCAGACTTCTAGGAGTTGGTGTCTAAACAGATGCCCAAAGTGAGAAGGAGAGGGATGCGGAATTGTCAACTCTAACATTCAATAAGCATTAATCAGACCCCAAACTCATTCATGAGATTGTCTTTAAAACCATGTAATTATATGTGTTCTGGGTTTGGGATTCATGTTTTCAAACTTTTCTCTGCAACCCTTACAGCTAGAAAGTGACTCTAAGTGAACACTGAGAATTCCACGTATATGTGACTCCAGGACCTGGGACTTTAAGAAAAGCACTAAATATTGCAAGACTCCTGAAAAAAAAAATCACAAAAGTTGATAATACCAGGGATGGATAATGAAGGAACATGATGAACAGTCTGAGGCAAAACCATCCAATCACTCTGCTTTATCCCTTTGTTTCTTTAGCCCAAATATAGTGTTTCTACAGGTGGTGAATGGTCTGACTGAGAGAAGGTTTCCATCACAGTTTAGTCAGAGTGTTTGTGATTTTGGTCTCCGAGGTCTAGATCATCACATCTTCTTGTCTGTGCAGAGGAGTAAACCCCTTCTCTCCTTGCTCTTCTGTTTGGCTTTACTCACATTGTGACTCCAGCTGGGAGGAGGAGAGCAGGAGATATTTAGAAGCACATGGATGGAGAGTGAGCAAAGAAGGTTAGCCACTTCATTTCACTTGCTGCCCACTTCACTTGCTAGCCAGCCTGGCTGCCCAGACAGACAGCACTCCATTAAAACAGGTGAAATAACTTAATGCTCCCCCCACAACAGAAGCCATAAATTGTACAGGCATAGCCCCAATTCATCACACATGGTAATGCTGATACCTTGTCCAGACAGCCTTCATGAAAGGCTGGTAGCAAATACTGCCTTAGGATGGAGAGCAAAGAATTGGTTGCTGCAGGGAATGAGGGTGCTCAGGAAGAGATTGCCATCACCTCTCTTTCCATCATTTGCAGTGTATGCACAAAGACAGTGGTTGTGGGATTATTGGAATGGACTCCAGGTCAATTAAAGGATCCTGATATCAGAAGTGTGTGACTGGAAAATGTGTTGCCAGATGCAGCCATCTTGGAATCCTGAATATCACAGTAAAAATGTTCTGATTTGGAACAATGGGGAAGCTTGGAACTGAAGGATGAAATATTGTATAGGAGATTTGAAAAACCAGAAGCTGATGGTTGATCATCTGTTTGTATCAGATACATCAAAAATGGAGGATCTGTCATGATTTAAAAACTGCTAGATGTTTTGGGGTTACAAAAGCCTCAGCCAAGCTAAGGGAGCATTTCTTTTGGGTAATATGCAAAAAGTGTGTAGAAAATTGTTTCAGGAAATGTGATGCTTGCATTGCAAAGAAGGTTCCCCCTAAAACTGGGGGAGTCCCTTTTAGGCACTATTGTGTGGAGACAACACTGGTGTAAAAGTTATAGATGCTCTTGAGACTTTACCTGAGACAGTCTGCAAATCGATGTTTATTGATAGCGATGGATGACTTTACAAAACAGCCTCAGACTTATCCAATAAGAACCAAGAGAACAGCAACACAGATTCTAGTGAATTAATTCGTCACCAGATTTGGGGTATCAGGTGATTTACAAACTGTTCAAGGGAGACACTTTGAATCCAAAATATTTCTGAAAGTTTGCAAGACTCTAGAGATCTACAAAACTTGCACCACCCCAGCTAGGGTGACCAGATGTCCCTATTTTATAGGGACAGTCCCGATATTTGGGGCTTTTTCTTATATAGACACCTATTACCCCCACCCCCGTCCCGATTTTTCACACTTTCTGTCTGGTCACCATAACCCCATCACACCCACACTCCGATGGGATGGCCGTTCAGCTGGCATCTGACAGCAGCTACCATCTCTGCAGGGGAACCTGGAATTATCTCATTGCCTGGGTGGTTTCTGTTCACCACTCTTCAACACAGCCATAGGTGCTGGAACTAGAGGTTCTGCTACACCCCCTGGCTTGAAGTGGTTTCCATCATATAATGGGTTTACAGTTTGGTTCAATGGCTCTCAGCACCCGCACTGTACAAATAGTTCCACCACCCCTGACCAAAGCTGGTCCCAGCACTAGCAACATTCCATTTTGGGGAATTGCGGGTTGCACATTGCCTTTTTCTCTGCTCCTTAGCTACCAGGTGTCTCAGGGGACATATATACATATACACTCTTCTCGAACACTCAAACATCTCAGATGTATTTGGACTATCAACAACTTTTGTCCGGTTATGCTACCTGCAAGTGGTTCACAGTTCTCCAGAGTTCCCCTCTCCCACCCTTGCCATGTCCCATATGTAGGAGGGAGGTGTGACATTTTGGGGATCACTCAGACCAATAAGGGGCTCCGTCACCACCTTCCCTGTAACCTTGGGTGCCTTTATGCTGTGCATCTTTGAGTCAGAGCCCTGACAGCCGTATCCTGCCCACAAGCATAGGGTCTCACCCTGGCTTCCAGCAGCCTAGTTATTTCTTGCAAGGTGGCACCAACAACCCTTCCATTCCTGAGAATCCCCAAGTCCATGCACCCCGACTTCTTATCTACCAGATACTTGGACTTTTCCCCTCTGATTTGTCCCCCCAAGGCATGGAACCATACCCTCAGACATCAGCTTACTTTGGCACCCACATTCCAGGCAGTTTGCAAATCAGGGACCTGCTTAGAGTAAAAATAAACTGAAGATTTATTTAATAGAAAAATCACAGATTCAAAGATAAAATAGTAAAGGGAAAGCAAACACATATAAGTTACACAGAAAATAAATATAAAGACATAACCTCAGGCTTTACATTTTCAAATCAGATAAACTCTCTTTTCTAAAACAAGTTACGAATTGCTGGTGAACAGTTTCTCAGCATACCCCCTACCATTTAGAGGATCCAGTGTTTTCCAGACAGCACCTGCCAAGTGACTGTCCCTCAGTTTCTGGATGAAAACTTCAGTTTCAAGCCTCTTTTTTTTAAAAGGCTCCTCTCCCCTGCCATGATGATGGTTATTCAGAATGGGGGAAATTCCCTGGAGTTGATAGCCGGGATATTTCAGTGTTTTCCCATTAACTATAATGGACCATCATTTGTTTTCTCCTGGGTTGTACAATGGTAGGTGCTCTGAGTTAGTTTCATCTGACTGGGGAGGCAGCCCCTCCTTGCCTAACTGACCACCACTCTGCTGTGAGGTGGAGCTGAATGTTGCAGCACAAGTCATGATTACATTATTAGATAGATAGATAGATATACAAATTAATAACCACGGTCTGTATACATATCTCATAATGACCCTCATGTTCAGATCATTACAAGCTTCCATAAAAGACTTAGCTGACATATTTTAATGCACCATAACATTATATACAACCAGTTAATTCAACTGCTTATTTTCTTGGTGTTCAAACCCTATGTTTTCCCCTTGGGGTGTCTGGATGCTGATTGTCATAGGAAAGGTGTCAAAGAGTTGGTTATAGTGGTTTCCCACTGCCTGAGGATTCCTCTGTGGTAAGTGGGCTCTTTGGGTGCCTCTTTTCCCAACAGCTTTGCACTGCTGAGCCCAAGAATTGAGCCAGTAAAATAAGTTTCTTTTATATACTGAAAAATCAGGACATTTGCTTTTCTTCAGTCTCTCAGGACCTCTGCAGCTGTCCATGAACGCTCTCCCGCTCTCTCTCTCTCTCTCTCTCTCAAAAAAGGCAGTAGCTGAGTACATTAGTCAGATCATTCCCTTTCCACCTGCTGATCTGTAGCTGTCCAAGTTTTCCTAATATTCCTTTGTTTGCTCTTTATCAATAGTTACATTAAATTCATTGTTAGTCTTCTTTTCTTACTTTCTTCTTAATGACAATTTTAATTAAAAAACTTCAGTAACTTGTGTTGTTTAGTCATAAGCACCTGCATCTCCAGCTTCATTTTCTAATAGGCCTACTTTATACCTAATGCTTCTTTTAGCTTGATACATTTGTAAGTCTATCATTCTCTTTAACATCTTTGGCTAATAATATTATAATAAACTTTTCCCTCAGTTAAGATTATTCCAGATTTTAATAAATTTAAAAAAATCTATTGTACTTCATTGACATTTAAAAAAACCCTGATTTGTGAATCCTGTAGTTATTAAACAGCTGGGTTGATCAGAGTGAAGACAGTCACAGTTTCAACTATGCTGTAGTAAAACAAAAACCAAACAAACACTTCCAAATGCTATAGGGAACTACAGAGGTTGTTTTTATACTTATTTCATTTTTACATGGTTTTCCATATATCCATTTGAAGGCTTGTTTTTTATTGCAAACAAGAATATAATTATAGAGGAAAGGTAGGAAGTAATAAATAACACAGCAAACAACTAACTTGGCTTGTTGTGCCATGAGCTTTCAAGTGTAAATTTAGTGTTAAAATGAAGAAATACTGCAATGGATTGGGTTTTAAGATTAAAATAATGTCAAGATTGCATATTAATCTGTTTCTAAATAATGATAATTCCCATTTTTATGTCTCATATTTTATGTATAGGGTAAGCATTCAATTTATTAAATATATGGTTTCAGAGTGACATAATTCATGAGTAGTTCCCAGACAGATAATCATACCTAGCTTGTCAGTAGATCTCAAAGTGTTTTGCCAAGGAGGTCATTATCATTATCCTTTCTTTACAGATGGAGAAAATGAGGCCCAGAAAGGTGAAGTGACTTGCCCATGGTCACCCAGAAGGCCAGTGGCAGAGCTGGGAATAAAACTCATATTTCAAGAATCTCAGTCCTGTATCCACTAAATTGCACAGAGGAGTTTATTCTTCACCAGCATTCCCAAGCTTTTCTAAACTAGAATTTTTTGTACCACAGATAGAAAACACAAATAGAGTTTTCTCAAATAAACTATTTATACTGGGATGTCAGGCATAGTCTAGCTTTACTTCGTCATACTTCAACACAGGGTCCCTTCAAAGGTCCCTTCCAGCCCTACGCTTCATTTGTAAGCAGAGTCAGAACAAGCTCTACCCTGACATCTGGTGGTGAGCTGTGGAAAAGGACTTCAGGGGCTGATCCCGTTTGCATGGGCACACCCACCCTACCTAACATGATGGATTGCCTACCCGGATGGTCACTTTGGCTGCTGTGAGATCCCCAGTCTCTTTGTTATTGGGGCAGGAGTAATAAAGTGTTGTTATCCTGGTTATGTGAATCAAGGACAGTAGAATTGTACTTGGCATTTTATGATGGAGAGACAAGTTGGTGAGCCCCTAGCAGGACAGTGAGTGGATAGCAGGGCAGCTTGCAGAGAGAAGTGGACAGCAGGATGGCTAGTGGAGAGGCACGTGGAGCGGAGCGGATAGCAGGGTGGTTGGCAGAGAGGAGCAGCCAGCAGGGCGGCTGGCGGAGAGGTGCAGCTGGCAGTGAAGACTGCAGCAGAACCCCATAGAGAGGCGTGGCACTCGGCTGTCAACACAAGCTGCGGAGCATGTAAGATGCCCCCCCCCGGCCCCCCATACTTCCCTCCACTTCCACCCAGGCTGGGAGGTAAACTCTGCAGATGAACTTCTGAACTCTTGGGGCTGCACTGACCAAGGTCAGAAACTGTGGGTGGGGTGACTGTTGGGTTGCTGGACACTGCCAAACTTACTTGGGGGTGGGTCATTTGCTCATGGTTTGTGTTATGAATCCTGTTTGTGATGTTTCCCCAACATAATGCTGCATTGTTTCCCTCCTTTATTAAAAGGCTTTTGCTGCACTCAGACTCTGTGCTTGTGAGAGGGGAAGTATTACCTCTTAGAAGCACCCAGGGGGGTGGTATGTAATTGTCCCAGGTCACTGGGTGGGGGCTCAAGCCAGTTTTGAGTTGTGTTATTGAAACGGAACCCCTAGATACTGAACCCGGCCCTTGTTGCTGCCAACTCTGATGGGCAGAAGGGAGGGTTACACATTGATTTGATAATCTGAAAGGAAATAATGAAATAAAAGAACAAAATTCTCCTGACAAACCATGGGTTATTTCAGAGGTGCATTACGCAGGATGGCTTGTCTAGTACCAGTGTATTAATACACAATTTTAAAATTAAATACCGTGATCTCTGCTCCACAGTGTCACAACAGGTTATGAGCTACCAGACCTAGTAGTCAGAGCCAGAAGAGCAGGAGGCACCTCAGACAAAGCAGGACAGAGACCAGGTGTTCAGACAGTGTCCTGTTTCTGGCTTAAGTAGGGCCAGCGGGCCAATGAGCCGATCTGGGACTCTGCCAATTGGACTTCTGGGAAGTATCCCCATGCTGAGAATGGGCTTCATGTGTCCCATGTAAACAGTTTTCAAGACGGCTAGTTGGAAGGTTGGTGTGTGGCTGCCTCTATAGGCCTTGATTCAAGATTTATGGGTTACAACACACAGGTAATTAGAGACTCCTTTCCCTGCCAATCTATTTAATTGTTACTGTTGACTTGTCAAAGGGCTATTATTTTTGTCAACCAAACGTTCCCTTCAGGGTTAAATGTTCCCTCAGCCTTTTCCTTCCACTCTTCTTCACCTCCATAATGAAATTACCAAAAACAATTGTTGTTTCCCAAGTGATCAATCTTTATAACATGAGCCTTCTCAAAGAATGGAAGAAAAACTTCCGGAAATTTGGTTGATTTCTTCCCCTCACCTTCAATCAAAGCACCCTGCCCTCTTTAAAATATAAGAAGTCTGAGGCAATTTTGCTGCTTATTCTGTACTTCAGTTGTGTTTTCAAAATGTTACTGATCCTGTTCAAATTTGTAAATGGGGGTGGAAAAGTATATACTTCCACTACTTTTTATTTACTGCTTTGAATAACCAAGCAAAGAATATAAACAATAAGGTTAAGGATGAATCAGTGACATATACCTCCATTCACAGTGAAATTTAATTAAATAGGGCAATCCGTTCATGCATTGTCAACCCAAGAATAATAAAATTATCATGTGTAACCTTACAATGAATTCTGACTACTCTTGCCTATCGGTTTCTTGTCATTCAAGATTGTTTTCCCCATTCCACAGATCAATAAATACAGTCCTGCTATAAATAGATTTTTAAAAATAGTAAAGACTATTTCATGTGAATTTATAAGAATTAGGGATAGTATTGAAATAGTGCTCAATCCTGCAAACACTGACCCCCAAAGTGTAACCCTTTCTAGAGTGAATAGTCCTAATGAAGTCAATCCCAGTAGTAAATTGATCCTACAACTATCAACAATTAACTATATTTTTGTTTCAAGGCAGACAAAGGAGGGTCACTTCTACTGCTCACCTGTGAAATTTTTCACTAGAATCTTAAATATATTTCATGTCAGGAGCTAGAAGATTTTCCAGAACTGAAAAAATATTGCTATTCCCTTTTAGTAAGGATTTTCCTCTTCAATCTTCCTTTAATTGCCAGACTTACACAAGCAATTTACTAATGGTCAGTATAGTTTCCCCCTTGTCAACTTCTGGATTGCTGCAAGCCACAATGTCATTAAAACATCAACATTCACCATTAATTAATATACCACACTATTTCCCTGTATTTAGAATTGAAAATGGTTCTCAGGTATCATTGAATATAAAACCACTGTAAATTTTGGTGTTTTAAATTTCAACCGCTCTCAAAAATAATGTAGAGTTTGCTACTGGACTAGATGTATTTTGTGAAGAAAGAGACATTAAAGCTGAAAATGATTTCTTTCCTCCCCTTTGAAAAACTTAAAACAAAACCTAAAACAAAACAATATTTGTTGTCAAAAAATGTATTAGAAATGTTTCAAATTTTTGTCTAAGTGATTTTTCATTGGAAAACTTTTTGATGGATGATTTAAAATGGGTTTATTTCCAGTAATCACAGGATACCTGCCCTCCAGTCATGATTTGCTCGTGAGAATCTGATTTCAATACTATTCAGTAACCAACAGGGAATTTACTATTAGCCTGATTCATGGAAAAAAATAGGTTGGGATGGGCTCGGCATTCTGGATCTCTGTTACTGAAGTTAAGAGTCAATTTAAATTGTAAGATTTTATTTAACAAAGTTTATTTATTTTTCATGAAGTTTCCCAGACAGATAGTATTGGAGAAGAGACTCAAGTCCTTTTTGGGGGAGAGAGGGCAGGTGAAAGTGTAGTCAGGGGAAAGTATGAGCAGGAGCAATATACACTGCTAATCCTTTTCTAGAAGCACTCTTCTAGATGTGAAAGAAAGTTCATTCTCCTTGGATCATTCAGATCTTGGCCTCTCTGCTAAGAAGATGAACTGGGAAATTAACATTGATGAAAGGTTATTTATTTATTTGGACGATAAGGGCAGCCAGCACATCCCACGGCCCACGCCGCTTCCCGCAGCCTCCATTGGCCTGGAGCGGAGAACTGCAGCCAGTGGGAGCCGCGATCGGCCGAATCTGGGGACACGGCAGGTAAACAAACCGGCCCGGCCCGCCAGGGCCTTTCCCTGAACAAGCGGCGGCCCTAGTTTGAGAACCACTGTAATATACAGATTAATATGTATATAACATAAAAGTCAAAAAGAAATTAATTGAAATGACAATATTGAAACTAAATGTGTCTACGTTGTCATTGAAACAAAATGTTTCAACATTTTACATTAAAAAAATCGTCAACTTCATCACTTTCCTGCAAAAAGTTTTGATTTAGAGAAAATTTCATTTTTTGATGGAAAACTATTTTGTTATTTTATTTTTATTTTTAATCAGTTCTAAAAACTATACTCAGAACAGTAAAAGTAATTGCTGCTCCTGACAGACCAATCAGCTTTCAGAAAGCACCAACATGTAGTCTCTTGAACACGATCTTCATTTAAATCAGTGACCTACACATGAAAGAGTCTTCATCCTATCATGAATTCCTTGTGTCATCCGTTCTTTTACATTTTTCAAGTTTATACAATGCCTGTAAATTATTTTGAAGAGGATTTTTAGAAATAGTGTAAAATATTGATTAAAAATACCATATACAATATCCGCAAAAGAACTGATGGATCAGCACATATGAACAACCACAATAAATAAGATTTATCTTCTATGTTAAGTCAGTGAGATAAAGTGTTTGGGCAAAAAAAAACAACCTCACTTAAAGAACAATTACAAAAATACCAACATACAGGCATGCTTGACTTCCAGTTTAAAATGTAACAATACAAATGAAAGACACAGACATTATAGCTGAAAAATACCAAGCTATTTTACAAGTGAAATCCAGGGAAATTTCAGTTGCTGTGGATATGTGATAAAGACTTATAGTATTTTAATAGAGTCAGCAACACTATGTCAAAGCTATTTTCTGTACATTTGCATCTTGCTGCAGTGTACAGTAGGAGTTTATATCAGGTCAGGAGACATAAACTAGCCAATACGCCATAAATTTTAGAAAGTTCTTGGAGAGCCTAGGAAACTAGGTTCATTCTCTCCTGTTAATGATTTATTATGAAAGTTTTAACAGCACATTTTTTTAAAAAGTGAGAGCAGCTACCAACTTAGACATTTACCACCTCTCCCATGGGTTCAGTTAGAGGGAAGATCCATTTTGGACTCACCTGATTTCTGCAGGCCTCAGAGGTCCCAGTTAACATCTCCTCTGTCATAATTTGAAGGGCCCACTTGTACAAACATTTTCAAAGACAATACTAGTCCCCAGATGAAGGATACTGGTAGTTGTTTCTATCCACACTTTTGTTTGCTCCACTACTGGAGTCGACAGGCCAAATTTTCTGCTGGTGTAATTCCATTGATTTCTATCAGTACCAGCAGTGTTCATAATATATTCATCTACAACAAATGCTTGCATTGGTCAAATTTGCTGTAGGGTGAAAAGGATTTCCCCATGTTATGTCTCCATGTTATTTTTTTTTCCAGCTATTTTACTCAGTTTATTTATTTTAGCAGTTCATCAGCCATATGTTTCTAAACTGAATGTAACAAATGTTTGCCTGTAAAGCACCAGCCAGACTTGATATTCCCAAATATGGTGATATGTGCAGCTATGTTACAGAAGACAAGCATCCAGTTAAATGTAACCTATAAGTACAGTTTTGGCTAACCAAGTCTGAGTAACTAAACAAAATTTAATATAATTGTTACATGTTCCTGGTACATCTCAATTGTCTCTAGGGCAACCATCCCATAAGGCAATGCAGCTCATACAATCAGGACATGGTTTTCAGTACTTCTCAGTTAGACCTTGCTGAAGATCTCACAGAGTCACTGTGCACTGGAGCAGCCAGAGGGGTTGGGCATAGTAGAGAAAATACCTGAATAAGCATTCACATAATTATGCTCACAGTAAGGATTCCTAGACTTCTAGATTTCATTTCTGTTTGATAGCTGGACTCTTGTTCTAGATACCCATCACAAGAAACTATAACTGTAATAGCTGACTACATGACAGCCTAGTAATAGCAATGAATTCTCTGGAGTCAGAAAAACTTGGTTCTCTAAACAGTAATTCAATATTAACATTAGAAAATTGCAGATTTGTCCCCTGAAGCTGGGTTTGACAGAATAGCAGAGCAACATAAAGAAATAATCAGAAAAAGATCATGTCCCATACAGTAAAAAGTAATAAAGAAATGGCTAATTTCACATTACAGTCATGTTGAAAACACAAATCTCTATGTGGTTTTCATACAGAGTAATCTTTGCTCAAAAATGGGCATGGTTTTGCTTGAAAAAAATTGTGTAGCACAGCAAAATACTCAAAAAAGTCTAATTTTAGTGCATCATCAAATACAACAACAAAAGAATACAGCATAATTCCAGAGTGTTTTTTCATTTCATATAACTTCAGTGAAAATTCAATTTACTGTAAGCTAAAGTAATAATTTATGAGTAGCTAGTTTTGGATTCACTTTTTCAGTTACGATGTTAATCAGGCACCACAATAAAGAAGTGTTTGTGTCAGATTTCCACAAGGGGTCAAAACTGGAATGCTGAATAGTGCCGGATAAAAAGGAAACAACTCAGGAGACTTACGGTAAAACCAAGGATGCCAGAAAATGGGCCAGCCAGAGAAATGTAACCTACTTCTTTGGAGACCTGGAGAAGATTTTGAGCTATTATACCACTCTTGAACCAAAGGAGGATGTGGACCTTGCTGCCCTCCCTGAGGAAAAGCAGTAAGAGTCATCACAGGAGGAACCTGAGTAGGGCAGTGAAGTGCTGTCCCCCAAAAGCCAGGGTCTCTTTGGGATGCAGGGCCTGAGGACAGCCTTGTAGGAAATGAGCCTGATTCTCAGCCAGAAACCAGGCCATGACTGAGGAGGCAGATCCTGTGGAAGGAACCTCAGCATGTGAATATCTATCTTTACAATGTATACTATACTACTGTGCTAGCTTCTGCTCCAGGTGCCCCACAGCTGAGGCCATTTTTGATGGATTCAGCCACATCATCTGCTTGGTGATGCAGCGAATGAAGTCCAAAACTGAAGCCACCTGGCTTCAAATGCTCAAATAAAGCCAAAGCACCTCTATATATTGGAGGTTGCCTACTGCCTATTAATCTCATTGGATGACACCTGGTTCTTTGTGATGCGTACTTTGCTTAAGAGCCTTTGGTGAAGGATCTTGTCAAAAGTTGTCTGAAATCCAAGTACACAAAGTCCATTGAATCCCCTTTCTCCACATGTTTTTGACATCCCTCAAAGAATTCTGATAGAGTGATGAGGCATAATTTCCCTTTGCAAAAATCATGTTGACTGTTCCACAACATATTGTGTTTATCTATATGTCTGATTATTCTGATTTTTATCATAGTTTCAACTGGTTTTCCTGGTACTGAAGTTAGGGTTACCAGCCTGTAATTGCCAAGATCCCCTCTGAAGCCTTTTTAAAAATCTTCATTACAATAGCTGTCTTCCAGTCATGTGGTACAGAGTTTGATTTAAGAGACAGTTTATGTAACACCGTTAATAGTTTTGTATTTTCATATCTGAGTTCCTTCAGAACTCTTGGGTGAATACCATCTGGTCCTGGTGACTTATTACTGTTTAGTTGATCAGTTCATTCCAAATTGTCCTGTAATGACACCTCAGTCTGGGACAGTTCCTCAGATTTGCCCCCTAAAAAGAATGTTGCAGGTGTGGGAATCTCCCTCACATCGTCTGCAGTAAAGATCAGTGCAAATCATTCAATAGCTTCTCCACAACAGCCTTGTGTAACTTGAGTGCTCCTTTAGCACCTCGAATGTCCAGTGGCCCCACTGAATTTTGGAAGGCTTTCTGCTTCTGATGTACCTGGAAAAAAATTCCTGATAGTTTTTGTCTTTTGCTAGTTGCTCTTCAAATTCTTTTTCGGCCTGCCTAATTATACTTTTGCACTTGACTTGCCAAAGTTTATGCTCCTTTCTATTTTCCTTACTGGGATTTGACTTCCATGTTTTAAAAGGTGTCTTTTTGTCTCTAACAGCGTATTTTACTCTGTTGTAAAATTTCACCTGCTTCAGCCTGGCTTCCACTATACATCCCAGAATACGCAATGAGAAAAATCCCAGAATGCAAACCTCTCAGCAGCGAATCCAAGGACCCTCCCAGTTTGCCATGTGTTTAGTATGCACCCTCCCAGCCCCTGCCATGTGTACACAATGATAGAAATTGGAAGAGGGCACAGCTGCCCGGTGTGCATGCTATTAATGCATCTTATGTACAGCACACTATCTAGCGTGCATCATCTCCCTGTGAATGAAACCCTGCATGTAGACAAGACTCAGGAGATTTGAGTTCAGTTCTAGGGTCTGCCACAGACTTCCTGTGTGACATAGAGTAAGTCCACACAAGACTCTGTGCTATCCATAAAATAGGGATAATACTTTGTTTGTCTCTCTTGTCAGTATTGGCCAATCCTGCAATTTGTTGCATGTAAACAGAGTGCTGTGACTATGCAGAGTGCCACGGAGTCAATGAAGTGCTATGTGAGCAGAATGGTTTGCATAATGCAGAATCAAGGTCTTACCCTGTGAGGTCTCTGAAGCAGTGAGCTTCTCTTATTATGTGTTTATACAAGTGTCTAGCACAATGGGGTGTTGAACTCACCTGGGGCTTCAGGTGCTACTATAAAACAAATAAATAACATCAGTTAAATAACCAAATAAATAAAATAATAAATCAAGCATTTGCGAGATGTGGGTCAAATGTAGTATAGAAAGGTGCATTAGTATTATTGATGACTTGGAATACATTTAGCCCAATTAGAACTGAGACTCTATAGTGCATGAACACACAACAAGATATCCCTCCTCCACTGGGTTTACAGCCTAATTTAATACAAGATGCATCTTGGTCCTGATATGAAACCACTGAGTTTCCATTGATTTCAATGGGCTTTGGATCATGGCCTACTTGAGTTTAACAACAGTAGGAAAGAAGGTAGAGAGGTGAAGATGAAAATATCTGTAGCAGGACACCTGTGGACATAGCTTTATGGTTCTGAAACATTTAAAACATTTAAAGTAAATAAAACATGATCAGCAACCTTCTTGTGTTTAACAAGGCATGATAAGGAAGCATTTATACTCTCAAGAATTTATCAGATTATATTAAGTCACACAAAGATTCACCGTTTAGGCGCATGAATGTGAAAAGAGTTTGGTGGTCACAGTAGTTGTCAGTTTGAAAATACTAGAATATAAGATCTTCTGTTTATCCACAAAGATGTTAGAATACAAGCAACAGCTATGTAATTCTCCCCACATTGTCCTGCAACTTTGTCTCCATCCTGATGTAGTTTCTTGTGGAAGTAAATCCACGCTGGTACACATAGGTATAAGGTTAATTATGTTCTTTTTATATGTAGCAGTTCTCCAGCAACCTGCTCCACACTCTAACAACTTGTTCAGTAGACTGACTTGCGGGAGCACAGAGGCTCTCAGGTTATAGCACTGTGGACTAAAGGGACACAACATTACGCCTGACAGATCTTTGCTATGGAAGGGAGGATAGTACAAGCTCTACACTTGGTCCTTCTTTCTCTCTTCTGCTGAGATAGACCTCAGTAGTTTTGTTGTTGCAAGTGTTTTTTATATGAACACTGGCTTACTGAGACTTTCACTGAGCCTTCCATATGGCCATTAGATGGCAAAGATGTGCAGACACAAATGACAAAATCTGGATTCAAATAAAAAAGTGCTAAACTATTTCACTCATTAATAATTCCCTGAGTTATCCAGTCATTGAACTATGTAGACTTCAAAAAAATAGTCAATATCTATTTAACTTAATAATGAATCCTATTATTTAGAGTGCAACAATCATTTCTTTTCCTGTAAAAAAAAATAGAACAAAAATTCTGGCTAAAAATTTTTTACTTATTTTTTTTAAATATTAGTTTTTGATAGAAATTTTGAAATTAAATATTTTTTTAAAAAAATGACATCATGTGAAAAATCTTTTGATCAAACTCCATTTTTTCAGTGGGAAAGTGTGTCTGTTAAAAATCTCAACCTGCTTTACAGATTTAATTGTCCCTATTTCTGGTTCCTTGGCAAGAAAATACCTTTTTTACAACACTCAAAATTGGGGCTGCTGTTATAGTGGCAACTAGCACCTGGCAGGGTTTCAAGCTTTAACTGTATATGCCATGGTCTCTAAAATATGAGATATGTAGTAATTCAATTAAAGAACCATCCCAGAAAAAATATATGTATTTCTCATAATAATCCATCTTAAAAAGTCTAAGAGTGGTGGGAAGACTTGAAGAGGTGACTGCTAGTACCCAGAAATTACAGGCCATGATTAAAATGCTAAATTTGTAATTAATCTTCAGAGAGACAAGGCAGAAGTTGGTCCAATAAAAGATATTACCTCACCCACCTTGTGTCTCTAACATCCTGGGACTAACATGGCTGGAATAACACTGCAAACAATAATTAATATTTCTCAGTAACAAGACTGGAACAAATATTTATAAGTCAAATTCTTTATTCATAATTGTTTCAGTTCCAGTTACACAACAGAAAATAAATAAACCAAAATAAGTATCTATCTATCTATCTATCTATCTATCTATCTATCTATCTATCTATCTCTGCCAGTTAATGAGAATTAATTCAATCAGAAATTGGCTGTTGCGACAACCACATGGAATGGAGGTTTTTTGGTATTCTGGGAGAGACTTTCAAAGGTACAAAACACTGACAACATAAAAACAAAATAAAATACAATAACACAGCAGAAAGGCAACTAGACACCAAATCTCATGGAAAGTCAATGCGAGTTGGGTGTTCAACTCCCATTTGTGCCTTAAAATCTCCCCCAAAATTAGCAAAATGAAATGAATGTGAAAATGCTGCTGTTATGAGGTTGAAGTTAGAAAGCTAATTTTAATTTTGAAAGGCAACAGAACATTCACCAGTGTGCTGAATATTAGTTTAAAGTAATTAGTTAACTTATGTTAACTCAAGGGACTAAAATGTCTTTATTTACAAATAAACATGTTTATAATGAATCTAAGATGCTCTTTAACTTATGTAAATATGGATTAATTTCTCATCAGTCTAATGCTTATCTATATGCAGATTTGGTATCAACCTCCCTGTTGATCTAGAAATGTTAAGTTAACAGATATTACATTTATCTTGATTAGTGTAATTCCCCCATATGTTACCAGTCAGAAATAAACAAACATAATCTTTACACTATATTAGTATTATAATGTCAAGCCAGTGTCATTGAGGTTGTGATTAAAGAAGTGGTTTCATTCTAAGCCTCTGTACATTTTAAACACTTATACATTTTACAAAAAAATAATTTAATTGAAATATTCTCTTGCTTGTCTTTGGTTCAGACATTTAGAAAAGTTTGACAAAATTCCATTTAACTTATGTTAAGATCTAAATGTGGGGTGGGGGTGGGGGGGGAGGGAATGGTTTACCAGTTTGATTTTCTTTTTAGATTTTTATTGTGCTTAGATAATTTTTAAAGGGCTTTTCTAAACTTAATATATACTGTACAGAAGTCCTGCACTCAAAAGTTAGGAAATGCCAGAGTTAAGGTTGCCAGTGCATCTCTGAGTATGTGTGGAGTATGATTTTTAAAGTCTTAAAACTTGGTCAGATTTTCACAGGGCTGGAAAAAAGTACCTTCCTGA
The DNA here is from genome assembly GCF_965152235.1 of Eretmochelys imbricata. Classification (NCBI taxonomy): domain Eukaryota; kingdom Metazoa; phylum Chordata; order Testudines; family Cheloniidae; genus Eretmochelys; species Eretmochelys imbricata. Next base: position 128,944,288 of record NC_135572.1, read on the forward strand.
GAGAAATGCCACTTCCCTGCCAAATTTTATGTCCCTGCTCAAAATCATGGGGGTGTCAGAGCATTTCCAAAATAACATCTCAACAGTTTTTAACATGAGCAAAACAATGTATTTTTCTCTAATCTCATTCTTGGAAACAGTTGAACCACTGTGGCTAATTTTAAAAATGACAAAACAAAAACTAACGAAGAAACAAAAAAAAAATCTGCCTCTCTCCCAGAAACTAGCACAAGAAAGACAACCAGCATGGGAAATACAAGTCCAAATGGATAGAATTTGGCAAAGTTATAAACAAATGAATAGAGGATCTTAGAAAGCGAAGTGTCAGGCAATCTTAATAATAGTTGGTGCTACCAGAATCATCTATAATAATAGAGTAGTACATTCAACATTTTTGCAGGATTGTGCATAGAAATAAAGATATGAAAAAAGCAAAGCATTATGTATCCATATTGAAAGACAATGTGGAAACTGGTTATGATGATACAGTTAGCCAAAGTCTTATAATGTGTCTTTGGGGACCCTTAAACTCCCTGGTTATTCATCCTTTTCCTGGTATTCCCCACCGTGGGCTGAATCCAAAATTCACTAAAATCAGTAGGAATCTTTCCATTGACTTCTATAGCTTTAGAGCAACACACCAAGAGTTTTAACACGTATCATTATTGAACACATAATCCAAATTTTAAATATTTTTGTGACTGTGGAGCCTAGAGAGCATTTCTCCTGGAATATTGTGAAATCTGAAGCTAAAATCTAAGAGAGGCAGCCAATTTTTGACCCTTTCATGCTGCCTTTAAACATTTTTCAACTCTGAAAACTTATCATGTGTGATGAATGTGGGAGTGTTCAGTGAATCTGGACCCATGTCCCTGGCCCATGTCCCCACTCCGCAGGCTGTGCCACCCAGTCCCAAGGCTTGTGATTTAAGTCATTAAGGCTGAATGGGTCTAATTGGCAAATGATGGTGCAACAATCACAGGACTAGTCTCTTAGATAGGCTGGATGGTCATCTAGAAGAAACCACTCTGAGAAAAAAAAAAGACTTCACACCTAGGCCCTTTAACAAAGACATTGAACAAAATGCTAGGGCCAGAGAACATAGGGAAGGTGTTGGGATTTTTTGAGAACATTCCTGGGGAGTGGGAGTAAATGTGTGGGCCACACAACATCTGGAAGGAAAACAGAGACCAGGCTGGGTCCCAAGAGCACCGTGGGTTGAAAGAAAAATGTAAATGGGTTCTGTTGTATTTCTGTAATTCAAGGGAAAGCCTATCTAACTTAGTTTGTGGTGAAGTGTATGATTCGATGAATTTAGGTATGAATATAGGTGGTTTAATTTGCTAATAAAACCACATATCATAAGAAGGCTGTTGGTCACTATATAGCACTGCTCACAGGCTCCTGAAGAGAAGAAACATAGGAGTTCTGTGAACCTCCATGATAATAAACAGTTAGCACAGCAAGGGTGTGGTACCTACATTCTGGTTTTAGAGTGGGATAATTGCAAAATTCCATTTGAAGACAGGTAAGAGCATGAGGCCTATCATCTAAAGGGTGTGCAGGAAGGCCACAAAGGAGACAGAGGTGCAAGCAGCCCCAAAATCATGATACTGTGTACAAATGTCATTATTGAGTTTAATATTTAGTGCCTCTCAATAAATTTAATATCCAATTTTTTAGTTTACAAATTAGAAGGTGTTTTTTCTAACATGGCAAACTCCAAATGGGCATTGTCAAAAAGGGTTCTTACCTACCTGGGCATTACCATGAGTCAAAAATTAGAAATTAGAAGATGCAGCCCAAATAAGCCCCTGAGCAACCATACTATGCCCAGAAAATTCTCTCATGGCAGATAAGGCCTATATATGCAGAAGCAGTATTAAAGGCTGGGTGAGATGTCTCACTAGGCTGCAAAACTTAAATCAGCAGCAATAAAATACCCCTTGTAAAATATTATACCACACAAGTATCCAGATACTGCTGGTCACCATGTATTCAGATCTTCATACAGCTAATAAGAGAGGACAATACACACTGAACACAACCCTTCCAGTTTCCAGTAGACAAGCTGTCATGTTTTCCCAAACACACCAATGGTCTTGATTCTCCACCATTAAAGTGAACAGGAGTTTTTCCAGTGACTTGAAAGAGAGCAGGTTCAAATTCTAAGACCCTGATCTATGCAGATGGAGAAGTCCACCCATTCGGATCACCTTGCAGGGTCAAGAGTTAAGACTGGCTACAGACAAGCAATCTTTCAACCCACTTGTTTTTCTCATCATACCAGATTCAGAGAGGATTTTAAAATGTAAAGCAAATGAAACCATTTATTTGTAATGTGCCACTAACAAGACGCTAGGGACTGCCCATTTTTGCCTGAGCAACCAAAACTGAATAAAACCTGCATAGGTGTCCAATGGTGTCCCTTTGAAAAGTCCCTGCAAATATACTAGTAATCAACATATCTGATTGACTTGTTCAAATATAAAGGGAAGATAGAGCCAAATGAAGGTACAGATCACCAAGGATATATAAATAATGGTGAGGGGGAAAAGGACAGCTGACTCTTCTCTTTTTCTTGGAGCTTTTTTTTTTATTATTAAGTTTTCTTGAAACCTTAATAAATACAGCTGCTGCATGCAGGAAACAGGAAAATTCACATTTCCTATATCCTATACTTGGAAGAAAAAGCACAACAATTTCTCCCACTGCCAAAGTTGGGGATAATTTCCCCACATGAAATAAACCTGAAGTACTGGATATGAATTTCCATCTCTATTCTGGATGATCTGTTTGTCACGAGGGTGGGCCAAATATGCTCATCTGTTACTTGGAGAAAGGAAGTGTAAGCTCACAGAAATTGTCCTGTTCATTGTGCTACATGGTACGGTGGGATTTTCATAGTTGTGTGCCTCCAGAGTGGGTAGCAGGAGTTTTCTCTAAGCACTGAGGTATGGAGAAGAGTTCTGACAAGAAACAGCATTGGCTAAAGGCTGGGTGAGCAACATGTAGAATTTGGTGAATTTACGTATTGATGGCCATCTTATTACAGCAGACATGCTCACTCTGTCCTGAGATTGTTTGTGCTCCTATGGACTGAACTTCCACATTTGACAGAAGGAAGAACATTTATTGACTTTCCTTTAAGAATAAATATTATGATTGTGAGGACTAACTGTCTGAATTGAAAGTACAATACTGGGACACAGCTGGGAATTAGATGGACACCTTACTGAGCCAAAATGTTGGTTAGAAATTTGAAATGAAATTTGACATTTTCCTCAGAAAACGTCTGCATCAAGGCGGACTGGCTGAGCCATCTGCTGTGGTGGTGGCAGATAAAACCAGAGGGTTTTATGGGGTTGGGTATTCCTCTGCTGACAGTGACTCACAGGTGTTGTTCTGTCCCCAAGCGGCAGACAGGCTAAAATACACATTGCAACAGACCTTACAGTTACTACACTGAAGAATACATTTTTTATTAATGATCTGTGCTTCATTCAGTACAACTATTAAAAGGATAATGAGGCAAAGTTGTGTATTGAGTAGATCTGCAATCCTGATCACCCCTGCCTTTCTACTATAGTTGTTGATTGGTGTCTTACTAGTGAGGCCGGTGTCCACAGCACTTGCAACTTATTAATGGGCTGATCTAAAGCCCACTGTTGTCAATGGGAGTCTTTTTATTGATTTCAATAAACTTTGGACCAGGCCCTCACTGCAAAAGTTGTATGCTGTTTAGTTAAGAATGAACAGGAAGAATCATCATGTGGCTAAGAACCAGGACATCTGTCTCTGTCATGGATTCTAGGCAAGTCAGTTATGGCCTGAAGTCACAGGAGTCATAGTTAGTTGGTAGCATTAGTAGCTAGTCAGCCTTTTTTTGCAAATAAATTATCTGACAAATATAGCCCTTTTTCTGTTTGTGAGTCACTCAAAAACTAATCCTGACTCCTGCAGATTCATCAGTAGTTGATGAATAGTTTATGTGAACAAATTTAAGCGTATGGGGTGTTTGTGAAATTGTTCACTTCATCTATACACTAAGTTGTTTATGCTTTCGGTTGAATTACAATATTTTTGGATCAGAGAATAACAAAAATTAGAAATGACAAATAGAGATAAAACATTTGATTGCATGTAAGTGTACCCAAAGAACAGGTATTTCTGAAACACTAGGGTCAACAAAAGCCTGTTTGTAAGAATGCTGATGAATAAGGGCCAGATCCAATAACAGGATCTGTCCAGGTGGATCTCTGCATCAACATGGAGCCCCGTTCCCTTCACCTGGAGTTCTGCAAGGACACAGAAATCTACCCCACTGTCATAAATATAAAGGGAAGGGTAAACCCCTTTAAAATCCCTCCTGGCCAGAGAAAAAAAATCCTCTCACCTGTAAAGGGTTAAGAAGCTAAAGGTAACCTCACTGGCACCTGACCAAAATGACCAATGAGGAGACAAGATACTTTCAAAAGCTGGGAGGAGGGAGAGAAATAAAGGGTCTGTGTGTCTGTCTATATGCGGTTTTCTGCCGGGGATAGACGAGGAATGGAGTCTTAGAACTTTTAGTAAGTAATCTAGCTAGGTATGTGTTAGATTATGATTTCTTTAAATGGCTGAGAAAAGAATTGTGCTGAATAGAATAACTATTTCTGTCTGTGTATCTTTTTTGTAACTTAAGGTTTTGCCTAGAGGGGTTCTCTATGTTTTGAATCTAATTACCCTGTAAGGTATCTACCATCCTGATTTTACAGGGGGAATTTCTTTATTTCTATTTACTTCTATTTCTATGAAAAGTCTTCTTGTAAGAAAACTGAATGCTTTTTCATTGTTCTCAGATCCAAGGGTATGGGTCTGTGGTCACCTATGCAAATTGGTGAGGGTTTTTACCAAACCTTGTCCAGGAAGTGGGGTGCAAGGTTTTGGGAAGTATTTTGGGGGGAAAGACGTGTCCAAACAGCTCTTCCCCAGTAACCAGTATTTGTTTGGTGGTGGTAGCGGCCAATCCAAGGACAAAGGGTGGAATATTTTGTACCTTGGGGAAGTTTTGACCTAAGCTGGTAAAGATAAGCTTAGGAGGTTTTTCATGCATGTCCCCACATCTGTACCCTAGCGTTCAGAGTGGGGAAGGAACCTTGACACCCACAAACTCATGTGCACAAATATCCATTCCGATTTTGAATGAGTGTTCACAGATTCTGGGGGTTTTTTTTGGCAGTACTTGACCAGCTCTACATTTTGCACAGGAAGAAAGGACTAGTTTTTCCCAAATTATAGTCAGCACAGTGGAATTATTCTTCTTAACTCAATACATTCTTATCTAGGAAGGATCCAAGCAATGTTTATAGATTGGTTATCTTGACCTTGGAACAATATGACCATGGTTACAAACCGTGATTCAGATTATAAGAAAGATTAACATAATCTCCAGTATACTGTAGATGTATTATAAACTCAGTAGTTAAAAGTCTGAAGACATCTGACAGTTAAAAATAACTGTTAATTAACACTACATGTGATCCAATATAAAAATTCAGAGAGAAAGAAAGAGAGAGAAAACCCTAAAACCTTGTGGATCTAATGTTTTGTGCCCATCTTTCATCTGACAATGATTGCTTTTGCTGACATGGAGTATTACCAATTCCTTATCATGGGAGAGAGAAGGAAATTGTCAGTTACGAGTAAGCAAACATTTACTTGCTTGTGGTCCTTCTACTGTTTCTACAGCAGCTGTCGTGCTTAACTAATACTAGAAGGAAATGGCCATGTTAATTTCAGCTCCACAGGAAAGAAACTGATTGCCTAATGGACAGACCAATTGGTAATTAAATGCATTTTATTTTCAAGCATATGAGAAATTATTGCAAACATTGGTGAGTCTGAATAATTTTAAATAGGTATTTGACATTTTCCTTTCAATTAATCATTTGATAATGATGATAACTATACACTGTTTATTTCATCCAGAAGAACCTCAAGTCTAGATATAGATTTGAGATTCTTCTGGATGAAGAAATCAGTGTATAGTTATTATCATTATTTATATATATATGGCAGAGAAAGAGGACACCATATTTACTGGAAACCACAAGCAGGGTTTGAAATAGTCAAAATACAACTACTGCCCAATTGAAATTTGGAAAGGTTTGGAGTATAAACTCCCTACCCTTTAGAAAATATGAGAAAAAATGTAGAAATATATATTTTTTCTTGTCATTTTCCCTGCATAGTCAGAAAGAGGGCTGAGTCCTAAAAGGGTCTGAGGTGCTTCAAGGAATTGCCTAACACTTTAATCTTCTAATTAAGGCAATGGGATTTGAGCATATGACAGATACTGTAATCCCATGCAATATCTTTGTGGACTATATTGTATTAAATGTATGTATCACTGTGGGCTGTGGGGGAGAAGGGTTACCACAACTTGTCCAGGAACTAAGAACAGTGGGGGGTGACTAAGGTGAAGTTGTAAACACTTCTACAAAGGTACCACCCCTGGGGAGGCTTGCAAATGTTGATTCAAAGTGGGATTTACAGAGACCAATAGACAATCCTTTTAATATAAAAAGGCGGGGTTTAAACTGACTCAAAGCCTTCTTTTTGATTTAGCAAACAGACATGACGTTCTGTCCATGGCGGACCCCAACCCTTGCAGAAGGGTTGGAAATACTTTGGCCTAGTAGGCCTGAGAAGACTGATGGATTTAGTATGTATATACGAATGTTTATCGTTTAATATAGTCTTTCTCTGTAATGCTTTTACTTTAAGAATAAATGTGATTGCTTAGATGGAGCTCTGTGTTAACTGGTAACTACTGGCAATACACTGTTGAAAACCCTGAGAGAAAGCAACACAAAGGTGCTGGACATTAAGCAGATTGGCTTGCTGGGGGGAGTTGATATTGCAGTGTAAGTCAGGGAGGCATGCAGGCTTACAACCCTTGGTCAGCAAGGAGTGGGACAATAGTCCTGCCCAGAGACAGGTGACGGCTGGAAACCTGCAGCCTCCTGGAGTACACCATGCAGGGGGAGATAAATTGCAGTTACTCTGAAACTGTGACATAGAGCACATAGAACTTTGTGGATCAGTCCTATACCCAATGCCTGCTGGAGATCCCAAAAAATCTAATTATAATCATATGATGCAGGACTTGCATCTGAACAAGGGTTTCTAGGCTCCCTTCAAAAATTATTGCAGTGACCTTCCTATCATCTGTAAAAGACAAGCACACAGTACTTACCTAGTTTGGAAACTTATTTCAAAGCACGCATCCTGGTTTAGTTCTTGATAACAAATTCAATAGTGCCCCACAAATATATTTTATAGAAATAAAGGGAACTCAGAATTTTTAATTAAAATTATACAGCACAATACAGACATAAATCAGCCATTTAGAAATTTGTAGCCTAAAATATCGTTATGCTGCGTGTTTTCCTTTGACTGCAAAGAACTATCATTTAAACTCACAATTTTTAATTGGTGCCTGCCATGGTATTCATGCATTCCTGTAAAACTGGCAATAATATTTCAACAGGTAGCTGAAATAGAAATTAATATCTCATTTAGTTCTCATAGCTCACTAATGGGCAGATCTCCAGTGAAATGCTAAGCCAATAACCAATATTACTGTCTAAATGAAAATTGTATTTTTCTTCTCCTAAGCATATTAACAAATTAAGTAGTCTGCCAACAGCCACAGAAGAACTTGCTGCTGTTGACCAGTTGTCCATTCTATCAAAATTAGAATTTATGAAAAATGATAGAAATAAGCATAGGATTAGAACAGGGTGAAATTTTCCAGCTTCTTCATTTACTTGCAGAAAAATGTAGTTTTAGTTAATCTAAAACTATTTGTGAATTTGACATGAATTTGCCAAATAATGCTTGGGAAGATTTAGGAACTATTCACAATGTGGATAAGAGGTGGTTTTATCCACTGATTAGAATACTCACCTCATTTCCCTCTTCTACTTGATGTGGAACAAGGATTGAATTTAGGCCTGCCTTAGCCACTGGGCTGTGAGATATCCTCATATGAGCAATTTTCAATCTGTCATGCTGAAGCTGTTTCATTATGTATGGATAACTTAATAACTAATTTAGTAAGAATTTGAACTTGGTATTCCCACATTGCAGATGAGTCCCCGAGCCACTGGGCTATAGGATACTCTGGGATGGCTTCTTTCTCAGTCTCTCCTGTTGAAGCTAGCTCACTGTGTATAAAATACTTGAATAGTTCTTGAGTGGGGTGGGGGGAGAATTACACTCAATTTGGGCTGAACCTTTTTTTCTCCTCAATTTTTGGAATGGCCAGAAAATCCAAAAATCAGTTATTCTCCCAGCCCTATATAAATCAGTTATTAGCCCAGCCACCTGCTTTTGCAGTCACCTAGCCCTTTGCTCTTGCATATAATCCAGTTGTCTGAGTTTGAAATAGGTGAGGCTTGGGAGGCTCTGCAAGAGCATTTGTCATTGCAGTGGGAGGGATTAGCAACTGATGCAGGTTAGTGTTGGTATAGGAAGTAGTGCATAGAGTAGGGATATGTCTACACACGGATAAAAAACCTGCAGCTGACCCAGGTCAGCTGACTTGAACTTGCAGGATTCAGGATCTGTGGCTCCAAAACTGCTGTGTAGAAGTTCTGGCTCGGGCTGGCACACAAGCTCTGGGACCCTGCAAAGGTGGATGGCCCCAGAGCTTGGGCCTGAACCTGAACATCTATACAGCAAATTTTAGCCCCACATCCTGCACCCTGCGAGGACAAGTCAGCTGACTTGGGCTAGCTGTAGGTCTTTTATCCCCATGTAGACATATCATAGGTGGCTGTCAGAAGCATTTTTCATTGGAAGTGGATCCTGTGGGTGCATGTATCAAGTGTCTAGGGAGAGGAAATTCAGATGGTTTATCACTTCAGGCAGCAAATGAACTGCTAGCTGGAAGGTGAGAGCGGTTTCGGCAAATTGTTTAAAAACTTTCTGGGACAGCTGTTTCTCGACTGTCTCTTTCCCTGCTCCAGGACCCAATCTCCTGCACTGTGGGGTGTTTGACAATCCCTTCCAACTGTCCTTGTTCAAGGACAAGCCCTGAGAATGCAAGATATCCATTGCCACTGACCAGCTCTTATTATTTCTACTTTGACGACTGAGCTCCTGGAGCACTGGCTTATAGCAGACATTGCCTAAATCTCTAAGTATGAGTTCAATTCTTTTGATTCATAGTCAGCTTGTTTAGGCCATACTCAACCATACAATACTAACCAGGTCTACTGGAGAGTTTTAATTGGTTTTCCAGTTCAATCAAGTAGATCAGCAATAGGATCACCTCTTTTATAAATCTAAAGAATGTATTTATGTATTTTCTTTGCTAGTTAAATGCTAGTTGTTATTTTCTTTGTTAGTTTCTTTGGTAGTTGAATGTTACAAATGAGCTGTTTGGTTTGTAGCAAATGCTTATTATTTGTGTTTTGACTTTGCATTGATAAAAAATAAGAAGCAACACTGGCTTTGGTTTACCTGTCTACAGAAATTTGGAGTATTTTCCAAATTCCCGGTTTCCTCTGTTCACTTGTGACATTATCAAGCTAAAATAATTATCTCAATTCCTTTGCATAAATACCTTCTGCCCTGACTGTACGACTACAAAGGTAATTAAAACAAAACATGTGGACTCATCACTACAAATCTACATCGTGTATAGGGACATTCAATGAACCAATCATCATCAGTGCCAAAATAGAACAGTAGAAGCCACTAGAATGTCAGCTTTTGTCAATAATTTCTACAGATACATAGTACATGGACATTATGGAGACAAGTGTGTTGGAAATACCTGCATAAATAACTCCTAACTAATTAAAGGAGGAAACTGTTGCAGTCTCTGAGTATGTCTCCCTTGCAATAAAGGACTATGGCACAGCCATGTCTGGTCCAGGTCAGTTAATTTGGGCTCATAGGGCTTGGGCTCCGGGGCTATATAATTGAAGTGTAGATGTTCAAGTCTCTGGCTGAAGTCTGGGTTCTGAGATCCCGCGAGGGACAAGGGTCTCAGAACCTGGCCTCCAGCCAAAGCTCAGATAGCTACACAGCTTCTTTTAGTCCCATAGCCCAACTCCCATGAACCCAAGTCAGCTGACCTAGGCTCTGAGACTTGGTGCTGCAGGTTTTTTAATTGCAGTGTAGATTGAACCTAATATTCCACTGTGTGGTAACTGTTGACAAATGCTGACTTTTTTTAGAACTAATCAGCCTAGTAACATGCAGTCAGCAAGCCCTTAGAATTAGTTTTCAGTCTAACCTATGGAGTTAGTGGAAGATACTGCTCTCATGGGCCTGACCCAAAGCTCACTGAAGTCAATGGAAGGGCTTCAGCTAACCGCAACCAGGTCCATAGGGATCAGGTCCATGTGGAATTTTATTTATCCAGTTATATGTGGGGTAACACACACATAATTAAAAATGTTACTAAATTACACATAGGAAATTATTATGTTCCAGAGAGCAAAGACCATAAGAAGAGGAGACACGTCTTACTGACAGGGAGGAAATGACTGAGAGTCAGAGGGAAGCTTGGAAGCAGTGACTGTGAGATACTTGTATTCATCATCATAATGAATAGGATCATATAATGCAGCTATATAAGGACATTAGATTTCAGGAAATGAAATTTTGGTGAATTAAGAAAGCCAGTGTACAAGGTGCAATGTATTATAATACACCAGTGTGGAAGCGTTCTGGCAAATCCTCAAAGAGACTATGATTAAGGCACAGCTAACTACAATTCCTCTCAGAAAAGAATGTAAGGAATACAAATCAGTCAATGTGGATGCACAAGGGGCTGCTCAAATTGCTGTGGATAAAAGCAAACCTGTGTTGGAAATCGAGAAAATTCAGAGTCAAGGCTCAAGGGGAAAAGACAAGGGCAACAAAAAAGCAAAGTAGGGTTAATTCTCGTCAAATATATCAAGGGGAATGAGAAACACTCACAAATATTTTCACACAAAAAGAAAAAGAACTGTTTTCAGTGGCTTTGGGTCTGGGAAGTCAGTAGGGTTATGTCTACAGTGCAGCTGGTAGCATGCCTCACAGACATGCAATAACTCTACTTGAACTGGTGCCTTAAATATAGCAGTGTGGATACTGCAGCCTGGGCAGGAGCTTGGGCTAGTTGCCTGAGTCCAAGCTTTCCTAACCCTCTGGGTCAGAGCTTAGACTGAGCTGCCGCCCACGCGCCAATGTCCTCACTGATGTTTTAGCTCACTATCTCAAGCAGAGCTAGCATATTTCTGTCTACACAGGCTGGGAGCATGCTTAAAGCTGCAGTGCAGGCACATCGTAAGAATCATTCTGTTTCCTTCCGCGGGCTTTGCATCAAACCCGAAATGAGACTCCATGAAAATACTTTTCCTGTCTCATTGCAACAGAAATACTGCACGGTGACAGCTTTTACACTATAGCAAGGATGACAAAAAAGTTGTTTTGCTTTGTTTCAACTAAATACCAAAAAAAAAAAGTCTATTCTGAAAGAGTGGCAAATATAGGGTTGCCAGGTGTCTGGTTTTTGACCAGAATGCCCAGGCAAAAAGGGACCCGGGCGGCTCCAATCAGTACTGCTGACTGGGTCATTAAAAATCCGGGTGGCGGCACAGCAGGGCTAAGGCAGGCTCTCTGCCTGCCCTGGCTCCACGCAGCTCTTGGAAGCAGCTGGCATGTCCCTGTGGCCTCTAGGCACAGGGGCGATCAGAGAAGCTCTGTGCAGCTGCCCCCGGTCCCAGCACCAGCTCTGAGGCTCCCATTGGTTGGGAACCATGGCCAGTGGCAGTTATGGGGGCACGGCACCTGTGGGCTCAAGCAGCACGCAAAGCTCCCTGGCCCCTTTGCCTAGAGGACATGGGGACATGATTGCCACTTCTGGGAGCTCTGCAGAGCCAGGGCAGACAGGGAGCCTGCCTTAGCCCCTCTGCCCTACAGACCAGGAGCTGTCTGATGTAAGCGCTGCCCAGCTGGATCCCATGCCCCGATCCCTCTCCAACACCCCAACCCCCTGCCTCAGCCCTGAGCCCCTTCCTGTACCCGAAGACCCTCATCCCCAGACCCACCCCAGAGCCCACACCCCAGCTGGAGCCCTCAACTCCTTCTGCACCCCAAACCCCTGCCCCAGCCCAGTGAAAGTGAGTGAGGGGTGGGGGGAACCTCGTGGTGGCAGGGGGTGTGGAATGAGTGGGGTGGGGCCTTGGAGAAGGGGTGGGGCAGGGGTGTTCAGTTTTGTGCAATTAGAAAGTAGGCAACCCTAGGCAAATGGCACAATTTTCTTCCAAACACAAGGGGAAACATTTGTTCTCCTCAATACTGTACACTTATATTTTTGCATCTCTATTTAAATAGTCTTTCAGAGGGCCCAACCAGTCAAAAGAAAAGAAAAACTCTTCTACCCTTATTTTTAACAGTAGTATTATCTGTTTAAAATGTACCTATTTAGTATGAGTCATGTTGTAGTTATTTTCATTTTGCTGTCTTCAGTTCTGTCATGATTCCAGATATTAAATACACTGGCCCTGATTATATTCACCAGGGTCTGCTAACAGAGAGGACACTCTGCAAATGAACCACACCTCGTCTTTGAGAATTAAAAAAAAAGGTTTCAGTTACTCTGAGGCAGCAGCCCTTTCCCCCCACATAGACTGTTCATGGTTCTGGGGATCCATGCAACAAAAAAGGAGTGCAAGAGGAAATCTGCCCGGCAGAGATCAAGGGGGAGGGGGAAGATAAAACAGCCCCAGGTTATGTTATCTTTTCACCAGGCCTCTTCCACAGTGTGTTACCCAAGGTAGGTGAAAGCTGCAGAAACCATAGTAACAAATGAGGCTCCAAAGGATCGTGCACTGCCAGAGGTGAAGATGGAGGGAGGGCGGGGCGGAAGGGGGAATTGTCTGGGGTGCTGAGTTGCTACAGAAAAAGCATATGGCACCCACAAAGATAGTCCTGGCTTCCCAATGATCTCCTGAAATACATGGAATTTGAATACAGGCTTGATACTTTGTTCCATGTGGTGGCAAACTCCACTCTCAGAACAATCCCTTTGAGGCCCCATTTCTATGAGTAGGGGCAATCTAGACAGACAGACAGACAGACAGAAGTGGGACTTATAGCAGAGAAGCACAAAGATTTGAACAACCTAGAACAGCGGTTCTGAAACTGAACCTTGGGATTCAGCTTTGCTCCCACCCCCACCTGGGGCAGTGGAGCTCAAGCTTCAGACCTCCCTTCTGGGGTCATAGAGTAATTTTTGTTGTCAGAAGAGGGTTGCAATGAAGTTTGAGAATCCCTGACCTAGAAGATGATATTTCTGACGTTGCCAGTTGTGCCATTACATTTATTGTAAATATTTAAATAAGTGAGTTGTTGAAAAGTGCCTTTTTGGCATGTATTAAATGCACATTAGAGCATTACTCACCTCCGTTAACTGAAGTGGAGAGTATCTTCAACATTCTGTACTGTAGTAGTTTCACTGATAGGTTTAAACCTGATTCTTTGGACATAGAACATTTTGGTAGGAGGACATTTGAATATGGGAACATTCTGGTGTTCAGATTTTCCAGCACAGGAGGGGTCACTTCAGAGGAAATACGGGAATTTTAGGAAGTCAGCACTAACAATATAGTGATGTGCATTAGTGAGATAGCACTAACCCAGGACAGGATGAACTAAGTGTCAATTAGTTCCCCATAAATTGTATATAATAGATGGTATTACATTTTATATTCCTGGAATGTGACATAGCTACTACAGCTCAGTACAAAGGGTGCTTTACATTGTGAAATGAAAGAAAAAGGGCTTTTTTTTCAAATCAGTGGATTACAATTGTTTCTACTGAAAAGGTATCTACAAGGGATGTCTATTTCCCTGGGGGCTTAGTGTGCAATCAATTTTTCGTCAGAACTCCCTACTAATTTCAATGGCCAGTTCTGTTTAAAAATTGATGACACAATAAGCCTCAGATCTTAGTTGTAATGTATCTCCAGTAATAACTGCCATCCATAACCCATGCTACCTTCCTCAGGCAACATTCAGAAACCAAGAAATAATGCATATAAATCTGCCAAGCCTAGTGTTTTCCCAGTAGGCTTTTGCTTTTTGACCTTCTGCGCTGGTCTACTGAAAAACCCAACTAACCAACTATTTTTGCTGGTGTCTTGCTCAGGGCTTCGTGAAGGAAAATTTAACATGTAATCAGTGTGATCTGTGCACGTTAAGAAATAACCTTGACACTAGACTATTTTAAAATCATCTTTTGTTTCCATGCTTCCAAATCCAGATTCCTCATACTCTCACAAGGCATAATTATAAACATTTGTTTTCTGTTTACTTTAATAACAATAAAAATCAAACTATTGCTTTTCTCAAATTTTGTCCCCGTCAGGTCTGAATATGAGAACTCTGGAGTTCACATTAGAATTGTTCATGTTATTGGAAGGGAACAGAGAATAAAAACAAAAAAGCTCTTGATGAACCAAGGAAAAGAAAAAGTGGAACACTTTTACCTTTGCATCCCTGACTTTTCTGTGCATGATCCCCTTGTGCTGTCATTATTAGTTGTCTAATGATATGTCTACAAGGCTGTTGAAAAATGGCTCGAAATTTTTGCATTTTCGTTTGACATTTTCAAGTTTAATTATGAGGTAATTAACTTAGGAGTAATTTTAACATGCATGTGTTTCTTAGGTTCTCTACTTCTTTAGGACCTTAAATCATGGAAAAATAGGAATGAGAATAATACTGGAAATATGCCACTGCAATCCAGGCAATGATCTTCTCGTATTGCAATCTTAATACAGTATTATTTCAAAATGGACAGGCATGTGCTTCAAAGGGTTTTGTGCCTGAAATTATGTGCACATATGAACAATTATAGATATTTACCATCTTCTTTTTTTTGTTAGAGATTGTTAGCACCTATGTACATATAATATTTATGTCCTAAAATAGCAAAAGTATTTTTCCTTGAATGTACCCAAATGCAGTGCGATAAAATGACTTTACAATAAAGATTCAATATGAATTATAGTTTTAGGTAATGCCTTAGTGGATTAAACAAAAATCACCAATTAAAAAACTAAAAGAAAACCTGAACAGATTGTCTTTTAAATGGTAACATATTTTCAAATAATATGCAGTCACCTACGGAGTACCCTGTGCCATATCAAAATAGCTGTTATGTAATGAAAACTCCCACATCCTCCAAAAATAACCCACTAGCTCTATAATGCAGATAGAAAAGGGAAAATCAGTTCTCTAACAATATCTCACAATGTAACAAGGTAAATAAAAGATGCAGTTTAATAAATAAAAAGGCAATTTGTGGAAAAGTTCATATTCCAGTTATATAAATCAGACTCTTTCCTGATATGGAAAAAAGAGAGTGAGATTGAGAAAGAGAGAGAATCCTGCCCGGGCTCAAGGGAGACTAGGAGATCAGAAGTCCTATGGAAAGGGGAAGGAGGGAGGAGAAGAGAGAAAAGGACTGAAGAGAGAAATCAAAATATGCAAAAGAGAGAGACCAACGTATGGAGTAAAACATTTCAGAGGGGGAAGAAAGGACACACAAAGAAAATTCATCATCTCCATTTTCCAACACTGAGGTTAGATAGGGCAAACTCCAGTTAGTTTCTTGCCTTGTGTAAATGCTACCTCAAGTGTAGGCCTATTTCACAGATGGTGAACAAAGAGAATAAGCAACTTATGCAAGGTCATGTGGGAAGTCTGTGGCAGAGCAGAGACTTGAATCCACTTCTCCCCTCTGCCTTGGACTAGTGCCCTGACCAGCCAAAGAAAAATAGAGGGAGGAAAAAGAAACACAGAAAAAGATAATCGGGCAGTAAAAGAAACAAAGAGCAGAAATATTGCCCTGAACTCACTAAGTTCCGTTGTTAACATTTATTGATGATAAGTAGAATTACTGCCAATACAGGTTATTTTCTTACTAAAATATTGAAAGAGAGAATCCCAGATATACACTGTAAGAGAACACAGCAGAGTGGTAGCAGTATCAGTTATTCATTGATGTGTTATGTTGTTATCCCTTTTGACCGGAAGTTAGTGTTGTGTATTTGGTTGTCATGATAAAAGAACCTTGTTGTTGCTACGGCAACTGAGTTAGATTATTAGGGGATAGCCCAGCCAGTTTTGGCTGGTTTTTGATTAGTTCAGTGTGTGGCAATAAATGGCTGTTTTAAGGGTTACAGCTCTCTGTGTCTCCAGTGATTTCTTCCTAAAACTGTTCCCCCAAGGATCTAACAGTTAGCCAAAGTTTAAGGGCCTGCAGGTTGTTTCTGTTAGAGGAGGAAATTGATGGTGGATCCAGGCATCTTTAATGCAACCCCATTTATTTACAAAGAATGTACAGATTCCTGTTCCAGAAGGAATCTAACAACGGGAGATAGCTTGTTTGTTTATAGCTCCAAGCCTCTTTTAGGCAGCATTCAGCTCTCTCACACTATGATGTTTCTCAGGGTCACACTCTCAATAATTGTTCAGGCTGTTTGTTGTCTGGCTTTTTTGCTCCTTTTCTGGGTCTGCTTTTCTGTGTTTCTCTTGCTTCTCCCTATGGTCACAGTTTGGAGGTTGCCACTCTGTTGCCCCAAGAACAGATTCGGGAATCCCAAAGTAGCCCTCCTATTGCTTGCTTCAGACGCTAACCTCTTAATCTGTTCCTGGAGAGTGAAATTGCCAGGGTTTACCAGAGATCTCCCTACGCCCTTCAGGAAACTGCTCAGAACAGACTAGATCTGTTCACCGCTGGGAGGAATGGAAACAGCCCTCCACTCAAAGGACTGACACCCACACAGTCCTTTTCCCAAACAAAGTGTTTCCTTTATTTAGTGTAACCAATCTGTCCTAATACAATTAATCTAAACCTAATTTAAAACATAAATAAAAATCCCCTCACACAGATATACAAGCTGAAGTACTCAAGGCTGTACTGTGATACAGTTGGAATGCCTTAAATGATTATGTTCTGCACATGATCAGCCACATGCAGGATACTGACAGCAATCTTAATATACTTTAAATTTTATACACAGTAACAAACATACACACAGAGACATCCAACTTTATTATCCCAAGCATACACATTCATTTATCCTATTTCTATTCTATATCCTATACTATGGCTGGCATGCTTACTGTCTGCAGGCTTTTCTTTCCCTCTGTTCTGTCAGGGTCCTTTTGCTCTGTCCCAGCAACACCACTGCTGCTGCTGCCATCACCCTGCACTTGTTTCTTCCTTCAGGTCTTCTTCTTTGCTGTTCTTTACTCTTGTAGGTGTCTCTTATCTTCTCCTTCTTCTGATCCTGCTCCTAACCAACTAACTTTTGCCAGTCTGCTCTCTGCTTCTTCTAGTTTTTGGCCTGTTCTGATTGGCTTATATTTCAATCCTGGTATTAACATATCTATCTTCCAATCATCTTCAGACCCTCTCTGATTGGTCCACACTTATAGATCAATCACAACTGCTAAATCGATGGTGACCCTCCCTGAAGTTTTGGAATGACCTTTTCCTGACCTCAGTCTATACCCTGCCTACCAAAACATTAGTCAATGGCTGACCTGTTTAGAACTGCCATCTCACTGTCCTTAGCTGTGTGCCAACATTGATTGCACACTTAAAATTACTAAACTTTTAAACTATAAGCCATCACCTTATTTCTTTAATGTAAACTTGTTTGTTAACTTATGCATCTTAAGGTTATGGTCTACTGCTGCCACCCTATTTCTTATCAATTTTAATTAAATGTTTTCCTCCCCGCCCCCCCTTTTCAGTTAATGGTGGCAAAGCAGTGTTTTTCAGTGCTGTGCTTGAAAACAAAATAGAGCAGCTCAAAATCCTTCGTATCACGCCCAAACTGCAAGGCTTGGACAGATGTGGGATTTTTCCTCCACACATGGCCCTGTTGGCCTGGCTAGAGCTGCCGCATACCCAAAATAGAAGTCAAACTACGCCTATGCTTCTCCCTCTCTCTCTTTCATACATGCCTGTACCAAAGAATACCCTTCTAAGTTCCTCTCCTGCAAGGTTCAAATTTCTGAGTGGTCTCACAGTGCATTTGGGCAGTGACATGTGCCTGTGTTGGGATGGAGGCTGCTATTGTTTCATAAAGGAGTGTAACTCTTTCTTACAGCTATCTTAATATTGGGTGATGGTTATTATCCCCTCCAGTTTCAATGAGATTTAGCCCAACCAATCAGAATATTATAAAAGTTATGTCAATTATTTTTATCACTTCATCCATTTGCTCCAACTTTCCTCAAATAGTTAATTCATTTATCTAATATCAGCAGGTGTTTTTGACTTTTTGTTTAATTATTTTATTCTTGTCAATAAGATGTCCACAGCAAGCACTTGACTTTGCAATTATAGTGATTAAAATATTTAATGGTCTGCAGTAAGTAAAACCCTGAATAGGTGTGTACCTTGATTTAATTTCAATATATCAGGATATTTTTTCTAACACCAGCGCTGTAAATGAGGTTGTCAGGTTTCTTGAGGGAAAGAAAAGAAATTTCTGGCAGCTTTTTCTGATGTACACACACTCAAGTTATTGGAACCATTTAAAGGGGAACAGCTTCTAAACTCTGCAGTGAACAAAGCATATAAGAACAGTAGTAAGTTAGATAAAACTTTGAAAGAAAGCAATATGAAGGTACAATTAAGGAAAGTAATGAAGAAGAGTTTTGAAAACCAACAATGAAGAAAATAAAGCAGCATGGTATTTGCATCACCTCTGTATCTTCAGCATTTATATACTATCCCTTCAAAAATTAGATTGCCAGAAAATGATAAATGACAACAATTTTAGGAAAATATAGATGAAATGCTACAGTGAAAACATCGTTGCAATACTCTGGAGTTTTGTATGGTGCCATATACTACCAATTTTGAGTCTTATTTGAGGGTGAAGAGTTGCACCTTCTCTCTCTATTCTGGAAATATACACAATGCATCAGAGTTTTGTTTACTGGACTGAAGTTTCCACGGTGATTTTTCCCCTAGTCTTTATGCAAACTGCGGTGTTAAGCTATGATATTTCTGATTGAATGGGTTGATAACAGCAATCAAGAAACATTACAGTTTAGCATAGAATTATGCATATAAATAGGCATGCTATAACCAAGACTCCGGAACCTACTTTGGCAAACAAATTTCAGAACAGTAGAATTATAATAAGGGCTTGAAAGAGTATATAATAGTAGATGATCATACAAAACAGCAGAGGAATTACTCACCTGAATTAAATAAGATTGATGAAAAAAATGAATAATGTATCAGGAAAAAATAACTGAAGATAACCATTTGTCTTGCTGGAGGACCTACAGAAATAGACACATCCCAACTTTTAAACTGCCTACTGTTTACTCAGTAGCTCACTCAAAAAAATCAGAAAATTGACGTAGTGGAAAAGACACATCTGGTCATTAATGATTTCTCCTCCATCTACTACTTTTCCCTTTTCTGTTACCCCCAATCCTCTCTAAGCCACATGCATACATACTACCTGTTCACTGAGTACTTAGTTCTTCAACTCTTACCTGATCTATTATTTTTAACAAAAGTCATTTCAAACTAAGAGATCAAAATGTTTCATTTCAAAATAGTTGAAATGAAAAGTTTACTTTTTTTCAGAATTTTGGTTTGTTTTGTTTTTTTCTGACACAATTTTGTGAAGCCAACACAAATTTTTGAAATAGTTCAGTATTGCCAGTTTTGCCAGAAAAGAGTTTCAGACATTTTTTTTTTGCCCAGATCTACATTTTCTTAGTGCAGAACTCCTAAGATTATTACTGATCAGCAGATTCCTTATACTCTAACATTCATGCTTGTTTCTGTCTTCCAGCTGAACAAATAACCCCTTACATGGTTTTTTTTCTGTTATGTATTCTTTTTTAAAAACAAACAAACAAACAAACAAAAACCAAAACCTACATGCTTTAATTTCATATGTACACTGATGTATGAGCAAAATTAAGGGGGATGATTGATTGCTTAGTACTTGTATAGTGTTATTTTCTAAAGGGCCCAGTCTGGCTCAGGACCCTGGTGTAAACACACACAGAAAGCACCATAGGCAGCCTTAAATCTTGCATTTCCAAACTTCTATTTGACTATGCAACCTAAATACATTTATTTGAAATTCCCTTTAAAAAATGTGATTTCTACTAAGATTTTTTTAGAGGAAAAGGCAAAAACAAAGTTCTGTTATATAAAACTGTAACTATCCCTTCCATCAAGCATAATCAACAGAGCTTGAATCATGAACCTTCATCACAAGCTTCTACCATATGAGTTACATTCCAGAAGTAAGGGGAATGAACTAATGGTATTATGTGCTGAGTCCAAAAGGTGGTTGGGGAAAGTCCAGCCCAGTGAATCAATGTCACTTATTCTCCCACAGACAGCATCCACATGTTATGCTCCAGAAATGGAGATGAACTGCTGGAGCAATGTGCGGGGTGTGGGGCATGAGTCTGGCCCAGCACTCCCTCCCCATTCTCCCCTTTAGAGTTCCAACAACAGCTCCCTGGCACTCTAAGTACAGTATATGTTGCCAATGCTGGCTTGAACATCAGATGAGAATGCTCATGTTCAGTTATGTTTTGGCATCTTACCCAAGTTTCCTGGGCAATACAAACTAGAGAAGGGAATTATATGGGGCTAATCTCATGTACTTCTCTACCCTAAAGGCTTTCTCCCTGCCAAATTTCAAATGGCGGTTGCAAACGATAGAAGAATTGGAGAGTCTTGAAAAAAAGATGCAAGGATATTTTATAATGGAAAGTTTTAGGAAACCTAAATATAGAAGTCACTATCAGCTCCCATTATAATATACATATATCTTATTTTCTCATACTGTCCTATTATTATAACTGTGGAATGGCCTTTGATGGAAAAGGGATACATTCTTGGAAGTGCACAGGAATATGCTGGGAAACATATTGGAAGGCAATCAGATACTAGAGTGATGAGTAAGTATAAGCACCTATATAGAATAGAATTATATATTCTATTTATGATATGACACAGGGAAACATCATGTGCTACATATACATATTGAAAAAGACATGAACTGAAAAATTTGGGCAAAGGCACTTGGATATTTAAAAGAATATCAGAAAAAGGTGAAAACAGTTCATGGATAACTTGATATGTGCTTTAAATGAGACATAGGTTTCAGTCCTTATCTTCAAGGTGTTCCAGGGCCTGAGTTTTAGGGTATCTAATGGCTTAATTTCACAAGGGAACCAAATCAGCACTGCTGCAATTGATGCAGTGGCATTGATTTAGTGGGTCTAGTGAAGACATGCTCAATCAATGGGAAAGCATTTTCTCATCAATTTCTGTACTCCACCTCAATGAGAGGCAGAAGCAATGTCGGTGGCAGAGCATCTCCCATTGACATAGAGTGGTGTGGACCCTACTGTAAGTAGATCTAAGCTATGTCGACTTGAGTTACGCGACTAACATAACTCAAATTGCATAGCTTAGATTGACCAGCAGCAGTAGTGTAGAACTGGCCTAAAAGACTGACTAAAGCTTCAGGATGAACACTTTGGTAGACAATTCAATAAAGCTCATCTGTGTAGGAGACAAAGATTTCTTGTGAATTCCCACAGGAATTATGGACCATCACAAACTTTGTCACCTTCCACTCCATAGGCAAGGTACATTTCTTTGATTTCTCAAAGAGTAGCACATAGAAACACGTCATCACTACTTGTTCCACCTTCCCCCATTAACCATGGTCAGTGGTGCACACCCATACCTCAGCACTACTTTTACAAACCAGCTGGGCACACTTAACATTCCCAGACTGAAATCAGAGTTTTCCTTCTGCTAGGCTGACTGCCTGTCACTGCTGAAGAGCCCCACTGGCTTGATAGAGGCACAGAGAGAGCGAAATGACTGAACTCAGTTCTCCTTAGCCCCAGTGCTGGACATTCCCCACTGTATTACAGGGCCTCTCCTAAACACATAGAATGTGTACATTTAAAAATACCCCCCCCTCAAAAAAACAACTCCAGAGCAGAAAAATAACCTAATGTACTACCAAAACAAAACATTCCATTGCACACAATAGTCCCTTTCTGGTGGATATGAGAGAACAACACATGACAGCTATATAGCCACATTGCTTAATGCACTATTGGAAGGCAATCAGATACTAGATTGATGAGTAAGTATAAACGTCTATATAGAATAGAATTATATATTCTATTTATGATATGACACAGGGAGACATCATGTGCTACATATACGTAGAAACCTGATAGTATATTTCAGTTCATTTCAGGTAACACTCCTTTGTCCATGGGTTGATGCAAGCATATTGGAGGCATTGAATTGGTATCACGCTTCACTGACTATATGAATGCATTACATTTACATAATTTAACACATTCCTGAGGGTGACTGAAAATTCTAATCAGTTGCAAGTGAGTGGATAATGCAGCTTTAAAATGGATTGTTCATGCAAAATGTAAATACGTTCTCAAAGTAAAGTAGGATTGAAAAGTTGAGTATTCAACTGTTAAGCATAACAGCTTTTTGTTTTGCCCCCAGTTTTGTATCAATACTTTTATATATTAGGCTATAAAACCCATGAACAATGTTTTGTCTAGTTGACATGTAACCTAGAGACTGTGCTAAAGTTTTTGCGGTTTGTACTAGACGAAATCACAATAGGAAAACAATTATACTCATGAATTTGCATATTGGATTGCTTTTCATAATGCGCTGGTTTTCGGATATCCAGGGAAAATGGGTTTTTACAAATGTACTCCCAAATTTACAGATAAAATAACATTTTGTGGGGGCTAGATTTTGACTTTACACCTCTGAGTCACAATTTCTAACTTGTTTTTTTCCTTGTTGCCAGGGTGTTGTAATTTATGCTTGGCCTCTACCAGCAGTGTATTACTACAGCTATGTCTATACTAGCACTTTTGTCAGTAAAACTTTTGTTGGTCAGGAGTGTGAAAAAAATACACCTCTGGCTGACATAAGTTTCACCAACAAAAGCACAGGTGTAGACAGTGCTATGCTGGCAGGAGACACTGTCCCACTGACATAGCTACTGCTGCTCATTGAGGATGGTTTAATTATGCTGACAGGAGAGTTCTCTCCCTTCGGCATAGAGTTGCTACATGGGAGACCTTACAGCAGCTTGCCACTGTAAGATCTATAGTGTAGACGTATCCTACATCCATCCCTGGACTGGGCTAAAGTTCATCAGAGAGGCTCCACGATTAGTTCTCCTTGTCCTTCTCCTTCTGTTGTGACCCAACCTGAAAATTCTAAGACTTTCTAATTTGCTGACTTTGTTTAAAAAAAGGTTGGTTTTGATTCAAACTGAAATACAACTTTTTGTAATTTTTCAGTCTTGTCTTCAAACAGAAAAATCCATTATTCACCCAGAAGAACAGTGAGCTGGGACAGAGAAGGCCCTCTGAATAGGAAATATTTAGAGAGAGGAAAGCTTGGTGAGATAGTTTAGGCCTCCAGCACCAAAACACTAGATTCAGGGCAGCCATACAGGTGCAGAAGCGAGTGGCTATTGCCGTGTGGAAGCCAGGAACACCAGACAGCTATAGGTCCATTGCAAACCACGTTGAGGTTGGAAAGTCTATTTTCGGGGTTGAGGTTATGCAGAGTTGTGAAGCAATTGATACTTATCTACCTCCAGGTGGTTGCCATAAAAAAGTTCCAGAAATAATATATGATTCTGAACTATCATATTGCCTCTATATAAATCCATCGTATGCCCACATTTTGAATACTGCTTGCAGATGTGGTCATCCCATCTCAAAAAAGATATATTGGAATTGGAAAAGGTTCAGAAGAGAGCAACAAATATTATTAGGGGTATGGAGAGATTAATAAGACTGGGACTTTTCAGCTTGGAAAAGAGACAACAAAAGGGGGATACGATTGAGGTCTCTAAAATTATGACTGGTGTGGAGAAAGTAAATAAGGAAGTGTTATTTACTCCTTTTCATAAAACAAGAACTAGGGGTCACCAAATTAAATTAATAGGCAGCAGGTTTAAAACAAACAAAAGGAAGTGTTTCTTCACACAACACATAGTCAGTCTGTGGAACTCTTTGCCAGGGGATGTTGTGAAGGCCAAGACTATAACATGGTTCAAAAAATAATTAGATAAGTTCATGGAGGATAGGTCTGCCAATGGCTATTAGCCAGGATGGGCAGGGATGGTGTCCCTAGCTTCTGTTTGACAGAGGCTGGAAATGGGTGACAGGGGATGGATCACTTGATGTTTACCTGTTCTGTTCATTCCCTCTGGGGCACTTGGCATTGGCCACTGTCAGAAGACAGGATACTGGGCTAGATGGACCTTTGGTCTGACCCAATATGGCCGTTCTTATGTTCGTATGTATGCAGGGGCCGTCGATGGCATTCATATCCCAATAATTTGTCCAAAACAAAGTAGTAGAAGGAAGCAACTGAGTATGTGAACATAAAAGGTTACTATTCTGTCATTCTGCAAGGCTTATGGAATCACAGAGGCAGATTCATAAATACAAAGATGGGAAACTCTGTAAAGACTCATGACACCATGGTGCTGAGGGGATCAAGAATGTACCTGAAGGGGGAAGAAAGGACTTTATTTCACAGAAGTGATATGGTTCTGCTAAGTGTCACTCAAAATGTTATTTTGGGGACCCCACATGCCTGCTCCTAACTAGGGTCATGAAACTGTTTCCTGACATCAGTGACCCCACAAAAAGGAAATTCAGTTACAAACTAAAAAGCTGCAGAATGTTCAGGGAGTGAATGTTTGGTAGGAAAGCCCTTTGATGCTTCCTACTCACCCATCTGGATGTCAAAGTGGCACACACCATTTGTATAATTGGTGTCTGCTGTGAACTACGTAGTTGTGAGGGTAAAAGAGGAGTGCTTCCTTCCTGAGTAGGCTTAGGATAAATCTGACTTACAAACTCTGTATAGGCAGCCAGGTCCCACTCATGCACACTGGTCATGGTTCCCAGCAGGAAAGGGAAATCAGGGATGCCATATGTGAACACATCTTTGCACAACAGGGCAGCAGAAGATGACATCTGCCTGTGCCAATGGACACCTTTACATCCTGTAAACCTGGAAAAGTACAGGAGGGAGCACGGATACATACTTATGGGTTTGTGATGGCTTTGTTTCCCTGTAGCTCAGGGGTTCCCAAACTTGGTTCATGGCTTGTTCAGGGTAAGCCCCTGGCAGGCTGCAGACACTTTGTTTATCTGAGCGTCCGCAGGTACGGCCACTCGCAGCACCCAGTGGCTGCAGTTCGCTGTTTGAAGCCAATGGGAGCTGCGGGAAGTGGCGTCAGCCACTGATTCCCGCAGCTCCCGTTGCCCGGAAACAGCGAACCACAGCCACTGGGAGCTGTCAGTGGTCATACCTGCGGACGGTCAGGTAAACAAAGCATCTTGCGGCCTGCCAGGGGCTTACCCTGAACAAGCCATGAACCAAGTTTGGGAACCTCTGCTGTAGCTGAAGGTTATTAGCTGTTTGTTCCTGTGACAATTCACACATTAAAGACAATTATAGCCAGGCATCTGCATTGGGTTGTCATCTTAGGGTTGTATTCTTGCAGTGGAAGGTGACAGCAGAGTTTAACATGATCATTGTGCAAAGTTTTTGCCAACATGACTCACATTTGTTTACAAACCTTTGCTATGCAGAGCACTCAATCTCCCAAAGACCTTATCAACATTTGCTTTGTGGGGAAGAGTATGCACCCATTTTTTTAACAGTTCAATATCAGTGGTGCTAACCACACTTACTGGCAATTATGAAGCACTAATCCCTGCTAAATTTGAAATTAATCAAAGTTTGGGGGGGGGGTTGGTGATGGGGGGAAGGAGGATCCATTTAATCACAGGACACTCTCTTTGTCTGGGTTGTTATTGGAATTGTGTCTCAATTTTCTGCATTGTGAACTAAGCCATAAAGACA
Organism: Eretmochelys imbricata; assembly: GCF_965152235.1. Classification (NCBI taxonomy): domain Eukaryota; kingdom Metazoa; phylum Chordata; order Testudines; family Cheloniidae; genus Eretmochelys; species Eretmochelys imbricata. The sequence goes on from NC_135572.1 coordinate 128,970,311, forward strand.
TTTATCTACCCATTTTCTGTACTGTGAGTTCTATTGCTTTGAAAACTGGTCGTGCTTCCTGTAAGCACATAACACTAACTGCACTTTCCCAATCCCTCTCCCGGACCCTTGGGACTTTGGATACTTTAGAACCTGGGGTACAGAGTGGAGGGAGGGGCACATCCAGAAAAGTATTTGCAGAATAATGGCACCAGATAGTTACACCATTACATTCCATGTGCTGTGAATCATTGGGCCCAGTCTTGAACCCTGAAAACATTTTCCATTCATCATACTTAGGAAGGAGGGTCCATATATACAAGACAAGGAAACTAACTTTTATTAAAAGTACCGTATAGAATGTTTAATCAAGATAATTTTAACAAAGAAATGTCAACCAACAAAATTTAAAACATTACAAGAATAAATCTGTGAACACTGGCCAAATGTTAATGTCTCTGCACCTATCTCCTCTCCGTCCCCCTGACAAGGGGGGTGGTGGAAATGACAGAGTAAAATAGCACTTGGGGACCACTCCTATGTGGGACTTAGTGGCGTTCAGGAACTTCTGCATGCTTATCATTCCTCTCCTGGACACTTGGAAGGGGTCCCCCTTCAAGGAGCTTAGAGTGCAGGTGGAGTATGTGGTCCAGGTCTCTTGTGGGGACTTCTAGAAAAAGGGACCTCCAGCTCAGCAGCAGAAGGAGGAGGTAGCAATTCATGGACAGATGCAAAGCCCACAGCAGAACTTGGACCCCAAACTTGTTTGGATGGGGGGGAAGCAGTAGACTTGGTATATCTTGACTTTAGTAAAGATTTTGATACTGTCTCACAAGACCTTCTCATAAACAAACTAGGGAAATGCAACCTAGATGGAGCTACTATAAGGTGAATGAAAAACTGTTTGGAAAACCATTCCCAGAGAGTAGTTATCAGTGGTTTACAGTCATGCTGGAAGGGCATAATGAGTGGGATTCTGCAGGGATCAGTTCTGAGTCCAGTTCTGTTCAATATCTTCATCAGTGATTTAGATAATGGCATACAGAGTACACTTGTAAAGTTTGCGGATGATACCAAACTGGGAGGGGTTTCAAGTGCTTTGGAGGATAGGATTAAAATTCAAAATGATCTGGACAAACTGGAGAAATGGTCTAAAGTAAATAGGATGAAATTCAATAAAGACAAATGCAAAGTACTCCATTTAGGACGGGGCAATCAGTTGCACACATACAAAATGGGAAATGACTGCCTAGGAAGGAGTACTGCGGAAAGGGATATGGGGGTCATAGTGGACCACAAGCTAAATATGAGTCAATAGTGTAACACTTGCAAAAAAAGCTAACATCCTTCTGGGATGTGTTATCAGGAGTGTTGTAAGCAAGACACGAGAAGTAATTCTTCTGCTCTACTCTGTGCTGATTAGACCTCGACTGGAGTATTGTATCCAGGTCTGGGCACCACATTTCAGGAAGGATGTGGACAAATTAGAGAGAGTCCAGAGAAGAACAATAAAAATGATTAAAGACCTAGAAAATATGACTTATGAGGGAAGATTAAAAAAACTGGGTTTGTTTATTCTGGAAAACAGAAGACTGAAAGGGGACATGATAACAGTTTTCAAGTGTGTAAAAGGTTGTTACAAGAAGGAGGAAGAAAACATTGTTTTTTTAACCTCTGAAGATTGGAGAAGCAATGGGTTTAAATTGCAGCGAGGGAGGTTTAGATTGGACATTAGGAAAAACTTCTTAACTGTCAGGGTGGTTAAGCACTGGAATAAATTGCCCAGGGAGCGTACCGAGTCTCCATCATTGGAGATTTTTAACAGCAGGTTAGACAAACACCTGTCAGGAATGGTCTAGATCAGGGGTGGGCAGACTAAGGCCTGCAGGCCAGATTCTGCCCATGAGCTATTTTAAGCTGGCCCTTGAGCTCCTGCTGGGGAGCAGGGTCTGGAGCTTGCCCCGCTCTGGCGCTCCGGCACTCCAGCCAGGGCACAGGATCAGGGGCTGCTCCACGCTGCTCCCAGAAGCAGCTGCATGGCCCCCCTCTGGCTCCTATGCTCACCAATGGCCCTGCTCCAATGGCCCCCTCCGGCAATCCAATGGCAGCTGCAGGGGTGGTGCCTGCAGAAGGGGCAGCGTGCAAGCCACCTGGCTGCGCCTCTGCATAGGAGCTGGAGAAGGGCATGCTGATGCTTCCGGGAGCCGCTTGAGGTAAGCACCACTTGGAGCCTGCACCCCTGAGCCTCTCCCTGTGCCCCAACCTCCTGCCCCAGGCCTGAGCCCTCTCCCACCCTCCAAACTCCTTGATCCCAGCCTGGAGCCCTCACCCCCCCACCCCAGCCTGGAGCCCCCCCGCACCCTGAATTCCTCATTTCTGGCCCCACCCCAGAGTCCACACCCCCAACCAGATCCCTCTCCCCCTCCTGCACCCCAACCCCAATTTTGTGAGCATTCATGGTCCACCATACAATTTCTATTCCCAAAAAGTTTGCCCACCCCTGGTCTAGATAATACTTAGTCCAGCCACGAGTGCGGGGGACTGGATTAGATGACCTCTCGAGAACCCTTCCAGTTCTATGATTCTATGATGCTATGTTTCTCAGGAACCGAAGGTTCTGCCAATTGAAAAAGAACAGAAAGGCCTTTTTTGTTTGTTGGGGGGGGGGCTGGGTTGCCTTTAGAAGAAGCAGAGAAATACCCCAATGTAACACAGTTTTGCTGTAGAAGACCACAGTACTGATGCTTTCCAACATTACAGAAATGTGACTGTTAATATCCTTGGTTCTCAGGCAACTTTTGCAGCCCACAAGGAAGGAGCAGAGGTGACTAATGGTAATAAAAATGTATTAAAAAATAAATAAAATGTCATAGTGTCTGAAGGGATGGGGAGGGGAGAAATGGTAATTCCTTCCATGGACTATGTTACCACTTTCCAATTTCTTCTTTAAAAGCTGTCCAATGTTTGGAGTACACAACTGTTTTCAAGATACCAAAATGGAAAAGAGAGGTGGCTTTCAAGTCCTGTGGAGAGATCTAGAAATCTATGTGAAAGAATTGTTTCTACTAATAGTCACCCCTCTACATATTGATGAAGGAGGGGTTTAGTCAGCCTTGAAGGAGGAACAAGCAGATTTGTGCTGCTAGTGAACCTCAAGACCCAGCTGGAGTTTCTGCTACACCAGAAATTTGCTGAAATATACTAACAGAATTGGAAGGCAATTTGACTGGAAATTGACTATTCACAGCTAGCATACAGAAAGAAGCAAACCATGAACAGCCCCCTGTTCACCCCAGATTGTTCATCCCTCTGCTAATGCGAGAACATCTGGCCCCTGTGCCTGCCTGACAGCAGTGAAATGGACAGGGAAAGAAAAAGATACCACAACTTTGTTTTATTCCTTGAAGTTTCAGTTCAGCACACGAGCCCCTGACCTCTTCAATGCACAGGCACACCACACTGTGTTTAGTCAACCACCGGACCAGATCCATTTCCCATCCCTGTCTATCCCAGCTTGTGCAGCATGGTCTGGTGCAGAGAAAGATTAGTCACCAGGGACAATGACAATAAAAATTGTGTAATCTTCCAAGGGAGAAAGGACTGCTGTGACTAACTTTTTCTCAGGCAACCAAAGTGTTCTAAAATGGTTCCCTCCCTTTTCCTGGAACAAAGCTCTCCTCTCCTTTAGATACCCCAACCCGCAGTTCCGTGTGGCTCCCATTTGAAAGGGGACAGAGAGATCGGAAGAGCGGGGAAGAAGTTCTGAGACTGTATAACCTGCTAAGGGTCAAAGACAGCTGTTACTAACTTAGGACAACTATAATTTTTCTAAAAGTGTGCCATATCCAATTGGGATCTCTCTGTCCCATCCTTCCCTTCCCCCACTTTCACATAGCCCTGGGATGATTTCTGTCTGACGGCTGGCAGACAAATGTATGGACACAATGATTTTTCCTTAATAATCTGTTCATTAAAGCTATTATAACAGCGTCAGCCAAATCATAGAATCATAGAATATCAGGCATGGAAGGGACCTCAGGAGGTCATCTAGTCCAACCCCCTGCTCAAAGCAGGACCAACCCCAACTAAATCATCCCAGCCTGGGCTTTGTCAAGATTGACCCTGAAAACTTCTGAGGAAGAAGATTCCACTACCTCCCTAGGTAACCCATTCCAGTGCTTCAGCACCCTCCTAGTGAATTTTTTTTTTCCTAACATCCAACCTAAACCTCCCACACTGCAACTTGAGACCATTACGCCTTGTTCTGTCATCTGCTACCACTGAGAACAGTCTAGAGCCATCCTCTTTAGAACCCCCTTTCAGGTAGTTGAAAGCAGCTATCAAATCCCCCTTCATTCTTCTCTTTTGCAGACTAAACAATCCCAGTTCCCTCAGCCTATCCTCATAAGTCATGTGCTCCAGCTCCCTAATGATTTTTGTTGCCCTCCTCTGGAAGTTTTCCAATTTTTTTCACATCCTTCTTGTAGTGTGGGGCCCAAAACTGGATACAGTACTCCAGATGAGGCCTCACCAATGTTGAATAGAGGGGAACAATCACGTCCCTCGATCTGCTGGCAATGCCCCTACTTATACAGCCCAAAATGCCATTAGCCTTCTTGGCAACAATAGCACACTGTTGACTCATATCCAGGTTCTAGTCCACTGTAACCCCTAGGTCCTTTTCTGCAGAATTGCTGCCTAGCCTTTCAGTCCCTAGTCTGTAGCAGTGCATGGGATTCTTCCGTCCTAAGTGCAGGACTCTGCACTTGTCCTTGTTGAACCTCATCAGATTTCTTTTGGCCCAATCCTCTAATTTGTCTAGGTCCCTGTGTATCCTATCCCTACCCTCCAGTGTATCTACCTCTCCTCCCAGGTTAGTGTCATCTGCAAACTTGCTGAGGGTGCAATCCACGTCATCCTCCAGATCATTAATGAAGATATGCAACAAAACTGGCCCCAGGACCAACTGTTGCGGCACTCCGCTTGATACTGGCTGCCAACTAGACATGGAGCCATTGATAATTAACTGTTGAGCCTGACAATCTAGCCAGCTTTCTATCCACCTTATAGTCCATTCATCCAGCCCATACTTCTTTAACTTGCTGGCAAGAATACTCTGGGAGACTGTATCAAAGGCTTTGCTAAAGTCAAGGAATAATCATCCACTGCTTCCCCCTCATCCACAGAGCCAATTATCTCATCATAGACGGCAATTAGGTTAGTCAGGCATGACTTGCCCCTGGTGAATCCATGCTGACTATTCCTGATCACTTTCCTCTCCTCTGAGTGCTTAAGAATTGATTCCTTGAGGACCTGCTCCATGATTTTTCGAGGGACTGAGGTGAGGCTGACTGGCCTGTAGTTCCCCGGATCCTCCTTCTTCACTTTTTTAAAGATGGGCACTACATTTTCTCCAGTCATCCAGGACCTTCCCCCAATCACCACGAGTTTTCAAAGATAATGGCCAAAGGCTCTGCAATCACATCTGCCAACTCCTTTAGCACTCTCGGATGCAGCGCATCCGGCCCCATGGACTTGTGCTCGTTCAGCTTTTCTAAATAGTCCCGAACCACTTCTTTCTCCACAGACGGCTGGTCACCTCCTCCCCATGCTGTGCTGCCCAGTCCAGCAATCTGGGAGCTGACCTTGTTCGTGAAGACAGGCAAAAAAAGCATTGAGTACATTAGCTTTTTCCACATCCTCTGTCACTAGGTTGTCTCCCTCATTCAGAAAGGGGCCCACACTTTCCTTGACTTTCTTCTTGTTGCTAACATACCTGAAGAAACCCTTCTTGTTACTCTTAACATCTCTTGCTAGCTGCAACTCCAAGTGTGATTTGGCCTTCCTGAGTTCACTTCTGCATGCCTGAGCAATATTTTTATACAATAACTTTGTCCAATCTTCCACTTCTTGTAAGCTTCTTTTTTGTGTTTAAAATCAGTAAGGATTTCACTGTTAAACCAAGCTGGTCACCTACCATATTTACTATTCTTTCTACACTTCAGGATGGTTTGTCCCTGTAAGCTCAATAAGGATTCTTTAAATTACAGCTAGCTCTCCTGGACTCCTTTCCGCCTCATGTTATTCTCCCAGAGAATCCTGCCCATCAGTTCCCTGAGGGAGTCAAAATCTGCTTTTCTGAAGTCCAGGGTCCATATTCTGCTGCTCTCCTTTCTTCCTTGTGTCAGAATCCTGAACTCGACCATCTCATGGTCACTGCCTCCCAGGTTCCCATCCTCTTTTGCTTCTCCTACTAATTCTTCTCAGTTTATGAGCAGCAGGTCAAGAAGAGCTCTGCCCCTAGTTGGTTCCTCCAGCACTTGCATAATAGCAGTTAATCAGAAATCAATAAAAGCATAAATTGATAATCGTGTCTTATTCAAGAGCCATTCAGAGTGGAGCAGAGTGAGGAGTGGATGGAGGGAAGAAAGTCAAAGATTGGCAAGGAATGGGGTGTGACAATGCAGTCTCATCAGCACTTCAATTCAAATACACAGAGATATAGTAATGTATGGCATGTTGTTCAGGGAGGAAAAGTTAGTGTATAATATTTCAAATGCCCTGGATCTTAAAATCACGAGTTCAGCACCAGAGCAAGAGGGGTTATTGGTGGGGACAGTGGAAGTCTATTGCAATTTACCAGACTTGGGCTCTGATTCCTGCTGTGGTTTGAGGTACTCCTCAGATTTACTGGGTGGGGAGTGTGACAGGTTCCCCCCAGGGTGCCACCTGGAACTGGGGTACAACTGAGACCTTCTGATCAATCAGCCTTGGCTCCCTTTACACTGTACTTCTGTGACCAGCCTGCCAAGCTCTCTCCCAGGCTGCAGCCTGCACTTTTACCAGCACACATACAGGTAAAGACACACCCAGCTGCAGTTCCATGCAGACACTACGATCAGCACTGCATAGGAAGGCTCTGTGACGGGTTGCCCTCCCCCCCCCCTTATGATACCACCTGATGTATTGGGATACCACTGAGCCCACCTGTTCCACCAGCCTGGGCCCCATTCACCCTGTCTTGCTGAGTGAGGCTCTTAAGTCTCCTCTAGCACACACACAGGCGGGGTCACACCCAGATGCAGAAAGACACAAATACTGAGATCAGCTCTGGGAAGACTCAGCTTAAGGAACTTGCCCCAGAACTCAGGTGCCCACCTCCCTGGTAGTGCAGACCCAAAGGTATATTGTCTTGTGCTGTACAGGGATTTATACAGTGTAAACTCATGAAATCCACCTCCTCCCTCAATGTGGAGGAAGGTATGCACAGCCTTTTACCCATCCCCCGTCCCAGTTATGAATTGCACAAACTGCATTTTAGAATAAACAAAATCAAGTGTATTAACTGGAAAGGGTAGATTTTAAGTGATTATGAGAGATAGCAAACAGAACAAAGCAAATAATACTAAACACACAGACTAAACTTAATGCACTAAAGAAATTGGCTACAAATTGTAATTTCTCACCCTAAATGTTGTTTCAGGCAGAGTGCAAAGATTCTTGAAAGCCAGCTGCACTGGCCTGCAGATTGTAACTTCAGGTATTATTACTCACAGACTAGACACCCTTCCAGCCTGGGCTCAACTCTTCTCCCCGCAGTTCAGTTCTTGTTTCCAGGTGTGTCCCAGTGTCTCTTTGGGCAAGCTGGTAGAGGAGAACCATGATAATGTCACTCCCCTGCTTTATATAGATTTTGTGTATGGCGCAAACCCTTTGTTTTCCAGTGGAAAAACACTGGCGTTCCAAGGTGGGGTCCAGTACCAGGCGACTCAGTCCCATGTCTCTGCAGGGTTGTAGCAGCCATTACTCGCAGGCTGTATGGAGCATCTACAGGAAGACTAAACTCTTTCACAGTCCATTGTCTTTGCTGATGGGCCATCAGCCCTGTCTGACTTTTTCATTGTTGTATATGAAGGGCTAGTCAAGGATGTCACCCAAAGTAGCACATTTGAAATACAGATATATGGTAAATATTCCTAGCTTCAGATAAAAAAATGATACAAGCATACAAATTTGATAAACACGTTCAGTAGCTCATACCCTTTTAAATGATATCTCACATGACCCCTCTTGCATAAAACATATCTTAATTATGCCATATTCATATCATAACCATATTTCTGTGAAGAATATGGACTGGAAAGTCACTGGCTCCAGCTAAAGAACTTCCCAGCTACTCACCCCTGTGGAATGTAAACCCAAAATTATACCATCTTGTGCTGCACAGGGAATTGTACTCATGAAATTCGCTCCCTCCCTTAATGTGGAGAGAAGTATGCTACAACTTTCTGCCCCAAGTTATGACTCCTACACACTGGTTTTAGACAAAGCAAAAACACGTTTATTAACTACAAAAGATAGATTTCAAATGATTATAAGGGATAGCAAACAGCTCAAATGAGGTTAACTAGCAAATAAACAAAATATGCAAACTAAGCTTAATATATTAAAGAGATTTGGATATGAATAGGAAATTCTCACCCTAAGTGATGATACAAGCAGGCTGAAAATTCTTAACGGTCCAGCTGCTTACAGCTGAAAAACCCCAGGTGTTCCTTTCACAGGCTACAAATCCCTTTAGCCTGGGTCCAGCACTTCCCCTAGTTCATTCTGTGTTCCTTAGGTGTTTCCAAGAGTCTCTTTGGGTGGGGAGTCAGTGAAGAACTAAGATGATATCACTACCCTGCCTTAAGTAGCTTTTGCATACGGCAGGGAGCCCTTTGTTTCAAAGCTTGGTTCCCACGCTAATCAGTGGAAAAACACTGATATCCCAAGATGGAGATCAGCACTAGGTGACCTGATCTCATGTCCCTGTAGTGACACAGCAGCCATAACTTGGCGGCTGTCTGTAGCATTCTCAGGAAGGTTCCCTGGTGGGAGATAAACTTCTTCTAACGCCTATTGTTTTCACCTAATGACTCATTAACCTGAATGGCCCTTCCCAGCCAGCCATCTAGACTGAGAGTCTTTTGCCTAGTGGGTATTCCCCAGATGTAACTACATTTATAATACAGACATATAGTCAATATTCTTAACTTCAGATACAAAAATGATACATGCACACAAACAGGATAATCATATTCAGTAAATCATAACCTTTCCTGAGACACCTCATGTGACTTATCTTGCATAAAATACATTATAATTATGCCCAAATCATATCATAATAATATTACTGTGAAGAATATGGGGTTCACTGTCACAGGGAGGTTTCCTGTAATGGCTCTTCCTTGTAGAGCTGCAGAAATACATGCTCTACATCCTCCAGGACTTCCGGATCATCCTCCATGATCGTTGCTACATCCTCACTCTGGCCACCATCAGCATGCCATCACACCAAGAGGCAGACATGATTCAGGAGGGGATCATGAACTATTTCAGGCTCTGTACAGGGGGCCCTTGACGGCATCTGGTCAAGTTCCTTGCGGAAGGGGCTTGTACGATGAGCCCTTCCATAGTAATTGTTCAAGGCTCCTGTACAAGAGGGAAAAATACTCAAATGTGTTCCTGGCACTGAGCTCAGCTCCATCCTCTATGAAATTTCGCAGGACAGGTGAATGTTCCTGACACTCCGGGAGAAGTTGTGGAGGATGATATACTCAACTACATATTGATAAGCACTGAAGTATGGTCAGCAGACCAGGCAGTTGCTCTCAGAGCAGGATCCATGGTCACCAGCTTTGATCTAAACAGTGCACCAGAAAGCTGCTTTGAAGTGGTCAGTGCAACTTTCTACTACCAATGAAAACAGGGGTCAGGGAGCTTTGTAGGTTGGGTAAGGGTCAGGAAGAAAAGGGTGACTGCATTGTTGGAACATTGAAACTCAAGACCCTTATCCGTGTCCACAGTGCAAATTGGCATGGGTATGGGGCCATGTCACAGCCTGAAGCATGCCAGCTTACTCACCCTCTACTCCCCCTCAGACATGTGCTTCTGGGGGTGTTAGTCATGAACAATGGAGGGGTTAAGGGACAATCATAAACACGTGGATATATGTTCAGTTGCTCATGTATGCAAATCCAAAGAGGAATGGGTAATAAAAACATTCAAGGATTTCTATTTGTATGTTAGTTTTTATATTATGTTGATTTAGTCTCAGAAACACTAAAACTTGGGCTTTGCGTTGGTGTATTTCTGGGAAAGACAGAGCCAGCCTCTTATAGTAAACAAGGTGCAGGGGAAATAAAATTGTTCCAAAAGTGCCATTTTCTGGAAGCAGATGTAGGAGCCGGTGTAAAAAGGCCAAGTACAGAGATTTCTTCCCATAAATTGGTGGGTACCCACTTTTTGCAGTAGTCAAAAATAAATAATCATCTTACTTTGCACACTTCAGCCAATGATCTCAAAATTTAGTATTATGAAACCAACGTTATTAATGGGAAAACAGAATTAAGAAGAGGTTAAATGTTACCAAGTGAGTTAGTGGTATAGTTTGGAATAGAGTCCAGATCTATAAAATAGGTAGGACAGAACTAAAAGCCATCAGAACCCTAATCCTATCCTATCCTCTATAATCCTTCTTCTAATTGGACACTGGTTATTGGATCCAAACAATATTGACTATCTAATCAATATTGGCTAAGCCTGGGAAACAGGGGTGATGTAAAATAAATGACACTGATACATCACCTTTAGGGTAAAACACAACATTTTAAGTTATTCTACAGTGCAATTAGTAAAGCATTTGCCACAAAATGCCCTTCAAATACATTGTAGCACACCCAAATCATGGGTACAACGACTTAAAATGATGTGAAAATAACTTTTAAAAAAACCCTCAAAGTTCTAAAAAAGAATTATAAAACTTAAATGTGAAGGAAAGGAATTGTACACCTTAAGAAAACTATCATTTAAGTTTATTCAGGGTGGCTTCTGCAAGTCTGAGAGGACTGTATATGATCCTTTGAGCTAAAATAGATAATTTCCACAAGGGTGCAACAGATGCTGCAGCACAATGAGTCCAAAAATACATTTTTCAAGGGTATAATCAAAGATGCCATATGGTATGTAAACTGATGGTTTGACTTTTTAATGAACACTCTTGTCCTATGTACAATACCTTTATTGTTGATCACTTTTTCAGTCTGCTGTGAATCACTGTACTTCTTCATTCCAGTCAACATCCAATTTAAAATTACATCATGTTGATTTAAAGTGTTGCCTCATAACATACACTCAAGAATTTTTTAATGTCTTCAGGGTCTACACAGCCATTTGCTGCTGCAATGTGCACTGTGTAGACAAGCTGTCAGTTTCTGCCAGTGGGAATACACACAGCCACCTCATTCCTAACACCTCTGATCAGTTTGGGATCTAATTCGTGCCTAACACCAGGAAAATTCACAAACTAGACATTGCCCAGCTTATCTCATCCTGTGAGGCCTGTTCTAGTAGGTGTGCTCAGAGGCTGACTTCGAGCATCTCTACCAAATTTGGCCCTGCTCGCAACACTGGAAGGGGTAGTGGTGTTGCCTACCTCTCCCCCAATAGCTCAGTGGTTAGATACCGCTATAGGATGTGGGGAACTCAGCTTCAAGTCCATCCTCTGCCTAATGTGGAGCAGTGGCTTGACTGCAGGTCTCCTATGGGCGAGGGGAGGGCTCTAATTACCTGATTGTAGGATTTTCTTGGGTGGTGGGTTCTTTCAATCTCTCCTGCTGAAGCTGTTCCACTTTGTATAAAATACTCATTGAAGCAAGGGCTTGCTTAAACTTATGAGCAATAGGGCTGATGCCATATCCCTCTTCTCAGCATTTCTTACTGGCTCCCTGCTAAGCATGTAGCATTTTGTGAATTCCCTTTTTACACACCTCACTTTCACCATGCACTGTGAAGGGAGCCAGAGTGCCTAACTCACGGCTGTGAATTCCACTTGGTGACAAGATGCTTAAAAATTAGGTGCTGCAATGTTCCTCCTATTTGCCCCCCTGTAAATTCCATCCTAACTGCCTGGGACTAGAGAGAAACTTCTCCTGAAGGCATATCAGTTTAGAAATGATCACGTTGGGCATTCTTATACTTTTTTTCCTGAAGCATCTGCTACTGGTCACTGGTAGAGACAGGATACATGGAGCATTATCTGATCTGGTATAAAAATTTCTCTATTCCTAGGTTGAAAACAGAAAAGTCTAGATCAGCAAAGAAAGAAATTAGATACATATTAGTATAATTTATTTCCAGTTGGAAATAGATTCCATAAATTCTCTCGAGATCTGCTATAAAAATAAAAACAAAACAAAATAAAAAACCCTCTCCTATATATATAGCACACACATATAAAAAATAGATCACATACATTTAGATTTTTCAGAGATGCAGAAAAACAAAATCCCGCTTTTTACCCTATTCTGTCCCTCCACTGTGAGCACCTTGACTCAGTCTTTCCTCTAATCTCTATTCCTGGCCAATATCATTCATTGGTTCAGTTTGTGTGTTCCTAATATAGTAATCCCCCAGGTGCCAATCTTATACCTTTTCTCAACAGAGTACAGCTCTGGCCTCATCCAGAATTAATCTCATAATTCACTGGATGAGCTTTGACCAATCACTTGCCACCTCTGTATGAGCTGGCCACGACAAAGTTTGCTTCACAGATTCATCTTCTTATCAGCCTTCAGCTTCGTTCTTTCAGGCATCCCAATGGCTCTCTGCTACTCCAAACTCAACTCAGTTTGCTCCCTTTCTGATGGCTTGTGTTGATTTGACTTAAAAATTTACTTCTTTCCTCAGGGCCTGGCCAATGGCTCCAATGGCTAACTACTACCTGTTTTTGCCTGTGCCTGCTACTTTCTTTCTCCCCAGTAATGTAGTTATTCTTCTCCGTCTTCTCTCTCTCGGTCTAAGGCTGTTGTACTGGTTCCTTTCACAAGAGCCATAGCTGCCTTTTCCAAGGAGAAGAGGAATTTATCCTATTTACTAACATTTGCTTGGTTGGGCATATCTTTTAGCTGTTTTACGGGTGGATCATTTATTCATGTTTTCATGTTACCCATTATTTCAACCACGCATATTGATACAATAACATTTCTCTTTATGCTAAACAAGATTAAAGGGTAAAATGTCTATTCTATACCCTTTTTGGAAACTTCTGCAAATGGATCTCTAAGCCTGTTCATCTCCGGTCATAAACCCATTTATTTCTAAAATCACAGGCACTCACATTTTACACACTTCAGATTACGCATTAATATCCTTAAAGAGTAGGGCATGTCAGTTAGAGAACTTCTTATTTCAGTCATATTCCAAACATTGGTGATCATCTGTTACATGGATTTTTTTTCTGAAATATAGAGTATTTCCTGAGCATTTCCCCATACTTCTACATATAACTTCCTTAGTGAAACAACATGGGTTTTAATTAGAGTTGAATTCAAGGTGATAAATGAGTTTTGAATTGGGACAGAAACTTTCAAAAATTTAGACATATTCAGTTCCAGGGTTTGGTTCAGTCCAGTATAGCGATACTGACCACTTGTAAAGTTCAGCTCCTGATCCCAAAGTTTATGGGTATGCCAATTCAAAGTTTTTGTTTACTCCCTTCCCCCATGTAATTTATACACAAAGCACACTTCTTTAAAAATAAAAATGTTCACATATATCAGGACCAAAATGCGCTTGATATTATGATTTGCATATATTTCTCTATTGTATGTTAGAAAGCCGATGTGAGCATTGTACTGGAAATACCTTTGTAGAGCCAGAATACTATAAAATCTGCATCCACTACACATTGGATCACATCATTTTATATTATGTGTATGATTAAATAATGACCTGATATCACTTGAGTAAATATAAAATGTTTAGAGATTTTCATTCATTTAATGAAATGACAACAGTAAATTCAGTGCAAGTTTGGTCATTTCCTTTTATCAGATCTAATTAATTATTTATCTGAAGAGTCAGACAGTTCTTGCCTGTCTTTATAAGACTACCATTCCTTTTTCTTACATTGTTTTCCCCCAAACAAATTATCTATTGAAATCACTCATTTAAAAATTAGGAGCCAAAGTGATCTGGTCTTTGCCTCTCCCTGAGGAAGGAAAAAACTAATTCAATTCTGGTCGGAAGGAATTCATAACTAGATTGGCAACACTTTGGAAAAGCCTAACAGTGGAAGGAAGTGGTGCATGATAAGCATTACCATTGTTGCTAGCTAGATCTCAGTGGGAAACCAGTGAAAAAGAGTCACATTAACTGCATTAGTCGGGATGAGTAGAACAGAGAGCTCACTCTAGTTTTCAGACTTCCACTCCAGATAGCTGGTGGAAATGAGGTTCCCACAGAAGTGCTACATAGATACATGGAACCTACCACTACAAGCCAAGAATGAAAGTGCATTCATTGAATTGGATAATTTGGTGGGTTTCTTATTCATATATGCCATTAGGATATGTACAACAACAGTTTTACCCTTGTACTGTGCAAGTGCTACAGAGCTAATATAAATGTTTTTTTTTACTTTTTCTCAAAGAAAACTAAACAATTACTTCTTAATTCTTTATATCTTTTTATTGAATATCATATATTTGATTTTAGAGTGGGGAATGAACCAAGACAGTATGGTTAAAAACATAAGAACATAAGACGGGCCATACTGGGTTAGATCAACAGTCCATCTAGCCCTGTGTCCAATGCCAGGTGCCCCAGAGGGAATGAACAGAACATGTAATCATCAAGTGATCCACCCCGTCCCACATTCCAAGCTTCTTAATAACTTAATAAGCTGACATTGATTTTTACATCAAACACACATTGATTCCAATGGGATTTCCGTGTGCCCAGTGATGGCAGGCTATGGCCCTAAATCTCTAAAAAATTTTAAATCACATATGACTTTCCAACCTGTGTACTACTTGACCAGTGCTATTCTCACTTCTAGTTTATCCAGTTATTCCTTCTCAGTGACAAGTTATTCTATTCCCTTCTGGATCAACACATGACCATTTATTGTACAGCATCTAGTAGATTTTAACACTGCAACAGAAAATGGAAAAGTGTGAAGAAAGTTGCTCAAATAATTTATTTTGCTGTGCATCTCTTTGCTTAGACATGGAGAGAGTCATTTGAGAGGTGAGAAGTGTGTTTAAAAGCAATCAGACAAAAAACACTGCAATTTGTATGTAAGAAATTGATTTTTAGTGCTCTGTGATTCCATCAACTTCCATACTGATAAAAGAACAATGGACTGTGGTAACTAGTAAATGAGATCTCTTCCCTAAACCTATTCTTGTATTTTGAAGTTCTGATAAAAATGTAATCACTTCTAGCAAGCAGATTCTACCACCTAAACTGCAAACACAACAATCATGTCAGATAAGTGTTCTGTTTACACAGCATTGCCATCACTGCACTTCTTAATGTAGAAAACAAGAGAGAGCCAATGTGATTGGAAAGCAGGGATACCCATGATCATAAAAATCTTCTTAAGTTTGTTCTGCTCAAAGACAGCTAGTTTTTTACTGATTATAGTTCTTTGTTTGGTTCAGTCAGTTGCCAGAATTTTACAAGGGCTAGCTGTAACTTAAGCATCAGATTTTAGCAAATAATGTATTTGATGAATTTAGGGACAGATTTTTAAAAGTATTTAGGTGCCAAAAGTATTTAGTTGGACACAGATATACCTTTAAAAATCTAGTCATTATTTATTTCTTCATGCAGAATATCTGTCAGCAGTCAAAATTT
Source organism: Eretmochelys imbricata (assembly GCF_965152235.1). Classification (NCBI taxonomy): domain Eukaryota; kingdom Metazoa; phylum Chordata; order Testudines; family Cheloniidae; genus Eretmochelys; species Eretmochelys imbricata. The sequence goes on from NC_135572.1 coordinate 128,985,974, forward strand.
TCCTAAAATATACTAGTTATTCAAAAATAATATTAGTAAATTTATTTATTTTACAATCTTTTTTTCCTTTTAGACAATATGGAGCATTCACAATAATTATTCAGTACACTAATCAGAGTTTGAACGTTGATTATTAGACACATTTTCTCCCCCTCTTGCTAGCTAAGTAAAAATCTTATTGAATAAGGGGTTTTACAGTCTCAGAGAAAGGTTGCACATATGTTGCATATAGATAAGGGTGGTTTGGTACCTTTAAAATCTTTCCCCCCTGAGTTATGCAAGTTTTGCCTGTGGTATCGTTCCTAGAAAGGTTAGGTTACTCTGATATTCATAGGACGGGTGAAAAGTTTTAATCTGTGTCATCAGATTTACACAAAATCATAATTTGTATGTAGTTTTGAAAAGACCTGGTTGAAATTTGTAGAACAATAACTTTGTTCATAAGAAAATGATCTTTTTTTCTAAACTGATTTTTTTCTACAAAATTGATGCCTTCTTTGACTTTTTATCAAAAATATTACCAGATCTGGATTTTTTGTTTGTTTTTTGCTTTTTGGTATGTTTTGTAAAATGAATGAAATGAAAACTTCAAAAAACATTTTGATAGTAATTTCAATAATATTTGATACAATTAAATTAAAATGTTCATAAATTTTAAAGGTTTGTTTTAAACCCCAATTGAAAACAACTCTTCCATCCAGCTCTAGTTTTGAAAAGTGTGGTCAGATCCCATTCCAGGGTTCCAAGGCAGTGTAGCCTTGTGGAGAGAGCACGGACTGAGATTTGGGAGACCTGAGTTTTATTCATGGCTAATCTGCTGGGTGACCATGAGCAAGTCACCTCTCTGTGCCTCACTATCCCCATCTGCAAATTGGGGATAACAATAATAAATCCCTTTATAAAGTGGTTTTGGATCTATTGATGAAAAGTTCTAAATAAAAGCTAGGTATTATTATTCTTAGTTTGGGGTTTGGCTGATGCCGCCCATCTATTATATGGACAAGAAGCATCCTGTACAAAATATACATACTGCCTTTATTGGTCATAGCACACAGTGAAAAGAAGCAGCAGCAGATGGCAGTGTATTTATTTGGTTTGCCAAAAGACATGTTTAGACTCCAATATAATGCAAGGTAACATTGAAAATAGCATAGATGTGTCATCACAGACTGGTTACTCCCAGATCACAGTCACATAGAAACATTAATTGGTTTGCCTAATTTTACTAGGACCCAAAGGGAGTCAAGTGACTTGGGCTCCTTTGAATCAAGAGGGTGTGGCACAGTGTGTCCAGTCACAGGCTCTCTTTTTATTACATTCAGTTTTGTTACATACTCAATAATGGCTCTGTTTATTTGCAAATCTTTTGCATCTGTGTGTGAGTTTATTGTCCAACGTGCTTTAAGTATCAATTTATCTATCAATATCTTCAGCTTTGTACTTATAAATTGAACACAACCCACAGGCAAAGTCTAGCAAGCTTTAAATCGGCATTTCAAAGTGAGAATAAAGTCAGCCTTCCTAATAACTGGGTGAGAAGAGTTCTAATGATGACATGTATAAGATTCCAAAGCCCTCATTTTACTAAACTGCAGATGGAGTAAGAAAAAAGGTTATAGCTAGACACATAGAAAAGTAACATTGGATTCATTCAGGCCAACATAGCCCAACATAGTCAGTCAGAGTTAATTTATGATCCTCTGGCTATCTGAGTCAAGAGTCAATGCACAGGTCTTAGATAGAAACTTTATTATTATGTAATGAGTTAATAAAATAGCTATGCTGGAAAAGAAAATCCATGGCTTTTTCAAAGATAAGAAGCTGCTTTTCAGCACACTGAATGTCAGGATTTTCAAAAGCTGATCTAAGTGGGCAGTGAACTACAGTTGTCTAACATCGCTGTATTGCTTTGCTGCCATTCTACAGTGAATATTGAGGTCGCTGTTTCTTAAATGAGATCAATGTCTTTCTGAAACCTTACGTTTTATTTTAATTCCTCATGATTTGAATTTTAAAACAAGGGTTCATTTAGAAATATATGTTATTATTAGAGCAATGCTAAAATACCCTAAACATTTTATGAATATGTCATTACATTTTCAAGGTTGTGGTACCTAAAACAAGTTTACACAATGTTTTATCTGTGTACCTTCCATACTTTCAAAAAAAAGAAGTAGAAAAAATAATAATAAAATAGAATAATATAAAGCACATGAGATTACATCTACTGATGGGTTAAGAATTACACGGCTAGTTGTGCTAATTCAAATTAAATTAAATTGATATGGATCAGTTTTAGACGAAATTAAATGTTCAAATAATGGTTTGTTCTAATTAACTTTCTCAATTTTCAAAGCTATTTTCGTTAAACTGGTGAAACTTTGTGTGTAGCCCAGTCCTGAGAAAGGACATTAAAAATATCCCGGCACATTTTCCATTTCAAAAGAGGTCCTTCTAGAGTGCTGCATTATTTAGGCCCAAACTTGCATCTTTGGGAAAGAGGAATGTGCAAGCATGGAAGGCAACTGTCCTAGGGATGGGGGTTCCATGATCACTGCTCCCAGGAGAAGGAGGCGGGTGGTGGTGGTTGGAAATTCTCTCCTCAGGGGGACTGAGTCACCTATCTGCCGCCCAGACCGGGAAAACCGAGAAGTCTGCTGCTTGCCAGGAGCTAGGATTCATGATGTGGAGAGATTGCCGAGACTCATCAAGCCCTCGGATCACTACCCCTTCCTTCTTCTCCACCTGGGCACCAGTGATACTGCCAAGAATGACCCTGAGCAGATCACTGCAGACTACATGGCTCTGGGAAGAAGGATAAAGGAGTTTGAGGTGCAAGTGGTGTTCTCATCCATCCTCCCTGTGTAAGGAAAAGGCCTGGGTAGAGACCATCAAATCGTGGAAGTCAATGAATGGCTATGCAGATGGTGTTAGAGAGAAGGCTTTGGATTCTTTGACCATGGGATGGTGTTCCAAGAAGGAGGAGTGCTAGGCAGAGACAGGCTCCACCTAACGAAGAGAGGGAAGAGCATCTTCGCAAGCAGGCTGGCTAACCGAGTGAGGAGGGCTTTAAATTAGGTTCACTGGGGGAAGGAGATCAAAGTCCTGAAGTAAGTGGGGACGTGGGATACAGGGAGGAAGCACGAGCAGGAGAGCTCGAGAGGGGAGGGCTCCTGCCTCATACTGAGAAAGAGGGATGATCAGAGAGTTATCTCAAGTGCCTATACAAAAATGCAAGAAGCCTGGGAAACAAGCAGGGAGAACTGGAAGTCCTGGCACAGTCAAGGAATTATGATGTGATTGGAATAACAGAGACTTGTGGGATAACTCACATGACTGGAGTACTGTCATGGATGGATATAAACTGTTCAGGATGGCCGGGCAGGGCAAAAAAGGTGGGGGAGTTGCATTGTATGTAAGAGAGCAGTATGACTGCTCAAAGCTCCAGTATGAAACTACAGAAAAACCTGAGAGTCTCTAGATTAAGTTTAGAAGTGTGAGCAACAAGGGTGATGTCATGGTGGGAGTCTGCTATAGACCACCGGACCAGGGGGATGAGGTGGACGAGGCTTTCTTCAGGCAACTAACAGAAGTTACTAGCTCACAGGCCCTGGTTCTCATGGGATACTTCAATCACCCTGATATCTGCTGGAAGAGCAATACAGTGGTGCACAAACAATCAAGGAAGTTTTTAGAAAGTGTAGGGGACAATTTCCTGGTGGAGGTGTTGGAGGAACCAATTAGGGGCAGAGCTCTTCTTGACCTGCTGCTTCGGGAAGAATTTGTAGGGGAAGCAAAAGTGGATGGGAACCTGGGAGGCAGTGACCATGAGATGGTCGAGTTCAGGATCCTGATACAAGGAAGAAAGGAGAGCAGCAGAATATGGACCCTGGACTTCAGAAAAGCAGACTTTGACTCCCTTGGGAAACTGATGGGCAGGATCCCCTGGGAGAATAACTTGAGGGGGAAAGGAGTCAGGGAGAGCTGGCTGTATTTTAAAGAATCCTTATTGAGCTTACCGGGACAAACCATCCCGATGTGTAGAAAGAATAGTAAATATGGCAGGCGACCAGCTTGGCTTAACAGTGAAATCCTTCCTGATCTTAAATACAAAAAAGAAGCTTACAAGAAGTGGAAGATTGGACAAATGACCAGGGAAAAGTATAAAAATATTGCTCAGGCATGAAGGAGTGAACTCAGGAAGGCCAAATCACACTTGGAGTTGCAGCTAGCAAGAGATGTTAAGAGTAACATGAAGGGTTTCTTCAGGTATGTTAGCAAGAAGAAGAGAATCAAGGAAAGTGTGGGCCCCTTACTGAATGAGGGAGGCAACCTAGTGACAGAGGATGTGGAAAAAGCTAATGTACTCAATGCTTTTTTTTGCCTCTGTCTTCACAAACAAGGTCATCTCCCAGACTGCTGGACTGGGCAGTACAGCATGGGGAGGAGGTGACCAGCCCTCTGTAGAGAAAGAAGTAGTTCGGGACTATTTAGAAAAGATGAACGAGCACATGTCCATGGGGCCGGATGCGCTGCATCCGAGCGTGCTAAAGGAGTTGGCAGATGTTATTGCAGAGCCATTGGCCATTATCTTTGAAAACTCATGGCGATCGGGGGAGGTCCTGGATGACTGGAAAAAGGCTAACATAGTGCCCATCTTTAAAAAAGTGAAGAAGGAGGATCCAGGGAACTACAGGCCAGTCAGCCTCACCTCAGTCCCTGGAAAAATCGTGGAGCAGGTCCTCAAGGAATCAATTCTGAAGCACTTAGAGGAGAGGAAAGTGATCAGGAACAATCAGCATGGATTCACCAAGAGCAAGTCATGCCCGACTAATCTAATTGCCTTCTATGACGAGATAACTGGTTCTGTGGATGAAGGGAAAGCAGTGGACGTTTTGTTCCTTGACTTTAGCAAAGCTTTTGACACTGTCTCCCACAGTATTCTTGCCAGCAAGTTAAAGAAATATGGGCTGGATGAATGGACTATAAGGTGGATAGAAAGCTGGCTAGATTGTCGGGCTCAATGGGTAGTGATCAATGGCTCCATGTCTAGTTGGCAGCGGGTATCAAGTGGAGTGCCGCAAGGGTCGGTCCTGGGGCCGGTTTTGTTCAATATCTTCATAAATGATCTGGAGGATGGTGTGCATTGCACCCTCAGCAAGTTTGCAGATGACACCAAACTGGGAGGAGAGGTAGATATGCTGGAGGGTAGGGATAGGATACAGAGGGACCTAGACAAATTGGAGGATTCGGCCAAAAGAAATCTGATGAGGTTCAACAAGGACAAGTGCAGAGTCCTGCACTTAGGACGGAAGAATCCAATGCACTGCTACAGTCTAGGGACCGAATGGCTTGGCAGCAGTTCTGCAGAAAAAGAGCTAGGGATTACAGTGGACGAGAACCTGGATATGAGTCAACAGTGTGCCCTTGTTGCCAAGATGGCCAATGGCATTTTGGGCTGTATAAGTAGGGGCATTGCCAGCAGATCGAGGGACGTGATCATTCCCCTCTATTCGACACTGGTGAGGCCTCATCTGGAGTACTATGTCCAGTTTTGGGCCCCACACTACAAGAAGGATGTGAAAAAATTGGAAAACTTCCAGCGGAGGGCAACAGAAATCATTAGGGAGCTGGAGCACATGATTTATAAGGATAGGCTGAGGAAACTGGGATTGTTTAGTCTGCAAAAGAGAAGAATGAAGGGGGATTTGATAGCTGCTTTCAACTACCTGAAAGGGGGTTCCAAAGAGGATGGCACTAGACTGTTCTCAGTGGTAGCAGATGACAGAACAAGGTGTAATGGTCTCAAGTTGCAGTGGGGGACATTTAGGTTGGATATTAGGAAAAAACTTTTTCACTAGGAGGGTGGTGAAACACTGGAATGGGTTACCTAGGGAGGTGGTGGAATCTCCTTCCTTAGAAGTTTTTAAGGTCAGGCTTGACAAAGCCCTGGCTGGGATGATTTAATTGGGGATTGGTCCCGCTTTGAGCAGGGGGTTGGCTAGATGACCTCCTGAGGTCCCTTCCAACCCTGATATTCTATGATTCTAAGTAGCTTTGGAAGGATGTTGAAGGCCTTAGAAATCAACCAGAAGGAAATACAGTCACACAGAACATTGACATAAGTTGATAGTGTAGCTAAAGAAAAATTGTGAGATGTTCCTTATTAAGTGACAGATAATATGTGAGGGACAAGATAAGCTGTGGGGATATGGTTATGAGCCTGCTGAGACCTTGTTATAGGTTGAGTTGAAACCTCATTGTGATTGATAGGTGTGAATCCACCCTTCAGTGAACATAACGGTAAGGATAAGCCCTCACCTAAGAAAAAGGAATATGTGATCCCACCCAGGAATATTTTCCAAGTATTGTTTTGGGTAGGTATGCATAGTAGGTTTGGGAGGGGGAAGGCAGGAAAGACAAAAGACCTGGGAAAGACAGAGAGAGAGAGAGAGAGAGAGAGAGAGAGAGAGAGCCTGCTGACACAGCTAAAAACACAGTCACTGATCCTGGAAGACACTTAGGGAAAAGTATTTCAGGAAGGGGTGCAGGCTTAAGAGAGTGTCCTTGGTGCTGTGAGAAAAATAAATTGTTTTCCTGCTGTTTGATTCCTTCTGAATTCAGATATGCAGGACTTTGTACACTCTTTGTAAATAAAAAAAAGTGCATCAAAGCAATACCTTACTAGTACCAATTTATCCTCCTAATTCGTAGGAACAACCTACTAGACCCTGATTTTTTGTCTAGTTGCTCAGGTCAAAAGATAAAAAATATTCATAATCAAACCCAGCAGCTGCCTCATTTACCACTGGTTTGGTTTCAATAGCTTTCTTGGTATGGACATCTTACTAGCATGGAAGAACAACAAATTACAAAGTTCACTGAGCAAAGAAGCTGCTATCACATAGTTACCAAAAACCTTCAATTGCATGAGAAGATCACCAATGATGAACGTACATGAACAGCCAGAGAATCTGTCCTAAAGACCTAGCCAGAGATCAAGCCAGGTGGCGCTCAACCGCAAAAGAGGCTTTTGCCATGGCATTTGGCATTTGCCATGATGATTGCCTAGAGAAAGAAATATGCAAGGGAGTCCCATATGATGAATATGGAACCAGGCCAAAAGTGATTTCCTTGATATCATTAATGCTAATACTTTAGATACCAAAATAGGAGTTAGGCACTTACATAACTTTGAGGATCTAGCCCCCTCTCAGACTTATAGTGTTCATGTCTAACTATTATTTAGTCTCTTTTTCCTCAAAAACAATAATACAATAATAATAATACATTCATTTTAGCTAGAGCCTTGGGTCAGACATGAACAAATGGAGGGGGCCCCCCTCCCTAAAATATCCTGTGAGGGCATTTGCTGTGGTCAAGTGGATCTGGGACCAATGGATTTGTGCAGTTTGATTATGCTCCTCCCATGATCATCTCCATACACACCCCACACTCCTATGGAATAAGACATGGAAGCACTTGACTCCATGGAGCACAAGGGGTTGTCAGAATTGCATAGCATCTTCACGGCCTGAGCCTGATACACTGGATGTGCAGTAGGCTTTCATTTGTTCTTCCACAGTCAGGAATATTTCTCCTCTATACCTCCTTCATAATATCCAATACATTGCAAGGTTTTCAAATCTACATATCACTGTTTATATAAAAAAAAAAAAACACACAGTACGAATCCTGTAGCTAGGGCCAGGTCCTAAATTCATGTAAATGTACTAGGTTTCTCAACACAAATAAAATAACAAAGTTCTTACCTCAAAGAACTTACAAATTAGATGTGACACTACCAGCTAGAGAAACAAAACTGTAGGGAGGGATGAAGGGAAGAATGATAGAGGAAAACAATCGGAAGATAGCCTTTGCTAAATAATTGTGTAAATAGACAACCTGGTGGAAGAAAAGGCTGTGGTTTGTAAATAAATTATATGCATCATAATAAAAGCGGGTTCTAAGAACTAGTGGAATCACTAGTCTAATACAGGACCTATGTTGTTATATGTAAAGAGAGGAAGAGTTATGGATAACGCAAAGGCAAGAACTATTAATCTGAATTAATAGGTTGTGGATAGGAAGCCTGTGGAGATGGCAGGGAGATGTACAGTCAGATTGGAAAGCCAAGAAGATTTTGGATATGTATATAGAAAAAATCACGGGCCAGATCTACAGCTGGCTTAAATCTGCATAGGGTCTTTGAAGTCAGTCAGTCAGTCAACCAATGCTGAATTACATCATGTCTCCCAGTGTTTAGTACCATTCAGTCCACTTTATTTATAAACACAGAGGCTAGTAAACCTGCTGTCTCCCAGCATGCTCAATGTTAAATTGTAGCCACAAAAATATTCTTAAAATTCCAGTCAAAAGTCTGGTTGACCTTCTGATGGCAGGACATGCTCTCTTAAAAATAGTAGGACAGATTTGTTACCAGAGTCATTACTGCAGCAGAACGGTCTCAATTTTGACATCAGTTATGGTGAAGAACAGAACAAAATGTTTCAGCCTCTTGTTTTCTGGAGCTATTCAGTATGAGTTTTTGTTTAAATTCCCATGTCTTTGCTAGAAAGCAGTTACATTCTTTTCTCAGGTATATTTTTGCACCTGTGCCTGAAAGATCTCATCATCACACTTGTGTTTGTTCCAGGCAAATTCAGTTTTGTTTTCACTTCCATGTAAATGTTTTATGTGACTTTCCCCCCCTTCTCTCTGGGCACTTTGTTTTTGTCCCCAATATATATAATGATTTAGATCTTGTGGTTAGTTTTCAGTGTTACACTTTTTTAAATGCCAAGGAAAAAGATAAAGAGGTACAAAGCTTCACTTACAAGGTTAAATCTAGAACATATGAAGCCTTCAGGAACCTATAAAAGATTCATCTTCAGTGTTAAATGGAGATACATATGAGTTCCAGCTGAAAAACTGAACTAAATAGCCTGGCTCATTTCCATTGACTCTGAGCCTATTCATCAAAAAAAGTGGAGCTGGTACTTCGTTTAGATCCAGGCTAATGCCCTTGGGCAGCTTCACTTAAGATACATCAATCTTTCAAACTGATGCTGGATTCCCAACCCCCAAACCCAGCAAGTTTATCCAAATTGTGAGCCGCAGGAATTCATTAAAGGTCTTAGTCACAACATGTCTGTACTTTAGACTAAGCAACAAGAAATATATACAGTGCTGATCAAAATTAATGACATTTCTTGTTTTTCCCCATACTAATAAAATGTCAAATTAAAAGGTTTTGTTTGTTTGCTTGCTTGCTTTTAAGGTATTAACACTAGCTCTGTCAAAATATAGTAACATTTTGGATATTCATAAGAAGTTTTATTCATTCCCCAAAGTAGGCAGTTACTAAATGTGTTAATAATGTTTAAAGGCTCCACCTAACCACTATTTCATCTTCTCTTATTTTGAATTGGACAATGTGCTATCTGGGGCCAAATGCTGCTCACCTGGCTCATCAAAATCAACAGGAACATGCAAAGCAAGCAGAATTTTACCCAGTACAATTATCAAGAACGTAAGGAACACTAAAAGTACCTATATTTCATGATACATTTAATAATACAAAATGGAACAGATTTCAATTCTGGAAATTTTGTGAGACATTTCAAACAATCATTGAACCATAAAATGAATGTCTTCCATCAGTTTAATGCACCATGTGATGCTTTGTTATATGGCTAACTCTGAGACCTGGCTAAAAGAATCTGAATATTAATTCTGCCTATCTTCATTTTCAATGCCCTCAGCATACTATGCTTCTTGCCATAGAATTTAGCATTCCTTATTTTTCGGGAGAATGGAATTCTGTTTTTCCAGAAAAAAAGGGAAGAAAAGGAAAATGACAAATGACAAAGCCCTGGCTGGGATGATTTAGTTGGGGGTTGGTCCTGCTTTGAGGGGGTTTGACTAGATGACCACCTGAGGTCCCTTCCAACCCTAACATTCTATGATTCTATGAAAATTAATTGTTCCGTATAGCACCATATTGCTGTTGTGCCAAGATACATAAGTCCCAAATTTACAAGTGCAGTTTCACCATGGCCAATAGGCCTAATTGAGGACTGGTGTAACTGAGTATAATTCTGAACAGACTTGGCATTTCCCCTACTAACACTAAGACTGAATGTGACCCTTGGTAATTACACCACACCACCTGGTTCAAGTACTATCACATGTAATAACAAAAAGTATGTTAACAAAACAGAAAATCTAAAGGCAAAATTATATGATGCTCAGAGTACTTCTGTGAAAGCCCATATGAGGGGAGAAAAGGAAAACAACCAACCTGCATTTATTTGATTCCTTACCAAATTGTCAGACATGTCTTCACAGTTCCTAAAGTATAAAATGTACACAGACTGGAGCCTCTAATAGTATGTTTTCAATATACATCTCTATCCAAAAAAGCAACTAGAGAGTGATCCAAAGTTCACTGAGGACAGTGGAAATATTCCCAGTGACTTCAGATTAGAGTACTCATTCTTAAATTACAATTAAGAAGGATAAGGGCTGTCATGTCCACAGGCAAAGAAAATAACTATAATTAAACAACAAACAAGTTGTTTATGTAGCGAGTTATTGAGCTGATATGTCCATTACTGTGATTCAGTGTGTTACAAAGGTGGTACTTGAAAGTTAAGTAATAGAATAGCAAGGAGAGATGGTGGAACAGAGAAGAGTAGATAATTAGAAGTATGGGAGAGATGTGATGTACTGTAGCTACTCCTTCCTAAGTGAAATTTATTGGCCAAACTATATGTTTTAGGAGTTACCTGGAGGAAAATAATTGATCCAGGTTGCTGTTTCTTGAAAAAGTAATAATTTCTCTGAGTGTTGAGAATACTCCCTGCTTCTATTCATTTAAAGAAGGATGGTCATGATATTTTCCTATGGCTTAAGGCATCCCACTAAAAAAGAGACATTGTTAACACTTATTGTCTAAGAGCTTGAGTTCACTAGAAAATGTTGTTGTGTTTGTACGCAATTTTGAAGAGTTGAATTTGCTGTTATGATGCTTACCATGATTCTCCCTGTACTATACTGAAAAATCAGTTGCGGTCAGCATTATGGCAGCTATCTAGATTCTATACACCATGTTCAAACATGATAAAAGGTGCTAGCAAAGACAAGCTTTATGATACACTGGAAGAGGGAGTATCTTCATCTAGGGTAGACACACACAGTTTAGTCCTACCAGCTGCCCCAGCCCCCAACCCAAGGAGTACAGAGGGTGCAGAAGAGTGAGGACCTCAGCCTGCATAGGACACAATGTGTCATCCTATCCCATGAGCCCAAGGCCCACTACAAAATCCCAGATTTTACCTCTGGAAACTGTCCTTTTAAAAGGACAAAACAAGCTGCAAGTTGTGACAAATTAATAGTTCAACCAAGTACTTCAGTTAGGTACTAAGTGCATTCTTATTTAACCCACTGTGTCTTGAAGATGCTGCAAGGAAGGCAGAAGACTCCCAGGTCCTCTGCCAATTGGCCCATGTGAGAAAAAAGTCTTTCCTGATCCTCATCCTAGTTCAGGGTGAGGCTGCTGGAATGGTGCTGAAAGAGGCTTCACACAGCCCCATTCCAGGCTAAATCCTGGGAGCTGGGGAATGCTAGACAATCAGCACTCCTCCCCCTCAGCTGGCCAGTGGGTGCCAGAAACTCCAAGGCAGCCCTGGTGTCCCTTAATGAGTGTCTCCCTCCTTTGCTGGTGGGACTGTCCCCTTTTACCACTGCCTCATCAAGTTTCCCCACTTGTTGATGCAGGTGGGTGGCATTTTCAGGTTTGAAATGTCAGTTATAATGTCCGTAGTTCTGCTTTGCCAAAGATTGCTAAAGTCCTCCAGGAAAGAGAAGTAGGTCAGGACCTGGTATTGCTAAGAAAATTAATACAATAAATAAATTAATAAATGTTTTGAAGCTGTCTTTTTACAGCAACAAAAAGGAGCTTTACAGGGCAGCACCTTGCCCTCCCTTTTCTTTCTTTCAGATCACATTTAAGTGGCAGGGCTCATGGGTTCAATAACACTAAGATTCTGCATGCTCTGCATGCTCTGAATATAAAATCTCATGGATTTAAGGTGTAAGTAACCTGCTCGTGTTATTCAATACACAGCATATTGCAAGCAGTTGGCACCATCCTCCACCTTCTCTTTGCCAAGTGTAATTTTTTTGTTCTGTTTAAGAACATGTGAAGTACAAGCTATCAATTTTCCACAGGTACTGAGCAAACTGCCTCTAAAATGTTCTTTTAATAACTTATTGAGGGAGAATGCTATGGCCTTTCAGTCAAGGATACCTCTAATTGTGTTGGATTTAGTTGACAATTTCCTAGGATCTTGGGAAGTGATGAGGAAACAGAATTTGACAATAAACTGAAGTTTTTGACATTCACTTGGTCTCTAGTGAAGTTAGAATAGTGTTATTAAAAAAACACTGGCTCTCAGGACGTAGCAATTGCTTTGCTCTTTTGTTTTTCTGTTCTGCATATAAGATGCAGATATTCTCCTCTTTATAAGAAGAATCTTTCTAAGATACTAGCAACCAGATTGTGACGAATCATCAGTAATACCGGCCAGACAATGAGAAGATGACTCATTGTTGAGCTACTGAGGCAAATGAAATAGAATAGAATAGAATTAATCTTGGAATTATGCTCTGAAAAGAAAAATCAGGTTACATTTGAATAGGTATATGCTGCACAGTATGTAGCTCCCAATGAAAATGTGTAACTCATATACTATAGCAAGTTGTTGGTGAAGTATTCCTTAAAGTTCAAGGTTGCAGGACTGATATGAGGACAAAGCCTTGTCATTCCCGGACCCTATCGCTTTTCCTCTCACTAACATCCAAGTGAGCACACACACTGATTCAAGCACAGAAGCAAGGGTGGCATGTGGTCCCTTTGGCCCAATCCTGCAAACCCTTCGACTTCAGTGGGACTGCTTTTGGTAGTAAAGTTAAGTACATGTGTCGGGGGGGGGGGGCGGGGGTTGAGGCACTGTTGGTGGATTTTAGATATAAGGAAGGTGTTACCTGCCATGAGGGTGTCATCCCAGTATGGATAGTGGTGTTGCAGCTGCTATACCAGCTCCCACTGTTGGTATGCACAGGGGGTTGACCAGTGGGAAGGATGGCATCTTCGTTGAGGCACCAGACTGAGATTCAGGAGACTGGGATTCAATTCTTAGCTCTAACATAGACTCCCTCGGGAAAGTCATTTAATCATTTAAGCCTTTGTTCCTCATCCATGAAATGAAGAGAATGCTTTCTGTGTCATAGGCAACGATAAACTCATTGCTCTATTTGACGCATTCAGGTACCTTGATGATGGTGGCTCATATAAATAGAAAGATAAATACAGATAGAAACCCCTATATCACATCGATCCCTGCTCTTCACGTCAGTCCTTCAGGGCCACTTGTAGTCAGAATTGCTTAGAACAGAACTTCACTCCTCTGATGGTTAGAAACCTTCATCTAATTTCAACACTAAATTTCCTGGTGGCCGCTTTATATCCATTTGTTCTTGTGTCCACATTGGTACTGAGCTTAAATAATTACTCTCACTCCCTGGTATTTATCCCTCTGATATATTTATAGAGAGCAATCATATCTCCCCTCAGCCTTCTTTTGGTTAAGCTAAACAAGCCAAGCTCTTTGAGTCTCCTTTCATAAGACAGGTTTTTCCATTCCTCGGATCATCCTAGTAGCCCTTCTCTGTATCTGTTCCAGTTTGAATTCATCCTTCTTAAATATGGGAGACCAGAACTGCACACAGTATTCCAGGTGAGGTCTCTCCAGTACCTTATATAATGGTACTAACACCTCCTTATCTCTATTGGAAATACCTCGCCTGATGCATCCCAAGACCACATTAGCTTTTTTTCACGGCCATATCACATTGGCGGCTCATAGTCATCCTGTGGTCAACCAATACTCCGAGGTCCTTCTCCTCCTCCGTTACTTCCAACTGATATGTCCTCAGCTTATAACAAAAATTCTTATTATTAATCCCTAAATGCATGACCTTACACTTCTCACTATTAAATTTCATCCTATTACTATTCCTCCAGTTTACAAGGTCATCCAGATCTTCTTGTATGATATCCCAGTCCTTCTCTAAATTGGCAATACCTCCCAGCTTTGTGTCATCCGCAAACTTTATTAGCACATTCAAACTTTTTGTGCTGAGGTCAGTAATAAAAATATTAAATAAGATTGGTCCCAAAAACGATCCCTGAGGAACACCCACTGGTAACCTCTTTCCAGCTTACCAGTTCACCTTTCAGTAGGACCCATTGTAGTCTACCCTTTAACCAGTTCCTTATCCACCTTTCAATTTTCATATTGATTCCCAGCTTTTCCAATTTAGCTAATAATTCCCCATGTGGAACCATATCAAATGCCTTACTGAAATCGAGGTAAATTAGATCCACTGTGTTTCCTTTGTCTAAAAAATCTGTTACCTTCTCAAAGGAGGAGATCAGGTTGGTTTGGAATGATCTACCTTTTGTAAAACCATGTTGTATTTTGTCCCATTTACCATTGACCTCAATGTCCTTAACTACTTTCTCCTTCAAATATTTTTCCAAGACCTTGCATACTACAGATGTCAAACTAACAGGTCTGTAGTTACCCGGATCGCTTTTTTCCCCCTTTCTTAAAAACAGGAACTATGTTAGCAATTCTCCAGTCATATCGTACAACCCCTGAGTTTACAGATTCATTAAAAATTCTTACTAACGGGCTTGCAAGTTTATGTGCCAGTTCCTTTAATATTCTTGGATGAAGATTATCTGGGCCCCCTGATTTAGTCCCATTAAGCTGTTTGAGTTTCGCTTCTACCTCAGATGTGGTAATATTTACCTCCATATCCTCATTCCCATTTGTCATCCTACATTACCCTAAGAGCCTCATTAGCCTCATTAAAGACTGAGGCAAAGTATTTGTTTAGATATTGGGCCATGCCTAAATGATCCTTAACCTCCACTCCATCCTCAGTGTTTAGTGGTCCCACTTCTTCTTTCTTTGTTTTCTTCTTATTTATATGGCTATAGAACCTTTTACTATTGGTTTTAATTCCCTTTGTAAGGTCCAACTCCACATGGCTTTTGGCCTTTCTCACTTTATCCCTACATTTTCTGACCTCAATAAGGTAACTTTCCTTCCTGATCCCTCCCATCTTCCACTCCTTATAGGCTTTCTGCTTTTTCTTAATCACCTCTCTAGTGAATAAAAATGAGTGTCTCAGTGTCATCCTATAACTTTTGACGGTGTATTCTGTCATCCACATTAGGACTTTGTAATAATGCAGTTCATATGAGGGTGGCTGGATTATAATTTTAGGATTGTGGGGAGTTTTTCTTCTTCATGGCAAAGTTCCTGTAACTATCTGAACCATCCTATTTCTCAAATATCTACTTGAAACTTTTAACTTCTTCTTGGACACAGAAACAAAAGGTATCTTTCCACACAACATCTATCTAACTGTCTTAGGGTTTTATACTGCTGCTTGTTACCATAACATCTGAGCGTCTCCCACATAAAATCCATAACAATAGTCAATTCTCTAGTGGAGACTCAGACCCCTTTTTGGTGGGAGGGGGTTGTTAAAAGTCTGCTTGGGATATTTTTTTAAGATTTAATTAATTTCCTCTTTTGTTTTTGTTTTTGGTAGGGGTTTAGAGGTAGAAAGGAGTATCAGTATGGTGAATGTCATTTTTATGATGGAAAGCACTTTTTGAAGAAGAACATTTGCAATAGTTCCTAAATATGGTCAGACTCTGGAGTTGCCTGATCTTCTTCGGAAGTTCATTCCATAGCTGAATATCCTAGACTGAGAATGCTTTATCCCTAGCCCTATTTGTTTTGTCATGACCTGTGTGATTTGCATTGTCCCAGAGGAATGCAGTTGACTCAAGGGTTCATAGATCAAAATTCAATCTTCAATGTAGCTGGGACTTGACTCATTAATTACTTTAAAAGTTAGGACCAAGACCTTTATTGTTTCTCTCTTTTTTTCTTGGCTCAGGTTAGGGTAGCTCTCAACTGATACTACTATTTCTCATAAAATTAAGACAACTTGACCTTGCCTTCTGAAATATTTGTCTGCAATATCCAGTAATTTGCATCTATACTCCATTAAGTTCTGCATTAGCCTTCTAAACAAAAAAAAGAACAGATTCAAACTCAATAGTAGCTTGTATGTAATTTCTCTTGATTATAACAAGACATTATACTTCTCCAATGGGTTTAGCCACAGTATTCAGAATATCCACTGTGATTGGTTATAAAGGATTTTCAATAAAATGACTGACCAATAGATAGAATCTGTAGCACTGGTTGTTCAAAACTGTTGCTTACCAGGGTGACTTCTATAACACTTCTAAAAATGACACATTTATCAGTAAGGATGGAAAGAGTATACCATTAAAATCTGCAAAGCAACAATGTTGTTCTTCAAATCTCTCCTTAAGAGTCTGTTTCCTCTATTGTGATGCCTACAAAAACTCAAGAATGGTTAGTCAACTTGTGTGTTGTGACCGTTGCTTTCATACTGTTTATAGCTTTCAGTTATCTTGTGCTCTTCCCCCACATCTGTTGTATCTCTGTGTCTTGCCTTATACATAGTCTGTAAGCTTTTGGGCAGGAACCATCCTTTGGTTCTATACTTGTACAGTGACAATGGGAATGGATCTGGGGACACTAGATACCACTGTAATACAAATAATAAATAAAAACAGTAGACAGGCTGGCATCTCTTCAGCAAATGTTACATATTTCCTGGCATTCTCAAGTTAAAACTTCACAACCACTGGTGTTTAAATACTGTCATCTCCTCATAACATTCCCAATTTCTCAACAGACTCCAAAACTGATTTACTGAGCTCTCTACTCTCTCTTGCCAGCCCCAGGCACACCCTGTATAAAGAATACCTTTACTATCTGCCTAGCATTTAATGCTTCTAAAAGAAAGCTAAAACTAGTCCCCAAATGAAAACTCTTTCAAATCCGATGCCTTATTAGTTCAGCCACAATTCTTAAGCACACACTTACATTTAAGAATTTATTTCAATTGATTTAATTTTATTTCAGTGGGATTGCTCACATGCTAAGGTTTAAAATAAACATATAAACAGAAGCTTGTGATTAAGTGCTTTGCTGGATTTGAGCTCAAGACTATATAACAGGTGTGGCTGAGTCAAATAATATATTTTCTACAGAGCATGAATATTGGTGCTGTTCAAAAAACCATGGCCTAAATATCATCACAGCAATATCCAAATAATCTAATGCCCCACTGTATGCTTTGGTAATGCGTGCGTGGTGGCACTACCTTGTACTGTAGAGCAGACTTAAGTAACACAGGCTCCTTTTCTGTGATCCTCTCTCAGAGTTATGTCACAGCCTATTGTCAACAGATAAACACCAACAGAGATGCAGTAATGGCTCTCAGAAGGTTAAATGTCAAAATCATTAAAAAGAACAGAATACTTCTGTTTCGTGAAGAAGCACTACATTGAGCAGACCAGATTCTGTGGTGAAATTCCATTGACTGCAGTGGAGTTTGGGTGGGTGTAACAGAGCATGACCTTTCATTTAAATCCTATGGAAAAAAATAATGATACTGAAATAAATAAGGAAAAATGTAATTCTGGGAGTCCTTTTGTGAAAAATAAAACATTTAACAGTGGTCCTGAACTGGTGGAAAGGGTAATAACTGCAGAGCAATGTGAGATGCTTCCATCTACTCATTGATTAACAGAAGGGCGAAGTGGAAGAGTTGAACACGTTCTTTAGCATAGCAGCACATGGTCACAATGCTAGCACTAGGTTGGGGTGCATATGATGCTCATATTATCTGGTGCTATTTAAATATCTGTTATGTTGACGGATTTTGACACTGGTTTCTGAAACAATCTAGCAAAAATCATATTTGTGTTGTGTGAATCTGATAAGATTAGAAATCTGATAGGAACAGAACGGAAACAGCCAAAAAGAGTATCAAACCAGTTTTTTCCTGAATCGGATAAGAATTGAAAACAAGATGGGCTAAATTCAGCATTGATGTAATTCCACTGATGTTACTAGTTATACCAGGAATGGTTTTGGTCAATTTCCTTAGAGTAGAAAGATTAATCTTCAAGAAACATCAAGGAGTTGATCCAACCAATAAGGCATTTTTCCTTCCTGAAGACAGTATATAGTTAATCAAATAGAGATGGCTATGCCTACTGTATATGTCACACAATTGTCTTTCATTTGGACCTACTCTGTGATGTGATAAATATCATCCTTGTCTCTTTCCTATTATTTTAATTATCCATTTTCAAGAGGAAAATACTGTGATTTTGTTTTAGATATACAAAGAAGACAGCAATTCATTCAGACCTGACAGAATTCTTGAAGATAGATAAACTGCTGATATGAGATTCTGTGTATGAATATCAACTGGTGAGAGAGATATGACATAGCACTGGGTCTGGCAGCATTATCCCACACATGAATGGAACAGGACCACCTACGAGATGTCTCCTCTGCTATACAATATTCTAGGAGCCCCTTCCAGCAACCCCTCTAAAGCACTGGGCTTCAGTGGGTGTAACCTCACCCTCAGTGGAGCAGTAACAGCTAGGAGAAGAATCCACAGGAAGTCTATAAAAGAATCCTAATTCCTTACAACCAGTACCAGCTGCCATGCAGCAGGTAGGAACACCAGGAGAGACCCACCACATCCTCAGCCTCTTGATGCCAGTCCACTCATCATCATCATCAGCGATCCCTCAAGGTCAAGGATGATCTCTTTCACGTTTTATTTTTCATGGGTACTTTGGTGATTGAGGAGTCTGATCCTTGAGCCACAGGCTCGTTGGAAGATGTTGCAGGTGGTGTTGGAAGACAGGGTTGGGCCATGATTGTTGCATAACAGTTGTCTTTCCTTTCTTTTCTGGCATTTTTCTGTGACCAGGGCAAGGCGATTTCCCTCAATAGTGGACATTCCTTCTCTGACAAGTCTTCGCTAGTTATCCCTATCCTGGGCAGCTGTCTCCCAGTGTGTGGTGTCAGTCCCACATCTCTTGATGTTTATCTTGAGGGTGTCTTTAAAGTGTTTCTTTTGGCCTCCCCCTTTCCTTTATTCTTTGGTGAGTTGGGCGTACAGCAGTTGTTTTGATAAGAGTACATCAGGCATGCGCATACAGTGCCTGCTTCACTTCAGCTGGTGCCGGATAATCAGGGCCTCAACACTGAAGATGTTGGCCTGTGTGAGGACACTGACATTAGTGCAATGATCCTCCCACTTTATGCTGAGGATCCTCTGAAGAAAGTGCTGGGGCTGGTGTTCCAGGTTTTTCAGGTGTTGTCTATTGGTCACCCAAGTCTCACAGCCATATAGGAGAGTTGGGATTACCACCGCTTTATAAACTAAAAGTATAGTATGTGTTCTGATGCTGTGATTGTTGAACACCTGGCGAGAGAGTCTGCCAAAGGCAAAGCTGGCACAACAGATCTGTGCTGAATCTCGATGTCTATGTCTTCCCTCTGTAAGAGATGGCTGTCAGGATAGGCAAAGTATTCTACTTTTCCAGTACTTCTTTGTTGATGTAGATCTTCCTTGCTGGGTCTGATGATTGACGGGGGACTGTCTGGTAGAGACCTTTTGTTTTGCTGGTGTTCAGAGTTAGGCGTAGGCTTTTTGTAGCCTTCAGAGAAGCAATTAAGGGCTGTTTGTAGATCCTCCTTTTCAACTAAAGCACAATCATCTGCGTACTGGAGTTCAGTTACTGTTGCCGATATTACTTTAGTTCTGGCACAGAGACTAGAAAGGTTGAAGAGGTTGCCATCAGTCTGATATTGGATGCCAGTGCCGCCTGGTTGAGGGTCTTGGGTTAATGTTTTCATTCTTTCACAGGAAGAACATTTTCCACCACTCAGATAAACAAGTGTGCGTAATTGCATGTTCATGCAGGATGAAGAGGTTAGTAGTGGCACATCCCAGATGTTCCTCGTCCCAGTTTCTTCAAGGCTGGAAAATCTGACCAGGATGCAAAATCTGTATTGGGTGTTTAAAACAAACAATGGATGGCTGCAGGGTGAGGTGGGGGGCTAATTCCCCACAAATGTGTGAAATACCCAGTGCAGTTTCTTTTATTTTAGAAGTTTTCAAGATATGTGCTGTGTGCTATTTAACTCTCCCACCCCCCAAAAGGGAGAGGGAACTAGCAGAGGAGAAGGATTCTGCCTTTTTCCCCTCAGAAGGGAGGTAAGCCAGATCTTCATTTTCAGGGAGGAAGAAGAGCTCCCAGCTAGGTCATCTCTTATTCCCCATCAGGTTGCTGTTCCAGCTGCTGGTGGGAAAGACTGGGTAACCCATAAGCTCCTCAGATGGGCATCGGCTCCTTTTGTTGCTCATGCTTCAGATCCCTGTCTGTTGAGCTCTCACTATGCAACCAGGAGAAGAGGGGACATCCTGGGGAGCAATGCTTTAGCAGGCTCGGTGTTTGTGGGGGGGAGAGGAGGATTCTGTGGTTTTAGCAGAGAGGAGGGGAATGCCTTCTCACAATCTCCTCTCTTATTGCTACCCCTGAATTCAGCACAGATTTAGCAATTTCTGGTGTGGAGTGCACACTGTCACCACCACAGCAAACTCTTAGAAGTGAGCTTCAGTTGCCTTGAAACCATGTAAAAAAAAAAAAAAAAAGAAAATGAAGGAGAGAAAAAAAATTCCTCTCCACTTCTTCAAGAGTGCAAAGTATAAAATATACTCCACCCTCTCTGCAATGCCAACCCTATTTTCCTTTAAAGCCAGCTCTTTATGGCATTATAGCTACTGTAGGCTACTGTGACATTTTGCATGGAATTATGAACTATTCAGAGCCTATTGTATTAATGTTATAAATGTTATATATATTCTTATGGGCTTGGTAATGATTGTACTCCTGCTAAATGGGTAAGATAAAGAATGCCATCTGCAGTAAGTAAAGACAATGGAGGGTAATTAATGCAAATCCCCCAAAGTGAAACAATACAAGTTGTTCAATGCAAAATATCTCTATAGTTCCTTTTAGTAAGCGTATAATTTTAAAGTAACTTTTAAAAATGACAATAAATGAGATTTTTCAGATCAGCCTTTTCATCTACATTTTACCTACAGATAGCATTTTAAAAATCAGATAATGTGCAATAAACTTTATCACCGTTCCATACTAATATTGTGATATTTCATCTCATGCTAATGTGGTATGGGAATACAAGATATGATCAGACCACGAGGTTTTTAATAGAGTGATCCCATTTTGTGGGGAAAATGCTTAATTACAATTAAACCAAAGTGAATATTTTTTTTCATACAATATGTGTGAAATTCTGGTCCCATTGAAATTATTGGGAGCTTTGACACTGACTTCAGCAGAACCATGATTCCACCCTATGTGTTTTAAATGTGTGTCTGAACTTCTATTTGCATTGCATACTATACACTAAGCACGGCCAGACTTGGTCAGAACTTGGCTGGACATCTTCCATGAAAAGATGCAGCAGGAAGTAGGGGAGATTTTTCTGTAGATCCTTCCTAAGCATCTGATTGATCAGAAAGCGTTCTGAGTTTCTCAATTAATTATTTATTTCTCTGTGTTAGTTCTATGCCATAGCACTCATTTCCATCCCTTTCTGACTTTGCAAATCAAAGATGGTTTTCCTACTGAATATCTAGTTAGTTTGGTTGATACTATCCCTATTACTGCAAGTTTCACAGAGAACATGAGCATATGTAGAATCCAATAGTTCGTCCATAGTTTCCTTACCTGATCTCTCATACATTTCTTCCCCCAAATAATCTTGTGTTTCCCTACCTAGGATAGCATGGAGTGGGTATAAAATACATCCCAGCAATTCAAACTTTTAATATAAAAAGAAACAAACACAGATGAGTCTGTATTGATTCATTCATCCCATAAAGTGTTGATAAAACAATTTTGACCTGAACTTTTCCAAGACTATTGTCTATGCATTAAGCTACAAATCTCCTTCCAGGAAACCAAGGAGTTTTTCTTTTCTTTTTCTTTTTTTGTTTGTTTGTTTTTTGCTTAAGCACTGTGCAAGCAGTCAGGTATTGTCGTCAAAAAGACTATTTTTTAGGCCTCTCTGCTTGTATTCTCTGTGATGATAATAATTAGGAGACTGGGGAAAGTATTCAAGTGGAATTTAAGTATTTGCATATGGAGCTCTTCTGAAGCAGAAGACACCTTCTGTTTAATGGCTGTCAGAGCTGGCTTTTTTTCTCCCCGCCTAGATAAGAGAGTCAACCTTTTTGGGAGAGATTTATCTAAACTTTACCTGAAGTAAGTGCTTTTGATATAATGCTACCTTTTTATGTAGGCTTCAAAACAGCTACTCTAAGTGGCACCATTTCTTAATCACTTCTAATTTATCACTGTTGTAGATCGATCATATTTTCAAGCAAAAGAGCATATTGAGTTGAAAAATATAATGTTAGCCTTTCATTCTCCAACTGTCTAGCATAGACTTCGAAAAGGATTTCACGGATCTTTTTTATTTAAAAAAAAAACAGTTGAGAGAGAGAGAGACTCACAACAGATTTTACAAACAAGGATATAGATATTTAGGAATTATAGCTGAATGTAATTCAAAGACAAATTGATGTAATTCAAAGACAAATTGGCTCTGATATTAACTTTTTACAGAGAAAACAAATAAAATATTTTAAAAAATACCCTCACTACCTCCCGTGTGCTAATCTCTTCATTTGTCTTTTGTTTCTACTTCCTGGTAGTTTAGGAAGAAGCTCTCCCCCTGATGCTTGTAGGAACTTTGAACAATGCTTCTCCTCTTAAAATGTTATGCTCTGAGCTTGATAAGCACCAGAATCCTTTGCATGATTGATTGTGAAAAGGGCCTATCTGGAACTAGCTATGGGCTATGCAGGGACCCTGGAACACCAACTGGTTGCCCTTTCATTGTGGCCCAATAAACTCTATGTCTAGCAGAGGGAACATCTTCAGGGGTGCAGGACTGAGCACAAGACTGGTGAACCTTTGTCTCTTGGGGAAAAAATCTCCAAAGGTGCCGGAGGGTGGTTGGGAACCTCTGTATATGACGGAGAGCCCATCTTCAGATGTGGGAAGCTGTGAAGGTGCCTTTCTTGGTGTGGGAATCTGTTAGCCATTCAAAGTCCCATACTATTTGTATAAAGGTTGTAAGGGAGCCTGCAGGACCAGAACGTCACCATCCTTACCATGAGATCAGCCTACAATGAGTGGGGCTGAAAGCTGAGAAGATCTCCACTCCTGGTCAGGAACCTTTGCCCAGTGGCATTTGAGCTGAGCACAGTGATTTCAAGGGAAACAGAGCTATTAAGAAAGCCTTCCTATTCATGGGAAACAGATCCTAACCAGTCAGCAGCCTATAGCAGGCCTACACTGTTCTTAGGTCTGAGGAAGCAGATCCACAATAACCCTTGTGACCAGTGATAATTCACCTCCTAGAGCAAGAGGCTGTGAAACCAGATGGTATGAAAAAAAGGTGGAGCACACAGAGTGAGTAAAGTGCAGGAAAAAGAGACTGGAAATCCCAGGAAACGGGATAAGTATATAAAGTAATACCCAGGGAAGGAAACAGAATAGGTGGGGAAGAGAAGCAAGAAAAGTGGGAGATAGAGGAAGAAAACAGAAAATAGAAGGAAGAAAGACAGAAATATAAGGAAACAAAATTATGTGATGGAAGCAAAAACAAAAAAACTAGGAGAGATAAGATGAATAAGAAGAATATTAAGAAATGATGAGGAAAGAAAGAGAAAGCAGAGGCTTAGCAGTAAAGTACACCCTTTTTCATTCGCATTCATACAACACAGTCTATGTTTTAAGGGAAGAGCTCAATGATTTGTTTTATAGGTCTCCATTTTATGGTAGATCCTATTTTTTCTTTCAAATGGGCAAAAGAAAGATCTTCATCTAGGGCACCAAGACTTTTAAGGCAAGCCCTGCTGAGGAGCCCAAAGGACTATGCAAATAGTAGTAACTGCAGCCTCAGAGCACCCTTGTGATGGAGATAAGTATTATTCCGATTTTTGTAGAAGGTAAGAACTGGGTCATCTTGTCCTTTGCCTTGAAGATTCCACAGTGATGGTCATATAAATAAGGGACCAGATATTCGGCCAGAAAAAATAGCATCATGTTAGGATCTGTTTATTCTCTCTAAACACAAATGTTTAATCTTGTCTCAAAGACTCCATACACGATTTTGCATCTTGTCCATAGCCTGATTCAAATCTTTATAATTAGACAACTGTTTTTATGGTTTTCCTGCTACATCTTCACTTCTTGTTTACTCCCCATTCTCTTTCTAACCTGAATTTCACTAACACAGAAGTGGACTTAGGTTTCATAAACCTCCTGCCCCTAATGAGTACTGGAGAAGTTAAGTGAGTGAAAAAGCCAGTGTCACCTTTACAATTAATTAAGGGATTCACCTAGTCAGCATTATGATGATAAAGGTTATATGAGTATAATTAAATGCCAGATTGCAGTTGAGAGTAAGGTGCCCCAAATGAATTGGACATAAAGGAAATGTAGGAAAATATCATTGTTTGTGTGTGTGGAAACCAATAACCATGAGACAAACAAAGGGAATTTGCTTTTTAAAAGCTGTTAAGAAGAGCAGAATGTTATAGATAGGCTATAAAGTTTCAAGAGAACTTATACTATTTCAGGAAAAGTAATGGTGGTGAATAATTATCCTGATTCACATGCCATCCATTCAATCTTCGTCTTGCATAATGTTTTACAGATGGAATACCTGCCTCTATTTTTTTCACAGTAGACATTAAGTTCCACTCCTCCTTCAACAAGCTGACCCCTTTTCTTTTGAATGCCACTCACAAAGTATTGCTAATTACTACTTTACACAAATCAGTGAACTCAGATTTTTGTAATGGAATCTCAGGAGGTTACCCTTTGCTTATTATACATAATATTCAGAACTGAAGCAAGCTGATGCACTATTTCTAATTTCCTTTGTTTAACAGGAATGGGGAAAAAATTAAGTTGGTGTTCATGTCAATGATAGGACCGATTGGAACCTGGAATTCATCAATCAATCAATCAGTCAGCATAGGAACACAACCTTGAATTTCAGCATGGAATGATAATTCTGAAATTTCATTTAAAAATGAAGTGACATTTCATAACAAAATTGATAAAGCTCCCTGAGCTACTGTGCTCCCTGCTGTGCAACTGTGAGCCTAACAGCCCTGGAAACTCAAAGCTTTTAGACTCCCCACTCTGTGCCAGCTTGAGCCAGTGCTCCCAGGTACCACATTCCACTCAAGGGATGCTGGGCTCCTGGCTCTGTAGCAGCAACCAGGCATGCTGCTGGGGATGTGGGCAAGTTGGAAGGAAACCAGGGGAACCTCCTTAGTTCCTGTCAGAAGATGAAACTAAATTCATACTTTCCCCTGAAACACTGGTTTCATTTTCCGATGGGAAAAACAAAACAAAACATTCTACTGGAAAATGTGACCAGTTCTAGTTGAAAAACACTTGATCAAGTCACATGTTATTTCTGGAAATCCAAAGGTACAAGGATCAATTTATTTTCCTATTTTTCTTCAATACTTGTTTAAGATTTCTTTCTACCACTAAGATTAAGATAAAGATAACGGTTTTATATTCGTAGGCATGTCTTGGAAAAGATGTTCTCTGATTCTTTCAGAAGACTTTTCAGATTCTTTGCTGGAACTTTGGTTTCTTTGGACCCAAAAATCTACCCTAAGGGGATAGTTGAAGAGTCCACAGAAAGAGGGGTATCTTCAGATGGAATAGAGCAGTATCACTTTTAAATAGTTGGTGATCCCTTGTGGCACTTATTGTAATCTGATGTAAAATAGGGTCTGAATGAGTTTTCACCTGACATTTAGTGATGAACTAGGGAAAAAGGCCGAGTAAACAAACTGTATTTTCATAGACACACCTACTGTGCCTAGGGGATAGCAGACAGACCTGTGTTGCCAAAGTGATCAATTTTGGATGTGTTGGGTTAAAATTCACTTAGTATTGAATGCAGGGGCAATGAAGTGTTGTTATCCATATTGTATGAGTAAAGGACAGCAGGTCTGTATTTAATATGCCATGGTTGAGTGGTGTCTCACAAATTCAACCTCACTTGCTAAGTAAGGAGTAGTGATCCAAATAAGACTCAGAGAGATTAGGGACAGATGTTCTTGCCTGGTGGTGTGCACCTGTTTAAAGGATACCAGGAGCCATTTGACCCTCCTCCTTCCACTGTTTAAAGACAGAGCTGACTAGGTTCATTTAAGTGTCTTTGATTCTTTGCAGTGACCATTAGAGCTGAACTCACTGATTTTAGGGATCTGAACCTTAGATTTAGTGCAGAGACAGTGTTGTGGTGAAAAGACAAAAGAGAATACGCAGCAGCAGAGAAGTTCCCTGCTATCCAGTGAAATCACTAAAGAGCTGAAATCAATGAGAACTGAGCCAAGTGGTAGAACCTCAGAACACAGCATTGAAGCAAGAGGGAGCTATAAGCAGTGGCAGTGACAAGCAGAAGAAGATTGCAGAGACACTGGTGATCAGAGGTGACGGTATCACTCAACCACCCTCTCTTCTCAGGGGAGATAGGTGAACCTACACAAACATGGGGATGTTGCTGACTGGACAACAAACTGTGAGTGGGGTGCAGTGGAGGGAAATGGGAGCGGTATGTTAAAGAGATAGTCATGTCTTTGACTCTCACACCACAAGATGGGAAACTAAAAAAAGGGACACTGCCCAAGATATTGTGTGTGTGAAGGGGGTGGGACGTTAGTTATTGGTTGCACACTTTCAAATGATTGTTGCATGGTTTTCCCAAATTAATACTGTGTTTTCTTCTTTAATAAAAGTGTTTTTTTTTTTTTTTTTTTTTTTGTTATACACAGACTCAGAGTTCGCAAGTGGGGAAGAATTGCATCTTAGAGGTGCCCTGGAGTATTGCTTAGTTTTTCCAGATTACTGGACTGGGGCTTGAGCAGATTCTGGTTTGTATTGTTAAGAAGAACCCCTAGATATTGAACCTGGCCTTTGTTGCTGCCTGTACCACCTGTCAGTCGAGTTACAATATGTTTTAGAAGACACTCAAAATCAGTCAATGAAGCAGTACATATATAGGTGGACGTGGCTTGTTTAGTCATATTTAATAAACACTTATCTAAGACCCAGCTGTGCCCATATAGTTTCCACCAGCTTGTTTTTGTTGTATACAGAGCAAAAGGCACAACAGCCAGACATTTCCCCACCTCACAAGAGGAGAGGGGAGGAAGTGTTCCTGTGGGACTGCTGCAGCCAGTATCACTTAGTTTGTCCTTTGGGGCATGTCTATACTTGAAAGTTGTTGCAGGCTTTCTGTATTTGCGTTAAATGATACAGCACATCTGTTGTATGAATAGTGCATCCATACCACATTGTTATGCTACCTCCCTTTGGAATCGTGTCCACTCAGCACGGCATTGTTTCAAAATAAGGGCTCAGCATTCTGAAAGGACATCTCATGGTACATTGCTCTGTTGCTCTGTCACTAGGCTATATGAATTGTAGAATATTTCTCGCTGCTCATTGTGGGATACCTACCAGAAGGTAACGGAATTCTGGGGCATGGGTCAAACTAAGTAATTCCCATAATTGTTCTTATTTCAGCCCATCATCTATCTTGTTATGAGATAGTGCTTTCAAAATGGCACTGTTAGGAAGCCTGGGTGAAACACTGCTGAGCACTGTAATCCTCATAGTGATTAATACTACCAGACTGCTGCAACTATATCTTAAGTTGTGCAATGACTTCAGAGTCAGGGCAAACTGGACACTTGAGTGGGAGGAAGCTGAAATTAGATACTTATGACTGAACTCCTTTTGAACCGGTTTCACTCAGCGGAGCGCTGCTTTGGGGATTGATCAAGTAGCACTGATTGTTCGGACAGGACAGTACTGCAGACCTGGGTTGACAAGCAATAATTGCAGAACTTCAGGATGTCAAGGACCACGGTTGCGGTTCCCAAATTGGACTGAGGCCATTGCTGGACCCATGTGCCTATTCTTCCTCCCCACCACACATTAGTTCTTGGAGTTCATTAATGGAATGGGCAGTTACTCCATTGTGCCCCAAGACCTGGTTGATCACAATGGAAGGTTCACAAATATTAATGTGAGGCATTCTGGAAATGTCTATGATGCCAGCATTGTTAGAAATTCTGGTCTGTTTTCTACCATAGGAAATGGAAATTTTGCTCTGATGACCACTATGACACTGATGGCATTGCCATTCTCCTGTCATTCTGGAGGACACAGCTAACCCTGTTTCCCAGGTTCATGAAGCCTTTTTCTGAACATTTGGATAGGACAACAGGACCTGTTTACCAATACCCTGAGTACCTGTAGAATGACCGTGAAATGTGCATTTGGAAAAATGAAAGAAAGATGAAAGCATCTGATATCAAGGCAAATTAGCAATATCTGCATGCTATGTTTTGCACCACTTATTGTGAAAGGAAAGGAAAGAGCCTTGCTGATGGGTGAGAGGAGGAACTGGACAGACTTGTTGAATGTTTAACAGCCAGATACCCTGTTTCAACAAAATGTTGAACTTGGTCTGGGGGCAAATCAGGGATGCATTATGTTCCTTCTTAGCTCATAACTTTGCCCTAGCTTCAATGTATTTATATACCTTTCTGTAAGGCTTTTATTATGATTAGTGGATATGTCTACAGGCTTATGTATAGTGATAGAAGGATTTTTAACAAGCTTCTTCTGGATAGTTTAGTACACTGCAGATGGGGATTTTATTGAATTGTGCAAGGCTCCTATGAAATTTTCAAACAATGAATGTCATGAAATTTTTCAATAACCAAATAGACCAAGCAGAACATTGTGAATAGTAACAAAAACTATTAACCATACATAAGCGGATACATAATTAAAAAGCAAGTACAACATTAGAAAGTGCATAGCGCACTGAAGCATGTGCAAATTCAGGATATCTGAGAGCCTGTCCCTATGATTGCAAAACCGATAATCATGAAGATATGGAAATTCATTTGTGTTACACGAAAATAATGTCAGCCACTCAAATGCTTAAAGACATCATTAGAAATATTGTACAAAGGCTAAATTTTCATGTAAGAATTGAAGTCACCATGTGTTTTAGTAATCAAATATATCAACAAGATAATTTCCATTAAGTATTAGGGCTTTTAAATTGCTATGTAAATAGATTTAAATAATGCATTTGGCCACATTTCATATTTAATTTGATGGACATCTGATGGACTTTGCACCCATTTCAAAGGGTTCTGTGTTACTGCATTGGTATTCTTGTTATATTGACAGATTCTACAAATCTAATTTGCCACTGAAGCAGTATTTCTGATGTTTCTGTTCAGTCAGGACAGAAAGTTTGCAGTTTGAAGTTTGCAGACTGAATAAGACTACTAGGAAACAAAGTACAAATACTAATAGGAGGTAAGTTGTTCTCTGTGTTTTACAAACTTCTGAAAAGTGCAGAGTTGGATGAACAGTTTAAGAAAATGTAGCATATATTTTGACCAAAAAGACAACCATGTATAATTCATTATCAGTCAGTCTATCTATACCAAGCCCATCACTAGGTTAGCTAAGAAAACTGCAGTTTGTAGGGTCTTATGAGTATATGGACTTCCATCAGATACACATGAAGATATTGCAAATCCTGAAAATGTTATGAATTTTGGCATGAATATTGACCCAAATGTTCATATGGGAGAGCAGCTCTATTTTTCCCCCTGGCAAATAATTTATTCATCAAAAAGTCTATTTGAACTTGATTCAGCCAAATAAAATGGGGGGGAGGGGGAATTCTGATTGCTGAAATGTTTTGTTTTAACATTTTTGAAAGGAAAAATTTCACCTTTCCATTTTTAAATGGTTTTGTTTTGAAATTCGGCAGATTTACCTAAAAGGGGGTAGGAGGGAGAGACACCTAAAAGCTAAACAAACTGGGTTTTTTTTAGACTGAACAAAACATTTTGTTCAACTTGAAATGAGGTTTTGTTTTTTATATTGATGAGAAACACCCTCCTCAAAAAATGTTTCAGGTCAACCCAAAATAAATTTTGGGAGATTTTGTGATTTGACCACCAAAAAAACCCAAAAAACAAAAATAGTTATTTTCCTGTCCTACATGGGAATTGAATATCCATTATTTGTTTTTATTCTGCTTAAAATATTTCACTCATCCAACCAAGAATCATAAACAATGACTAGATACATAATGACAAAGCCATCAACATACAGATAGAAAGTAGATTGCAGTTCACAAAACTACATGGCTTATGAAAATTATTTTTCCAAACTATTTGGTGAAAATTAGTATTTAAAATGAATGTATACATTCATTGAAAATAAGGATTAGTTTATGAATGGTTCACTAATTTAAACAGGACCTAACTTTGTGACAAAATTTAATCCAAATGAAGAGCTGAACCTGCTTTGAAACAGAAAAACATTGATGTTTGTGGGTTACTATGGAAGCCATGTAAGTCTTAAACATTTTGTTAAAAACATACATAGTAAGTGCTAAAAAAAGCACAAATTAGGTTGAAGGCAACAGACTTCCAATTCTGAAAGATTTTAGCGAGCTGGACTGAGGAAAATACTCCCATTAAAGAAATTAATTCTTTGGAAAAAGTTATTTTCCTATGTTGAAAAGATGCAGTCAAATCCCTTCAGTAAATGTAGAAACTTTTTGATGGAATGAGTGAAATGAGTTAGCCTAAAACTAGTTGAACTACTTAAAGCATCACCGACTTCAGCAACACCGTTTACAATGTCAAGAGACTAAATAAGAATTGGGCCTAGGGATGGAATTGTCTTCAGCCCTCCAGAGATTTTCCTCAATTCAAGGTTGAGGCACATTAATGGAATAGTTAGGGTAAATTTGTATGGCAGCTGACTGTGACTTATTTGTTCTATGGATTAATAGTTGTCTTGGGCAGTCAATTGAGCACCCTTCAAAGGCACCAAATTCAACAATAAAAAACAGCCAGCGGAAGGATAAGAAAGGTCTGTTTCACATGTATACTGTTAGGGGGCTTATTCCTTCACCCACTTACTTCCCTGGTCCTTCTCGCATGAACAGAGAGCAATAATACCCAAAGTCTAAAAGTGCAAACAATTTGATGTTTATTGGGGTGAACTTCCAGCAAGAATGATTCCAGTTTCCTTCCTTAGTATCTTCCTTCCCAGCTCTGACACCACAGAGCCTTACACCTGTGTCCCTGTTCCCATTCTTGCCCTTAGCCAAACATGATTCCAATTTCCCCACCCCCATTCCCTGTTCCCATTCCCCCCCCCACACACACACCCACTCATGCACACACACACTTCCTGATTGACTGCAGACTATATAGTAAAACTTGAGTTCTGCTTTGCTATACCTTAACCAATCATTTTACTGGTTTCAGAGTAACAGCCGTGTTAGTCTGTATTCTCAAAAAGAAAAGGAGTACTTGTGGCACCATGTTCAAATAAATTGGTTAGTCTCTAAGGTGCCACAAGTACTCCTAAACATTTTACTGAAATTTAACTAACCAATCATAACATATTGTAACATGATTATTTAACCAATTATATCCCACCACCTTAATTAGTTTACACCCAGCAAAATTAATTATACAGCAGACAGAAACAATCACAGAACCAGACAGAGATTATACAGACAAACAATAGGGAAATGGGGACCACAGTGATAGAACAATGAGGATTTCACATCCCGGCTATTGATAAGTGAGTTCTTGCCAGACAGGATGCTATCAAACTAAGTTTCCTTTTACATTTTCTAGGCACTTCCCTTTCTCTGGAGGTGACAGGCACTATCAGGACAGGATTGTATTCCTAACAGCCCAATAGCACCTTATTTCAATGTGACTAGTTTGGAATGTGAGGATGTGACCAGTCGCTTCCCAGCTTCTGGCTGCCTCTGCTGCTTAGCCAAAGGCCTTAGCCTAAGAACAGGGCCTCAGACTATCACAGTAAGAGAAGGCTTTTACGCCGGCAGACAGTGATTTTGATTATTTCTTTTATACCTCTAACTAGCCAAGTGATAAGAATACACCTAAATTCTTAGAGTACAGGCCTTTACAGACAGGCCTGAATATCTGTATCCTAACATGTACTTTCAGAGCAGTCAGAGAAACGGGAGTCCGACAGTCAAGTACAGAAAGAACTCTGGTAGTGTCAGTTCATCTCAGGTTTCTTGGGAATATGTGATTGTATTATCTTTGTCAGTATTCACAAGAATGTACAGCTTCTACTTCACAGCTCATTAGGAATCCATTGATAATATAGAGATGATTTCCAAAAATCACTGATTTGAGCAAATATAATTGAAATGGATTAAAAAAAAGATTTTACAACTGGGAAGCTATAGAGTCAAGTATAAATTCTTTCCAAATTTCTAATTACAATACTCCCAGCAACTTAATCAAGAAAAGTTACTCTTGTGGGTG
Organism: Eretmochelys imbricata; assembly: GCF_965152235.1. Classification (NCBI taxonomy): domain Eukaryota; kingdom Metazoa; phylum Chordata; order Testudines; family Cheloniidae; genus Eretmochelys; species Eretmochelys imbricata. Next base: position 129,018,536 of record NC_135572.1, read on the forward strand.
CCTACTTCTTGGGTGTGAATTTATTGGAAGTTATAAATCAGATTGTACCCTCCGATAGAAATATCCATGGGAGGTGGGTAGGGTGAGAAAAAAACACAGGGCTGATCTTATTGAGATAAGATTGAAGAAGACCCCAAGATAGAGGTTTGGGGATGTGGAGGTGGCAGTGAGTGCTGCCTCCAAGATCTTCAAGGGAAATTCCAATCATTCAGAGAGTCAAATCTCTGCACAGCTTCTATGAACTCTACTAGCCTCTGGTACCCTGCTCTGGGGCCATGATGACTCAGATAGTCACTCTGTATCTGAGCAGAAACACTCATTCTGAGGTGGGTGCAGACAAAGTTAATTTTGTCGTACACAACATTCAGTTAAATGCAGAGAGCCCAACAGGCTTTGTCTATGGCAGAGATAATTCTGAAGAAAGTAGTTACAGTTTACTTTGTCCCTTCCTTTCTCTACATCATTAAAGATTTGATTTCCCCATTTTGTGCAAGAGCCCTTCCACAAATGCTCTCTGGAGAAGAGGGGATGATGCTACAAATGTATTTCTTGCTGATGCACTTACTTATTTTCAGTGCTCCCTGTTGTAGTATCCCCTTCAATTGTAGGATGATAGGGGATGATTGGAGAATTTTGGGCATGGGTAGCTCTAGGTCAAATGTTTATACATAAAACACTAATAATCAGTCATATCAGTACTGTAGTTAGAACTTCACTGAGTCTTTTCTATGTCAAATTGGAAACTGTTCCATTGCTGATTGAAGTATGTGTTTGTTCGTTAATTCTTCATATTAAAACCTCTAAAATTCAAGTCCCATCACTGAAGTAGTTTCAGAGTTATTAAATTCAGGCAGGTGTATTTGTGTTGAAAATGGAAGTTTTAGATGGTAATAACTTTTGAATGGGTTTAAGCCTAGGAATGATATTTGCACAATTCGATAACTATATGGAATAGGGTGATTTTACATAAAAAGTAAAGGTCTAATGGACTTAATTCTTCTGTTGTAGAATGGACAAATGTGCACTGTAAGTTTGAATTGTGATGGGCATAACTTGCATCAATAATCTCATTATAGCAACTGATTCATTGTTCTTAAATCAAAGTATTTTTCTTACTCATTGTCAGAATGGAGCAGGTACTGAGGATATTGCAATAGTGACTTTCACTAAATGCCAGTGTACTGTCCATCATATATACTACAGTAACAAATTATAAGTGCTTCATCTGCAGTGGAGTAGTCCTCTCTCCTTAGTAACATAGGACCAGATCAGACTCTCAAAACCAGTGCACATAGGAGATCTTCCTTCTCCTGCACAGAAGCATCTTCACTTCCAAAGACTTTATGGAGTGCTCTCAGTGACATTGGGCTCATAAGGTGGGAGACATCAGGAACTTAACACACCACCTGTGGTGGCCCCATAGTGGGTGAAAGCAAGGGAGTTTAGCCTTGCAAACATCATATGGCTTAAGACTGCATCACCTTTCCCACGGAGCTCCCTCACAGTGGAGGTCCAGTGATTAGAACTTTAAAACATTGATCGTGCTGCATTGTTAACATTGATTTTACTTCAGTTTCTTGAACTTCGCAATGAGGCCCTCTTTGACAATATTCACTTGCCTTATTTATTTAAAAATCTCTGATGTGACAATATATATATATTACTTTAAATATCAGAACCCTCAATCTGGATCAAGGCCCCGTTGTGCTAGATGCTGTACAAATGCTGACAAAGACCCTGTCCCTATCCTGAAGAGATTAAAACAATGTTCCACATATGGTAGGCTCTTAAGGTCACTCTCAAACCAGAACAGAACGTGTCTGCAAATAGAGACATAACCATGTAGACAGAGATTTAACTTCATGAATTCTAGGCAGTAAGCTTGATATTTTCCATGTGCCAGACTAGACTCCATTTTAGAAAGTTCTAAAAAACAAAACAAAAACAACCCACCATCATTGCACTGGGTAAAGTGCTGGACCTTCAACTCCCTATGTATGGTGCCCCTTGGTTCTACAAGTTTCTGGGGAACTGCCTTTGTCACCTGCAGTGGCCCTGCCCATTCCAGTAATTTTCAAAGTCTCTTCCTGATTCATTAATTGCTGGGAGGAGGGCGAGGAGGGAGGGAATCTAGTTTTTCCTATTAAAGATGTGAAGGAACTAGCCTCTTTTCTGGGTGCAACTCAATTTACACCAGCATAATTATACAAATAATGAATTTCATCCAGTAAATTTGTCCCTGTTGCCATGATATAGAAGTAGGAATAAAATTGAGCCAATAGGATTAATTGGGATCTGAATTACCCAGTGTAAATTCTGCACGTTCCCATTAACTTAAGTGGAGTTTAGTGCATCTTTACACTAGTATAATTGAGATCAGAATTTGTCCCCTGGTCTGAATGTAATTCAAATGCAATATGCAGAGACAAGACAAGAAAAGCTACCCTCAGAAAGTTAGAAAAATCAATAGGTAGACCGGAAAATAAAGTGTAAAAAGGAGTTTTATAAACCTTACAAACAGAAAAAGTTAAAATATCATTCTGGGAAATGAAATGACGTGAAATACTATTGGGAAAGAATGGTTTATGGTCCAACTGATCTGAATGAACTGATCCAGCCAGCCTTGTGGCTGATGGCAGTTTATTATGCTACTATTTGGAGAACATTGGTTTGGGACCTGGGAGCAAATCTCACCTTCCTAAGTTAATGGACTGTCATAAACTTGTAGATGCAACAAGTGAAAGTTCTGAAAAGGTGGCTATAGATGCCTTCTGTTCACTGCAACAAAAGCTATTTCCTATGTGTCTCTTCTGGCTATTGCTTAAAGTAAAACTGATATGCCAATTCCAGTTTGACCTATCCCCATAGATGCAGTCATTTATATTTCTCACTGTGGTATGGAGTCAGATAACATTTTTGGTTCAAGTTCTTTTTTGGTCTCATTGGTCTCATATTGGTGAAATATGTGTTATGTGGAAAGAGGCTATCATTCTCCCATATCATATGATATTATTTAATGACTACTATCTGTCTAAAAATTCTGAATAGTCAATATTATCAGAGATCGAAAGAATGCTCCAATGTTGCTTGTAAATTTCATTTCCAGGTTCTTTTTTTATGGCGATCTCCTCTGTTCCTGAGCACATTTTATCTTAAGTAATAATGTCTTGTAAAATTAACCAGTTTATTCTCAAAATCGGATAGCAGTAATTTTCTTCAGTGACATGCATATTTAGTTTTGACTTTGGGTTGTGACTTCAGCTATCTGGACAGGCCCTGAAGGTCTTTACTTTTCTGCATAATACAATATAAACTCAATTAGAATAACAATCATACCAAACTTGCCTAGGAGCCTTGACTCTGAACTTTAACAAGCTCTCTAGCTATTTGCTTATGGCCCCTGAAGTTATGCTTCTCTTCTCTGCTAACTGCAGGTTTGCGAACGGATTTTTGAGTCTTAACTCACTTCTCTGGTCTATGGTTCTAGGTTGTTTTAAAAGAGTCATGGAAGCTTCTGTTCTGCACTGTTCACTGTCTTCATATAAACAGAGACTCATATGGTTTAAGGTCAGAAGGGACCATCATGATTATCTAGTCTGACCTCCTGCACCTTGCAGACTACAGAACTAGGGTTGCCAGGCATTCGGTTTCTGACAAGAACATCCGGTCAAAAATGTATCCGGGTGGTTCTGGTCAGCAATGCTGACCAGGCCATTAAAAGTCCAGTTGGTGGTGCAGTGGGGCTAAGGCAGGTTGCCCTGGCTCTGCGCAGCTCCTCAGAATCGTCTGACATGTTCGGCTCTTAGGCACAGGGGAGATCAGGAAATTTAAAACAAACCAAAGATACAGTGCTTTTTAATAATGTTGAAACATCTCATTTTGACATTTTCAGAATGGAATGTTTTGACTTTTTAAAAATTTTTGAAACAACTTTATTTAAATTTTTTTAATTATAGTTTTTTTTAAAAAAAATTGAATGAGTGAACAGTTTTGATTTTATCAAAATAAAATATGTCTATCCATTTTTAAAATTTCATTTAATGGGAAATTGTAAACTTTTTTGTTTGGAGTTCATGAAGTTTCCTGCCCAGCTCTTCTTCCATTGTTTCTGACCACATACTACATTGATCCTCTAAAATCCTGTATACAGGTATTTTGCAAGAAGCACATTACTAAATTAAAATTGTAAAAGAAGAAATACAGAAACCTGCCTCTTTGAATATTTAAAGACTACCTTTTTCTGCATTTGATGTATGTGCTTTAAAATTAGACAAAATACAGTGTCAAGAAAGAAGGGTCTCGCTAATAAAGGCTAATGGGGCAAGGGGCGAAACATGATTCAGTATCACAGGTGAGAAATCCCTAAAAATGCACAGCTTTGGGGCAGAGTCCTTTTGCATAATAAAATGCAGGTGAATAGACGCTATGAACTAGGGCCCAATCCTGAACTCCTTACTCCCACAAAAATTTAATTTTACAGTGTATAAGAGGAAGGGGATAGAAGGGCACAAAATTCCCAAAACCTATTGTAGGAGAAGGAACACAAACTAGTTAGGCTCGTCCTGAACCTCCATATGCTCCTCTGTCATGAGGTAGGCCAAAGCTCTACAGTGATGAGTCTACATGAGATACCACCTTGGCAATCCAGTGTATTTTCAGTGAGATCTCCTGTTCTGCTGTTGCCATCCCCAGCTGAGAAGGGATTAAGCACATAGTAGTGTTATGATCTGGGTGAAATCTTGTTATACACTAAGTTAAAACTTCCTTCAAACTGATATGTGAACAAATTCTCCATTTAAAATAGTTGTAAGAGACAGGTAAGGGGCCACCCCTAAAGCAGACCTAATAGAGTCTGCTCAGAAAATAGCACATGGTGTGTGGATGTTTCAGCTGGGGACAGACAAGAACCAGAGAGAGAGGCAGAGGCAAAAAAGCAAGGAAGTCAAATAGTAGCCTGTGAACATTGTGTGACCCTGAAAAAAGCCACAGAGACAGTGTTTAGGTCTGTAAACCAAGAAACTACTTCTTTTTTTCTTGGTCCCTCCTGCATTCAGAGACAGGATTTTGTACATTCCTTGTAAATACACAAGATTTCATCAAAGAAAATAGCAGAACTCCTTCAATTTCTGCTTTCAGTTGAAACATCTCCAGGCCCCCATTTTTGACTGGCTATTTGGGTGCAAAAGGGGCATAGCTCTTGAATAAGTTGTGCTCCTAGAAGGAAGAGGGGGTCTGATGAACAGTGTAAGATTGCTTATACATATGGAGGCCTTACATCATATTCTTGGGCTTTGCTCAACTTGAAGATTAAAACCACTTCAACATTAGGTTCACAAACCCATTTTCCAGAGAGGAGAGTCTCTCTCTCTGCAACTCCACAGAGTTTCCAGCTTGCAGATTTTCCAGACCACTTTCTCCTAGTTTTTTCAAGGGAGATGGTAAGGTAAAAGATATGTACTGTTATGTAAGTTTTATAATTAGTTACCACCTGCAGCTTGGAGAAGCAGGCAACAGCACTGTACAAGCAAAAACAAACATTCCTCCCTTCATCTTTTCTCCTTTCCTGGAGAGGGGTGATTGCTTATTAATGTATGTAAAATGAGAAAGAATGAGAGGGATTCAAGTTTAATGTGGAATGGTCTTGATTTTAATATGACCCTGTCTTCTAAAAGACGTTAACTTTGAACTAATGTAAACATGCAAACATGGGAAAAAAAGCATTTACAGTTTGTCAATTTTAAATGTTCATAACTTTAAAGTGTCTAACTCATCTTTTTCCAGGTTGGCTTGTTTTGTAGGTCTCAGTGAGATTTAAGTGTATAGTCAGGTTTGAAGACTATACTACACTGTACTATACATTTAAATAAGGTTTATATGAAATTCGTGTTTCTATTGTATGATCCATTGGCTTAATTGGCAGATAATATAGAACAATGTAAAGAGCACAAGAAGCAGAGTCAAAACAGAGCTCCTTAATGTTGTATTTTCTAAGTTGTTGATAATTGATTTTTCAAACATTGTATTAACACTAGGGGTATTTTTCTTAGAATACGCACATGTTTACAACTGTCAGAGTGATTCACCAGCCAGCATGCCCCCTTGCAAATAGACATAGTGTATCAAGCTCTCACTCCTTTGCAGTGGTCCACTTCTACTTGTTATTCAGTTTTACAGCCAGGCTACTTATAATTCCCCTCACTTCTGAGGTAACAGAGTTCTGCCAACAAATAGTTCAGTGACCTCATGTCAGGTCTTTGGCCCCCAACTCTAGGCCCACTGTTCCTTACAATGTTCCTTACAAGTCTTGTCTCATGGCTTTCAATTGCCATTACCCCTTGTATCAGGAAGTTTCACACCTCCTTCCTCAATGGCCAGTGGGGGAACCTAGGCCCTCCCTCTACTCTGGGTTCCAGCCCAGGGACATCATAGTGTACAGACAAAGTCTCCTCCCTCAGACATTCTACTTCTTCCCTGACCTTCTTCCTCCTTCCTCCCCATCTCTAGGTCCTTCTCCCCAGCTCCTTTCCAGACTCTGCTTCTTTTCAGCTCTGGTATTGAGGAATGCCTCCCAGAGCATTCTCACTGGAGATTCAATTCCTGTGTTTTTATCAAGGCTCACTGTAGGGCCTCCCTCCATCCCTATGATTTCTCAGTGGCTCTCCTCGCCTATTATCAGAGGTCCCAGGTGTTGCTCTCCAGCTTCCTTAACCCTTTCAGTATCAATGTGGGGTATATACCTTATTACAGTTATATGATTCAATATGATTCAAATATACCATATTAATTTGAGTAGCTTGTTCTGAATTCAATCTTTATAAGGTGTTGATGAAAATTTTTGTATAGTCATTGTTACTGGCTACATTTGTCATCAGTGTCTAAAGAAAACTGCACTGATGCCTTGGGTTTCTGAACAGTATCTGTTCAACTCTGAATGTTCAGAATGATATTTTTTTCTTTTCATTTTATCTAAATTAGTTGGCACAAATGTCACTCACACCCTTATGAAAACATTGTTTGGCATTTCATAATGAAAAGGTCATTACATGCTATCAGACACTTTACAGAATGAACCAAAACAAATTCAACACTAGTTAAGAGAAGCTGGCTTGAATAACAATGTTACCAGTTTCAAGGAAATGCAAAAATCATCTAAGTGATATTAATTCTCAACCTTCCCTTCAACACTAAGCACCATCGTTCTTTCCTCCCCAGCTCTCCCCCATTTAGGAAAAGAAAAACATTGTTTAGCAGGCAAGCACATTAACATTCAAACAAAATATTGTCTCCGCTCCCAAAAAACATCCCCAATCCTAAACAACTTTTAATAGAGTAACTCATTACACCTACAGAGGAAGAAATGGTATCTGAGTCTACACCCTCTTGATGTTACTTTAAGCAAAGGGTCTGTTCTTATAAGGCCGAGATTTTCAACTGTATCCACACAAGCAGACACCTGTGTCCTCACAAGTCCCAGTAATTTACAAGGGGCTCAGCATTGGTGGCAGGATTCATCCAAGCAAAATCAGTTGAAGAACTGGACAATAAACTCTACCCAATCCCATTTAATTGCACCTAATTTTAGAGAAAATAATGACAATCTCTTCCACCCAATGAACACAGTGAAAAATGTTAACTTAGACGTAGAAAAGGCTGTCACAGTGTTCCTCCCTGTGGGGTTTGTATATCCCGTCACAAGGTCAGTGAGATAACCTAGCCCATCTCCCAGCCAACCCAGACCATTATGTGTTTACTAGTGTTTTATCTATTCTTGTTTTAACTGTGTCATGTTTCAGAGCTTTTCTGATTTTTCTTTGGAGACTATTCTACAGCCTATTTGGAGACTATTCTACAGTAGAGATCACGTCCCAGTGTCAATATAAGCCAAATTACTTATTTACTTTGTATGTCAACAAATTATAATGGTGAATTATCATGATCACTTTTGTAATTGTAATAACTCACCAGAAACTTTAATTAATTTATTTGATATTCTTTGGGATGTAGTACAGTTGTTTTCCTATAGGAATTGAACAGTGAGTACTGTATAAAATCGGATTCAGGGTGTTTCCATATGTGCTTATTGTTTAAACAGGGGATCTTGCCAGTGATTCTTTTCAATCATTGATCTATTTCCAACATTGATTAAACATCTTTCAAAAAATATCAGAATGATTTTTTTAAACTTAAGGACAGAAATTGCACAATAAGTTACACCTTTAGACATTACAAAAAAGTACAATATTGTGATGATCAATCACTACATGCTCTACTTAATATACTCTGCATGTACAGAATATGGAAATTGTTTATTCAAAGCATTTTTGTTATTAGAATTTCACTTAGTGATGTTTTTCAAATTATTTTTCATAATTAATAATAGGCATTAGATTAATCTTTCCTAATCTGATGCTCTGCATTTGAGCTTTTGCTGCTTTGAAGTTGGAAAGGAGCAAGAGGCAAAGTTACTATCTCATTTTCTGCAAAAGAATCAGTATAGTTTAGAACAAACTACTTTACTATGTAATTCCATCCAGAGAATGGATTTGTTTGACTTTCTCTTTAGAGAGCGATAACTCTCTGGGAGGCAACAATCCCTGCTGAAGTGGTACTATGCATGGTCATATTTCTTTCTTTATTAGTAACTATAAAAAGTTGTCTTTCAGTTATAAGAAGCATGAACTGCCCAGCTTTGTGTTCTGTCTGTTCTTTCTTTATCTGATTTAAGACACAAACAAGGTACCAACGCACTCTTCTGCTTGGCCAGATTAATATACTACATATCATTTCATGAATTTCCTGTAGCCAGATTATCTTGGACTGTAATTTCACCAGATTTTATAAATGAAGCAGGGTTAGGCATACTCTATACTTGGAGGGAAGTCTTGCAGGGAAAATCCACATGTTGAAGGAAATGGTCACAATGATTCACATATTCTTCTTTTCTGCTAGAGTCACCATTATTGAACCCAATATCCAGCACTGTGTTTGTATGCATTATGTTAATGTGCCATGGTTCAGATCAGATGTGATGCAAAGGTCTTGATCACTTGAGGTCTTTAATGATTCCACAATGCTTCCTCAAGTCAGGGTGCTAACTCTGGGAACTTGGCCAAATTTCAGTTTGGCAATTACATTTTATTTTCATTCAATTAAAATATTCCTCACTTTCTATCCTGAGCTGTCATTTAGTTTTGTTGTGTGCTGTGAAATGACCCTGAAAGTACAAAGTCAAACTGAAGGATTTTCTTCTTACTGACAGAGAGGAAGTAATTGAGAACATGAAAACAATAAATAAGATGGAAACCAATAACTGACAAAAATAGGAGTGTGCTAAAGAAATTTGCTTGAGGCAAAGTTGGAAGGCAGTATCAATACACAGAAGATTCAAATATTACACAGACGGAGAAAAGTAATAGAAATGGGATGAATTTTAATACTACAAAGTACAATCTCAGGAATATAGGGACCCATAACTAGAATTTCTGCTATAACCTGGGGCCTCATCAGTTGGATGAGAAAGACCGGGATGTATTAGTTGAATGCAGGATGTCTGTGAATCTCTAATGTAATGTAGTCAAGGAAAAGGCAAATACGATCCTAGGATGTATCACGTGAGATATTTCCAATAGAAATAGGGAAGTATTTATGACATTGTACAAGGCATGGGCAACTTCATCTCAAATACTGAATACAATTCTGGTCACCCATGTCCAAGAAACATGAAATCAAACTGAAGCAGGTGCAGGGATGGGCTACTAGGATAATCATGGGAATGAAGGATTTATCTTATGAAAGGAAGTGACAGATCTTGGTTTGTTTACCTTAGCAACATGAAGACTGAGAGGGAATATGATTGCTCTGTATTAATACATCAGCAGGGTAAACACCAGGGAGGAAGAACTATTTAAGCTAAAGGACAATGTTGGAAGAAGTACAAATGTGTAGGAACTGACCATGAATAAACTTAGGCTAGAAATTAGAAGAAAGTTTCTAACCATCATAGGAGTCTGGTCTGGGAACAGTCTCCCAGTAGGAGTATTGGAACCAACCTGTTTAGCGTTAAGATGGAGATCGATAAGTTTATGAAATTCATTATATAATGGGGTTGACTGAAACAACAAGGGACTGGACTGGATTCATTTATACCTCTGATATATTTATAGAGAGCAATCATATCTCTCCTCAGCCTTCTTTTGGTTAGGCTAAATAAGCCAAGCTCTTTCAGTCTCCTTTCATAAGACAGGTTTTTCCATTCCTCGGATCATCCTAGTAGCCCTTCTCTGTACCTGTTCCAGTTTGAATTCATCCTTCTTAAACATGAGAGACCAGACTGCACAAAGTATGCCAGATGAGGTCTCACCAGTGCCTTGTATAACGGTACTAACACCTCCTTATCTCTATTGGAAATACCTCGCCTGATGCATCCCAAGACCACATTAGCTTTTTTCACGGCCATATCACATTGGCGGCTCATAGTCATCCTGTGGTCAACCAATACTCCAAGGTCCTTCTCCTCCTCCGTTACTTCTAATTGATGCGTCCGCATCTTATAACTAAAATTCTTATTATTAATTCCTAAATGCATGACCTTGCACTTTTCACTATTAAATTTCATCCTACTACTATTACTCCAGTTTACAAGGTCATCCAGATCCTCATGTATGATATCCCGGTCCTTCTCTAAATTGGCAATACCTCCCAGATTTGTGTCATCCGCAAACTCTATTAGCACACTCCCACTTTTTTTGCCAAGGTCAGTAATAAAAAGATTAAATAAAATTGGTCCCAAAATCTATCCCTGAGAAACTCCACTGGTAACCTCTCTCCAGCCTGACAGTTCACCTTTCAGTAGGACCCGCTGTAGTCTACCCTTTAACCAATTCCTTATCCACCTTTCAATTTTCATATTGATCCCCAGCTTTTCTAATTTAGCTAATAATTCCCCATGTGGAACCATATCAAATGCCTTACTGAAATCAAGGTAAATTAGATCCACTGTGTTTCGTTTGTCTAAAAAATCTGTTACCTTCTCAAAGAAGGAGATCAGGTTGGTTTGCAATGATCTACTTTTTGTAAAACCGTGTTGTATTTTGTCCCATTTACCATTGACCTCAATGTCCTTAACTGCTTTCTCCTTCAAATTCTCCAAGACCTTGCATACTACAGATGTCAAACTAACAGGCCTGTAGTTACCCGGATCGCTTTTTTCCCCCCTTTCTTAAAAACGGAACTATGTTAGCAATTCTCCAGTCATATCGTACAACCCCTGAGTTTACAGATTCATTAAAAATTCTTGCTAATGGGCTTGCAAATTCATGTGCCAATTCCTTTAATATTCTTGGATGAAGATTATCTGGGCCCCCTGATTTAGTCCCATTAAGCTGTTCAAGTTTCGCTTCTACCTCAGATATGGTAATATCTACCTCCATATCCTCATTCCCATTTGTCATGCTACCATTATCCCTAAGATCCTCATTAGCCTCATTAAAGACTGAGGCAAAGTATTTGTTTAGATATTGGGCCATACCTAGATTATCCTTAACCTCCACTCCATCCTCAGTGTTTAGCGGTCCCACTTCTTCTCTCTTTGTTTTCTTCTTATTTATATGGCTATAGAACCTTTTACTATTGGTTTTAATTCCCTTTGCAAGGTCCAACTCTACTTGACTTTTAGCCTGACTCACTTTATCCCTACATGTTATGGCCTCAATAAGGTAGCTTTCCTTGCTGATCCCTCCCATCTTCCACTCCCTGTATGCTTTCTGCTTTTTCTTAATCACCTCTCTGAGATGTTTGCTCACCCAGCTTGGTCTACAACTCCTGCCTATGAGTTTTTTCCCCTTTTTTGGGATGCAGGCTTCCAATAGCTTCTGCAGCTTTGACTTAAAGTAATCCCAGGCCTCCTCTGCCTTTAGATCCATAAGTTCTTCAATCCAATCCACTTCCCTAACTAATTTCCTTATTTTTTGAAAGTCAGCCCTTTTGAAATCAAAAACCCTAGTCGCAGATTTTTTTTTGTTTATCCTTCTGTTCAGTTTGAACTGAATTAGCTCATGATCACTTGAACCACGGTTGTCCCCTACAACTATTTCTTCTATGAGGTCCTCACTACTCACCAAAACCAAATCTAAAATGTCATCCCCTCTTGTCGGTTCAGCAACTATTTGGGGAAGGAATCCATCAGCTATCACATCTAGAAAAATCTGAGCCTTATTCTTATTACTAGCACATGTCCTTCAGTTGATATCTGGGAAGTTAAAGTCTCCCATGATCACACAGTCCCTTCCAGTCCTATGTCCTTATGTGTGTTTCTATGTATGTTGAGTGAAAATTAGATTAGGCCTATTTGAAACCCCTATATATATAAATGTTAAGTGTCAGATATAATTAATTGTTGGGCTGAACATATATTTTATGATATTATCAATCACAGTCACAGGCAAACACATTACTTCTTTCACCTAATCATTTTAGCCAAACATTGTTTATTTGTATATAATAATAAATACTCTGTTGATCTATGTTATTAATGCTCTAAAAAGCCACATCTAGGCTGACTATACAAAATAAAGCACATGCCAAATAAAATATAGACAGTTATGACATTTATGTGTAAAACAAACGCTGATTGGTACAAATGCCAGTCTGGATTCCACAGACAGTCCTATACATGCACATATGTGAAAAACTAAATGCTGAATCTGGTACCAGACCTTCTTTGCTTATTTTCATGCCAAGATCTGACATAATTTACAAGCTAGATTCACAAATCATTGAAAGATCAGAAATTAGACTAATAACTGGTTTGAAAGGGCTTCACAGCTCTTCAACATCTTCAAACTAAGTCTCTAGGTGAATGTAAATACAGGATCTGGGAATTAAAGCAAAGAACAGTCAATAACAAGAAGTGAAAGTTGGAAAAAAATAATAGAGTAGGGTAGCTTCCTGAAAATTGGTTTAAAGATCAGAAGAGAAGACCAGTTTCATTTACTTGGGATTATGCACATTGAAATATATTAGATATAATACTTTCTTGTAAATGCCTTTTTTAAGAAAGAAAGAAAGAAAGAAAGAAAGAAACTTCTGCTAAATAGATAAGTGAATGAAATCTAAACAATCTTGCAAATATGAAACAGAATCCACTGTAAGGATTATGGCAAAATCCAGGTCATTTGGCTAATGTCATAATTAGCACACTAGAACACTGCAATTTTTAAGCATATGTTCTGATTTATGTATTCATCTGTATTCAATTTCAGTAATGTCATAGCATTTTTATCCAGTTATAATATACAGAAGAGACTTGGATTCTAGTCCTGGCTCCTCCACTGAGTTACTTAATGACTGTGGGCAAGTCACTTTACCACTCTTTCCCTTAGTTTCTTTCATTTAAGAAATGGAAATAATGATGCTTACCTTTCCTAACAAAGAACGTAAAGATCTACAAGGAGAACTGCTTCACTAGCTAGTTCTAAAGTCCAATAAGGTCAATAGGAGTCTTTCAACTGACTTAATGAGTTTTGGCTCAGACTATCTAAGTGAAAATTATCATTAGTAATAATAATACAAAACAATCAGAACTTTTAATATGAAGCTATTGTTTTATTATATGAGATACTATTACATTTGTTAAAATCTAAATGAATAATAAAAGCTCACCCTAACTCCCAAAAGATTGTAACATTTCAGGTTGTGGATTTTACATTAAATGTCAAATATAATTGGACACAGAAGAGAAAAAACAGCAATATGTGCCTGTCCTAAGAGGAAATTTGATATCTCCACAGAAAATCTGCATGGGCCAGAATGGTAGTGATACCTAACAAATCAACTGAGAATTTTGCAGTTTTTACTGGTGCAAAATCAATTTCAGAATGCCTGAGATTGGACATTTTTGAAATGTTATATTTCAGTGTACAGTGACAGGTTAATTTTTGTAAAAAAGTAAAGTGATGTTGCTGTAAAATCAATGGTTCTGTGATAAAACTAAAACTGTCAAGGATTGTGTGAGATTTCTGTTTATTGTGTGTCAGCTCAATAAGACCTTGCGTAACCTTTGTCAATTCCCACAGTATTTCAATATTCAAAATGAATCCTGGAAATGGAGAGACGTGAACTTTTTTTTTAAAGTTATCTTTTTGAACCTAAAAAATAACTACTGTTAGTTCAAGAAGTGGAGTGTGATTTTGGTCATTTCCTGATTTGGCTGAACCTGTTCATTAAATACATAGTTTAAAACATAGTCCTATTAAAAACGAAAAAGGTATTTTAAGAGAGTGTATTGTTTGTGAAAGGTGCACAGCTAGAAGTGGAACTGTCACAAGTATGTCTTAGGCAAAGTGGCCCCTTTAGGACCTATGTGGGGAGCACTGCAGGGTAGATCAGTCTAGCAGGGCCAGCATCCTACCCTCCGGCTGAGGCCTTCTGATTGTTTCTTCTCATCTCAGGGTTCCAGGTGAACCAAACAAAACAATCCACAGTCATAAAACAAGGTTACATTAAAAGCATAAAGGAAAAAAAAAAGAAAGAAAAACTGTAGGCAGCCTGAGACCAGATATTTTCCTCTCTTACTTCAGAGGGCCTTGGAAGTAAGGAAGTCCCGCCCCCTCCGAGTTCACTGGATCTCCAGTAGAAGTCTCAGTCTCTTTTCCCCTCTTAACCCAGGGGATCCATGTTCACTTTTCCGCCAGGGCAGAGGCTCTGTAGGTTGTCAGACCTCTCTCTGGAAGCTGAGGAGCAACCCCTCCCAAGGTTGTCCCCATCTAAGTGGTATTCCTTCCTTTTAACTCCTCCTCCTCCAGTCCTGGCATGATTTGCAGGTGCACAGGGGCAGGGCCATCTAGCCCAAAGCAGCTTCTTAACCTCTTCTGTGGTGGTGTGGGGTTTGTATATCCTGTCACAGGAAAGTTCTGTTTTTAAATGAGATAGGCATAATGGAAGACCCAGGTTCCCTAAACTGCCTAAAAATGTGCCCCAAGTCAACAATGACTTAGAAAAGTTAGCCAACTTTTACTTACAGTGAGTGTTCTGGCATGATAGGGTTTAACAGTGACTGGCTGGTGACCAAACATTTTATATTTGACAAGGAGTAGTGGTCATAAATGGTTTTCCAAAATATTTATACATTGCAGTCTAGTCACTGGGAGATGGATCATGTCTGGGGATAACAAGATAGTACAAATTCCTTCCCCATTTAAATCCTTGGACTATGGATTGTCAACTAGGTTGTAAATTATCAGGAGTACTAATTGTCTGTGTTGAGCTTAGAAATGAAACTCAACTTTACTCACATAAGCCATAAATAGTTTCCACTTTTCATAATGAAACAAATGAATTGATATTTCCTTTCTACTGATATTTTTTCATAATTCTAGATATCACATTATATATAGAGAGAGTCTTTTACTAGTATTGCTTGTCTGATACTATAAATCCAATCTTCCTATAATTTTAAAGGAAAAGTTCTGCATTTTAGTTGCAAATAAATGTTAATCTTGCAGTAAAAATTCCTGAGTAGGTGGCAATGAGCTCCTATATAACAAACTGGTGATCAGCATTCCACAAAGCTCAGATTCAGGCAATGGGCCCAAAACTCTGAAAGCAGGTGCTTTGGGAAATTTTTGCAGAAAGATAGTCTATTTTTTAAAAATCACTTAACTGAATATATACAACTCAGGTAGCTTAATTATTACCCAGTTATATTTTAATATCTGGATGAACCTGTAGTTAAGGCATTGGACCATCAGTCAGGAGCTTTCATTTTTAGTTTCTCTGCCAGACTCCTTGTGTGATATTATGCAAACCCCCTGAACTCTGTCTCATTTTCCCACCTGTAAAAGGAGGCTATTTATTTATTTATTTTTATAGTATGTTAGTACTAAGGGAATCCACACAGCCAGAATGCTATTGTGTCCCGCATTCTACGAACTCACCTAAGATAAAATGCCAGTCGCTACCACCAGTCACCATGTTTATTTGAGATCCCACCATAATTTCCAGTTCCAAATACAGAAAAAATATTTTGATATTTAAGATACACAGTGTGGCAATTGTTAGCAATTGTTAGCTCATATAATGACCCTTTTAATGAAGACCAGTGTAGTTACCATCTGAAAAGGGATTTGTGAATAGAATTGGTCAGAGAAATTACAGAGAAATATTTTGCTGTTGTGATTTGCAGATTTGTGAAAACCGAATCATCTCCAGAGAATGTTTCAGTTTCAATGAAGTACCAATGTAAACCTGCCTGCCAAACAGATAACCATTGGAAATATGTTCCATTTCCAACCAGCTCACCTGCATGGCTCCCTAGCAGCCTGGGCTCCCAGGACTTCCAGAATATGGGATTCTGAGGTAGCTCACCATGCAAACTGACCCAAAATTGGGAACACCCAGATTTTCCTGGTCTGCTGGTCTGGGCAGTTAGTCCTGCAATTGGGTTTTACCCCCTTTCATGAAGAACTTCAAAATTGTTGGTTTTGATCTAAATTGGAATAAAACCAAATTCTGAAATATCAAAATCCTCTACAAAACTGAATTATGTTTCTCCTCCAGCTCTAGTTGTGAAGGAAGCTAATTAATTAATGTTCATAGAGAGTGTTGAGGTCCTTAGAAAGAACATGCCCAGTAAGAACAAATTATTATTAAAATTCAGGATATATTTAAAATAAAATAAATAGAAAGCACAACAATATTTGAAATGAACAAGTCTGATACTACTCAATATGAATGAAGGCAGCAGGATAAGACACTATGACATTAAGGCAAAACATATGGTTCCTAAGGCAAACACTGTATGGGTACCAAGAAACAGCTCCTTGTCAAAGCCCAGATATATATTATGTTGCTGCCAAGTATTCTCAGATATCACTGACACCGTTAAAGGACTCACTTGAATATTTGCCAGTGAAACATATGCAGAACTTGTTTTGGGGCATGATCTGATGAAGGCTCTGTGTGAGAGCAAGGATGACAGATGAAATCATCACACTGGATGTATCTTTAAATTAAGAAAATGTACTTATAAGGTGTTGTGGCAAAAGAGACCTGTGGCCATAAAAAGGGAAAATTCTCATGGATTGAAACTCGTTGAATAAGAATTCTGCTAGAAAAATTCCAAACCCTTAAGATGTTAGAGTCACAGGTGTCATATAGGATAATAAACTTAAATACTGGAGCAGATGCAGTCTATGATAGTTCCCTTGACCTTTGCATACATGACTGATCCTGTACACAGTTGGCATAGAACAGAGAGCTTCAGTAATTTGGAATTGTTTTAGGGAGACTCAGCAACTGTGTATTGCTGTGTAGAGACACTAACTGTTCAGTGAAGCCCATTCTATGTAGCAATGACTTCCTTTACTTTATTTATATTACCTCTCAGACAACTCAATCTCCTACTTTATTCATTTGCTCACTTTGGTGTTGGTGTGCTGCTGATTTCAAATGGTCCCAAGTGTGACAGCAGAGTGAGTGCTGAGCAAATAGGCACCAGTGGTCATACTCTCTCTTCAGCCCCTCTCCCATGAAAGAAGGAAACACCCTTCTTTCTTCCTTCATATCAGGAAAGGAAGAAAACAGGGGTGGTGGAGAAACCCTCCTGCACCGGGGCCAGCATCCACCTCTCTTGGTCGATGGTTTTGGCAGGTGTTCAGTGACTCAGCCTCTGGCCAAGTCATACACTATATCTAACTGGAACAGAATAACCCCCCTTTGCGGGTATACAGTTTTTTCCTTCTCCCAGCCCGGTATGGGGTCATCTTCACCCAGGGCTTCCTCCTTGGAGGCACTGTCTTCCTGCAGCCCTCCCTGGGCTCAGTCCTTGCTCAGTCCCGGCAGCCAGGAAGGAGTTCCTTCTTACCTCCCCCAGGCCCTGCCCACACTGAGCTGTCCATTGTCCTGCTGCTCTTTCAGCCAGCTAGGAACACCATCCTCTCTCTTCCAGCTCCAGGCAGCAACTGATTGCTTCTGTCTCTGCAGATACTTTTTATATGGCCCTCCTGCCCCCTGATTGGTCACTCCTGAAGCCCCCTCTGATTGGCTGCTTCCCCTGCAGCCACCATAGGCTGCCTGGAAGATTTCTCTTTTGCTCCTCTCTGGAATGGGGTGTGGCAGAACCCTGAGGCTTCCAGCTTAGTCCACCCATCACACCTCCACTCTCAGATGATAGAGGTGGGGAGGAGAGAAGAGGGGAAGATATTCTATGAATAGAAAAACACAATGACATAATCAAAATACTTAATACTGTTAGTGTTGAGCTGTCAACTTTATGAGGTGTCAGTATGTGATGCTGATGAGGCACATCCTAGCCATGGTATTTCCCAATATAATGTCTATTGGATCAAACATAACAATTGAGAGTTTGACATTAGACACTCCTGGGCGGGCTTACCCAGAAATGTGACAGCCACAAAACAGGCATTATTAGCCATCAATACAACAACGTGGGAAGAAAAGCCAGCAGCAAATATCTTGTCTTCATGTCCCTGAGATATGTCAGAAAGCCATATAACTTCTGAGTTGTAGCTACAAATACCTGGAATAGATGATCCTACAGAGAATTATGCCCATGCTAGAGCAACTTTTGAGTGATGATCAATGAGGTCTCTGACCGAAATAAATCACATATGACCAAGTGTTAGCACTTACCATGTACATTGAGAATGGATTTCAAAAGAAGGAGAAAACTAGATCTGTCTTTTTTTTCACCTTACAGCAGTCTATGATGTTAAGAGTTATTTCTAGATGGTTTGTCATGGCAACAAAGTTGATGCTCCAACGTAGACATTTTCAGGTAGCTCTGGGCCACAAAACAAGAACGTGGAGATTCTAGAAGAAAAGACTCCTACAAGACTCCGTGCTGGCACCAACTTTATTTAATGTATTCACCAATGCCCTACTGCATACCACTCCCAGTTCATGTATACCGACAATATCTGTTTGGTTTCAAAGGACCATGACTTCCAAAAGATTTAAGAGAACTTGAACAGAAGAGAACCTGATATGGCTGCCCGAGGTGACTATTGAAAACATGGAGACTGAAACCAAGCACTTCAAAGACTGTGTCAACATGATTCCACTTACACAATGCTCAGAGCCAACTTCAGCTTAACATATTTTTGAATGATCAGAGGTGGACGCACGGTTCAAAGCCAGTGCATCTAGGGGTCATCTAGATCACACACTCACATACAAATACCATATTTCTAAAGGAGCTCAAAATATCAAGAGCTGAAACTGTCTCCTAAACAAAATGGGGAGCCAATGTGCAAACATTGCTTAGTTTGGGGCTCGCTCTCTGCTACTCATTTGGTGTATACTGTGCTCCAGTCTGCTTAAACTCTGCCCACATGAGATTAGTAGACACATCTTAATCATACCATGAGAATTATCTCAGGCACAGTGAAACTAACAAAACTTGTATGGTTACCAGTCCTAGTCAATATTCCTACACCTTACATCCAGCATCAGAATGCAGCCAACAAACTGATCACCAAGGTACAACAAATGACATACTTGTCAATGTTCAGTGATATCTGAAATGCATCCCTCCACCAAATCCTAGGAATCCTATCCTCTCCCTCTGATACCATCATCAGTTGACTGTAGAGGACAGTACCGGGAATTCCTGCATCATCGTCAGGCTAGATGAACATCTACCTGGCTTTTGGCTCCCACACCACCTCTGGAGCCAGCTTCACAGGTTCAGGTGTGCAGGGTTTTCTCTGTGCCAAGACTGACCATGCCTGGGGCATCCAGGACAGCCAACTGTGCATGTGTAGTGCTATGGAGGATGCTGCACACATGCTGGGTGGTCGTTCTTTTCATGTTGAATTCCCTGTAGGTCTTCTCAAGCTGAACACTGCTCATTCAGAAGCCATTGATTGGCTCAAGACCATTTAACTGATTTTATTTATTTTTAAAATTTGTATTGCTTGTCTTGCCCCTACACAATCACTCTCTATACATGTGCCTAATGAACTTACTTGAAAAAGCTTGTGAGTGCTTGTTTGTAGTGAAAAAGAGACTGCCCAGACTTAAGTTTACATGGTTGTCTTCTATATCTGAGGGCTATCTATTTTCTAATGAGTTGGAGACAGGTGCTGCAGCTGTTCTGCAGCAAAGTTTTGCTTCAGCAAAAATCATTATCTATCTGTATGAAAAACACAACAAGACTCTTGACTAAGGTCACATGAAATCCCAAAATACTCAGATTTTCTTAAAGGAATAGAAATTGGAATATGCTTGTGTAGGCAGCTATCTGGCAAGTTCCATGGTATGTTTATGTACTAGTACTGGGGTCCGATGTCAAATCACTTCTGCTTATTGTTTATCCCTGTCATTCTTTTGTGAGTAAGATGAGCTCTTTAACTTCCAATAAGTGTTGGATTGCTTGGTGCTGATTATAGGTGGGAATGAGTTTGAACTTACTTGCTCTTTGTTTACAGAGCTAATGTACTGTATTGGAATGCAAATACATTTCAGAGACTGTAGCTTGCATGAGTAATAAGAACTTTTCTAGTGCTCTTTCTTGTATGTTATGAGTTAATCACTCATTCATTTCTGCAACTGTTTGCTGTCTAGATGTTATCAGCAGTGTAGCTCCGCATAAATACATTACATGAGTGAATTCAGGTTATGCATCTCCTTTCACTCTATGTGCTTGAAGTGTCAGTTTAGTAATTCAGTGATTTTAAAAAGTTATTGTTGGGTGGTATTCTCGTAAAAATTCTAGTAAAAATTCCTATGGACAATAAACGTTGTAGTCCAGAAGTAGTGTTTGTTTCTGGATTTGTACATCCCATGACATGGGGGGGGGGGGGGAAGGGGGCGGATGATGCAGCAAAGATTCAGTACAAATAATTTCAGGCTGTACTAACTAACTAAACTAATACACTTTTGAACTAATTTCTGCTTTTGGTACTCATGACCTCAACTCACATAGTTTTCAGCTTTCCTGATGTCTTTCAAACACTGACTTTTCACTGGATACCACACCTTGTCCCACAAGAATTTGTTCTGAGTATGGTTGTTTTGATGAGCACAGAAACTACCACTCCACCTTCTGTCAACAGGTAGTCTCTAATACGGATATTTTCGAGCTCTACTGAAGGAGCCATGGCCCTCCCTGTACTTAACAACCTCCTTGTCCTTGTCTTCTACCTTGGTCATAAGGATTTGAAGTGGGCCACAGCAGAATGTGAATGGCAGCCATCTGTCTTGAATGATGATTGTGTAAGCACCAAAGCAGTTATGTGTTATACTGCATTGCAAGTGAATAAAAAAGTCCAATTCTCAAGTGACAATACATGCAGCAGATAATGCAGGCATAAAGTGAAGAGCCAGAAGATGAAGCTGACACATTACTAGCTCTTGAGGCCTGTTGCACTTTCTTCTTCACTTTCCTTGCTTTCCTGTCTCTAAACCATCTCACCTCAGTTTCTTTGACTCCCTGGTGCAGTTCAGGCCTCCAGTGTAGCCTGTTGCTAGCTGCATCATTCCAGCTTCCGGTGTTGATGATGAAAGTTTTTAAGTCCTTTTTGCAGACATCCTTGAATCTGAGCCTAGGTTGGCCCAGTGGTCTCAGAGCATCCATAAGTTCTCCATACAGGAGATCCTTTGAAATGTGTCCATTGTCCATATGTTGCAGGTGACCAAGCCAATGGAGACATCTGTGTTTGAGAATAGTGATTACACTTGGTAATTTTGCTTCCTCAAGTACTTCAGTGTCTGGTACTTTGATTTACCACTTGATATGTAGAAAATAGCGAAGACAGCAAGCGTATAATGTGTTTAGGCTTCTCTCATGCTGGCTGTAAGTAATCCAGTTCTCACCACCATACAGTAGAATGTTCAAAACGCATATTGTGTAGACCTATATCTTGGTGTTCAATGCCATTTTCCTGTTATCCCACATGCTCTAGGTCAGTTGGCTGGATGTGGTGGTGTAACCCGGGGTTTTTAAAACCCCCAAAAGAGGCAACTTAATTAATTTACTTTAGGTGGTGTAAGGAATAAAATTACAGGAATTTAGCGATTTTGTTTGATTAAGGATTAAATGCAAGTAAGCATGCACTTGTCTAAAACTGCAGTTTATTAGATTTAAGTACACACAAATATAAGCAATAGGTTTAGAACATTTTAGATATTTACCTAACATTTGGAACGGTATTAAGTAACAGCAGGTTTGCAGTGGCCAGTTGCTTATCCACTGGAGAGAAAGTGTGTTAGGAAAAAATGTTTTTTAAGGTGTTGTTAGAGTAGTGCTTTAAAGTATACTTCATTAGGTAATTTTGTATAATTATTTTTTATAAAACATAGGCTATCATGTTTTATTGTATTATTATTATTTTAATTTTTAATAAACTTTTAATATTAGAGGCGTTTAGCCTTAAGGTTTTTAAACCACCGAAGTTTTCAGTTTTAATTGTTTATATGTTTGTTCCCTTCTCCCATTCTCATTGGACAAACCCACCAGCTAGATATGACCTTGCTTCTGAAAGCCTGTTTCCAAATTAACCCTTAACTATGTGGTGTTCTATTTTATTCCTTTAGGGTGGCTGAGTGTACATAATATGGTTGCAATTAGATTGATCACATTCTGGGATATACACACCCCTTAAATGCAGGGCAGCAGTGGCTGCCTTTCCAGTGTGAGAATTAAGCTTGTCACCTACAGATATTTTATCGGATACAGTTGATCCTAGATAGCAGAACTTGTGCACTATTCCGAGTGGGTGCTAGCTCTTAAAACTTCTGGTGCAGTCAACACACCTTGTGCCATAATCACTTCCTTCTTTAGACTGATGCTTAGTTCAAATTAATCACAAGTTAGTGTAAGGGGACTGTTGCCCCCTTACTAACAGTCAGTGGGGGTGTTTTGGTTGGCTAGCTCCCAGTACTAAAAAGGGGGAAGGATCTATGGGAAATCGCTCCTAGTAGTAAAAAGGGGGAAGGGTCGATGGGGAATCAGGACCCTGAGACTGACAGCCCCCAGGAACAATGGGGAGAGGCCAATGCTCCAGGCCAGCCTGAATGACAGGGTGAGCAGGCTAATCAGGGAGTCAGGAGGCCAGGGAGGTCCCGTCCTCCCTGTGAGCTGGATTTGCCTGGGTCAGAAGGAGTGGGGCTGTTCTAAGGAGAAAGCAGGGGCTCAAGCTGAGCTGGGGACCAGAAAAGCAGCCCAGAGAGAGCAGACCCTGTCCTGGGAGCAGAGCTGCAGCCCCAAAGCCAGAGGCACAGCCCAGAGAGAGCAGACTTGCCTTGGGAGGAGAGCTGAACCAATCAGAGCCAGAGGGGCCAGAAAAGCAGCTCATGAAGCAGGTCAGTGCTGGGAGCAGAGTCACAGAAGCAGCCTGCAGAGCAGACCTGTCCTGGGAGCAGAGCTGCAGCAACCAGAGGGGCCAAAGAAGCAGCCCAGGGAGCTGGAAGCACAGCAGCAGCAGCAGCGCAGAGACAGAGTGGTGCAGGTGGGTGCGGTGAGCAGCTGGGGAGAGCGAGGGGGACCCTGGGCAGCAGGCCCAGCACAGGGAGACGCCTCAGCCTTGGATCATAACCCTGACAGGGCGGGGGCGATACTGGGCAGAAGGGTCCTACCACTTAGAGCCTGAGAGCGTGTGGCCACCACCAGAGCAAGTGTCCAACCCACAGCACCCCTGCAGCAAAGCCAGGGCCTGAGAAGGAGGCCTGGGACTTACAAGGAACAGACTGTGAACTGCCCGGATGTTCCAGAGACACTGTTTGTGATGTTCCCTGCCACAGAGCGGGGTGATGTGTTTCTTTTAACCTTTCCCATTTTTCCTTATTCTTTTTAAAATTAATTGTTGATTAAATAACTTGCATTTGCTTTAACTTGTATGTAATGGTCAGCGGGTCAGAGAAGTGCCCAGTGCAGAGAGAGTACCCCGGAGTGGGGACACCCTAGCCCCTGTCCTAGGTGACCACAGCAGGGTTGGGGGTCGAGCCCCCCAGGAATCCTGGGCCCAGCCTTGTTGGGGTTACGAGGACTCTGCCAGACAGGAGAGTGGAAGGGGAGTCCTCAAGGGCAGGGAGGCCACTGGGTAAAGGAAGTGGGAGCGAGGCCTCAGATCCTTTCGCTAGCCCACTTCACCGGGGTAGTGCAGAAGCCAGGAAAGTTCCCCACAAGAGCGGGACTATTTTCCCTCTTACACTAGCACAAAACAATTACAAAGTTACTGGAGCTCCTCTTCGCACTATGCAAAGAGCACTCCATCTCTTATCTGCAGGATATTCCTCACCTCAGTCTGGTAGTTTACTGATTTAATCCACAAAATGGCTCTTATACCTATAGGTCCATAGAATTTAAGGCCAGAAGGAACCATTTGATCATCTACTCTGACCTCATGTAAATCACATGCCCTTAAATTTTATCCCTCCATTGAGCCCAATAATTTGTGTTTGAATAAAGCATATCTTCCAGAAAGGCATCTATTCTTGATTTTAAGACTTCAAGAGGGAGAATCCACCATTTATCTTTATAATTTGTTTTGATGGGTAATCACTCTCATTGTTAAATACTTGTGCCTTATTACTAATTAAAAATTGCCTGTCTTTAGTTTCTAGACATTTGTTCTTGTTATGCCTTTCTCTGCTAAATTAAAGAGCCCTTTATTATCTGGTATTTTCTTCCTGTGAAGGTACTTATATGCTGTAATCAAGTCACCTTTCAAACTTTTTTTTCATAAACTGAAAACATAGAGCTTTTTAAGTCTCTCATTGTATGGCATTTTTTTTAAGCCCTTAAATCATTTCTGTGGCTTTTTTTTCTGAATCCTCTCAAGTTTTACAACATCCCTTTTTAAAATGTGGATACCAGAACTGGATGGTGTATTCCAGTGTTGTTCTCACCAATGCCATACACAGAGATAAAATCACCTCCCCACTCCTATTTGTTATTCACAGGAATTAAATTGGCCAATTACGTAAAAATGCAAAGCGGGATACAATGTGGCAACCAGCATGAGCATAGGAAATGCCCATCATTCAGGCAAACAAATTGTAATAAACAAATTGTAATAAACCCTACCACGATCTAAAATCTGCAGAGAAAGCAGGAAAGAGAATAAATTAACTGCAGAAAGAAATTACTCAAGTGAAGAGAAGGGCTACTAGGATGATCTGAGGAATAAGGAAAACCTACCTTATGAGAGGAGACTGAAAGAGCTTGACTTGTTTATCCTAACTGTCTTGAGGTATGCTCATGTCTATGAGCTTGACTTGTTTATCCTAACTGTCTTGAGGTATGTCTTGACTTGTTTATCCTAACTGTCTTGAGGTACCCTAAACTATGCACATCCCGTCCCACTTTGGGGCGTGTTGGGATTGTGATACTACCATTGTTACGGTCTATCCAACTACCCCAAGGCTCAGAGCAGCACGATCCAATGGCTAGAGTCTGTATGGCTGTCCTAGGAATCAGGGTTGTGTATACATTTTTCATCCCAATCAATGCCACTCATAGCTTTCTCACTTTAGGGAAATTAGCCCTTTTGGAACATCAAGTATATATATTTCTGGTTGAGACTGTCCTTTGTTTGACCACATTCAATATAATCATGATCACTGGTGCCTAGGAAGCCATCAACTTCCAGACAAGTAATTAATACTTCTCTATCCATCATAATGAGGCACCAAATAGGGTGAACCTCCTAGTGGGAGAAAATTAGTGTCATATGCATTCAAGGTCCTGTGGTTTGGAGTTATCAATAACTCTAAAACAGGAAACAATGTCTTCAATGCACAGTTCCCCCAGTACCTCCTTCACCCTAAACTAGTTATAACCAATAATTTTAACATTTCAATCATGGGAATAGTTCCACTAGATTTCAGTAATGCCAATTATATCAAATATCTGCTCATCAGTGACAATTTCCAGCTCCTCTTGCTTGTAGTCCAGACTCCTAGCTTTGGAATATAAGCAATTGAAACATGTCCTCTCTTCACATTCTTTGCCATTTCAGTTTAATTTGTTGGTGACATTGTTTGTAATTGTGCCACATTTGCCTCCAAGGCACCCTCTCTGGTTTAATACCCTCCTGACTGCTCCAGTCAGTCTCCAACTGAGAAGATTAGCCTCTCTACCTGTGAGATGTAGATCATCCTAGTTATACAGCCCCCCATTCTTATTGAAATGTGGCCCAGTGTTCCACACACCCAAAACCTTCAGTTTCACATCAATAGAGAAGCCAACAATTCACCTTCAGTATTTTCTGCCTTCCCTCTCTTTTAATCCTGGAAGGATCTTTGAGATCATTTGGACTTTTCTCTTCTCCCCACAACAAGCTCACACAAGGAAGATAAAAGGACATTTACTTGTCATTCTCTAAAGCTTCTCTCAGGACACACTCTATTTCTGAAGAACAGGCAGGATTATAGTATGTTTTTAAGACAGAGCATTAGTATACTGGGTGAACTGCCTGATTCAACATTCACAGGTGTTGTATGATATGTATGACAACACCATAAATTTGAATACACCATGAAACGTCTAATTGTATGATGTTAATGACCAGATGTTGGTCTATCATTTACCCTTAATATATGTAAGTCAATCTATACAGTCAGCACTTGGAGCCATTAGTGTCTCATGTCAATGAAATACACATTTCATAACACACATTTACATGACAGCATGAGAGTTCTGAAGAATCCATTATAATTTTGTACATTATGGTGATCCAGAGATTAACAATTCACTAATGTATGTCCATATGGTGTTGTGACATGACGTATCCTGTCAGAGTTCTAATTCCCATTTGGTCATAATTGCATAAATTGACACAATACATTTTCATATTTAAAAATATGTATATATACTTTATTTTATTTTTTAACACTTGCACTAAAATGGGACATAAATCCACAAACTTTTTGATAAAGTCATTCTTAAATAATCTAATTTAAATGAACTAGCTTAAGTCAACTACATTGCTAGAAGTCTGAAAGTAGTTTAATGGAATAAACTTCAATTATACAAATATGTGCTCTTATTTTAAAATGTGTTTCAAGAATTTGCCACATGTTCTCTTTAGTGCTTCCCTCAGACCACATTAACTTTACCATTGAATTCAGCAGTTACTATAGAATGAAATAATTTTCCAAAAGTTCAGTATTCTCTTATTTCAAAGACTTCCTTATTAGCATGTTAAAAATAAGTATCTAATTTTATACATATAGTTCACTCTCAAGCTCATGTAATACTTTTCAAACCCAAAGACACCTTCTTAAGAGTTAATTGATACAGCAGAGCAAATCATCTAGTTTAATTTAGATTGTAATGCAAATTCATGATATTATGGATGCCCAGTGTTAGGGACAATTAATTAATCAATCAAATTCAGCTTTAGTTGGTGGAATAAACCACCTAAACAGGATTAAATATTGATTATAAATTTTGAAATAGAAGTTCATTACCTGGACAGATAAATGTAAAAGTCCTTGCTTAAAACGTGTAATGCATAACCAAATAAAAGTGATACTGCAATTGCTTTGTAAATACTTATGGATCTTCAGAATTAAGAGCTAAAAAAATCACACCAAGTGTGCATTGGGAAAAAAAAACAAACTTCTTTGTTGTTTTGAATATAGAATTACATTTTGAGGACAATATGCTCAATGAGGACTAGATTTTGATACCTTTACCCATATGGATTAGTATCTTACTCTTCAAGTAGACACTCTGATAAAATTGATGTCATAGTAAGCTACTATTCAACATAAAGGCAGCAAAATCCAGCTCTAAGTATCACATACACATATAATATAATTGTAAAGTTAGCATGTGTGAGCACAGAGTATTAAGTTCACTGTTTTCAAGAAAAGAACATGATTAAGTGTATAAAATGTTAGAATTATAAATAATATGGGTGATATGAGAAACACATCCCTTGAGCTGTAAACTGTAATGTTTCCTTTTAGTGTGGTAAGGGATAATTGTGATATACACAAATGTCTGAGGAAGGAAGGCAGTATTACAGTAGGACCCCTAAATGTACACGGGCTCTGTCCTCTAAAGGTCATTCTAAGGTTGAGAGCTGGTTTAGGATAATAAAGCTATCTTCTACCTTTGAAAATGGAAGCCTCCTTGACTTGTCTACAATTGATTTTTTTAAGCCTATGGGAACAGCATAGTAGGGTCTGAATACTATAAAAGGCAGATTTTATTTCAAAGGCAGGGAAGATATTCAGCCAAAAACTGACAGGTATTCCACTATCCTGTGTTACATTATACAGTGACTATTAGCAAGGAGCTGGCATTTGGAGATTTGAAGGTGGAGAAGAGCGGTAGCAGTGTGCAGGGAGGGGACCACA